>NC_135762.1:29229330-29515035 GCF_052425735.1 Oculina patagonica
AAGTGGTTCGTTTTTTGTCGTTTGTAGCCAAGTCTAATAGCTAGCAAAGTTTTTTTTTTGCCCTGACTTTAATTTCAAGCTTTATGTTCGACTTAAGGCTTCCTTTTCTTTGGAGCACTGCGGTAATAGATCTGAGAGAGCGACTGTAATCTTTTTTTTTTTTTTTACAACACAACAGTTCTGCCAATAGTTCTCCGCTTTCAATTAGGGAACTGTTTGGCTGTAAAATACTGGTTAATGCCATGACATTACCTGTCTTCAAGCAGACGCATCAAACATGCTTCTTTTGCACGAAAGCTGCGTCACCTCATCATGTTAAACGTCGGTTCCTCTGAAATCTTAGGCATTATCAATTTTTTTGATAGCCCATTAGAGTAAGCACAAAAAGATAGCTGAAGGTTTTGACTACTTTTATCTCAACTTTCGTTGACTCTCGCTCTTTTTGATGGGATAAAATAATCAACAAAGTAAAACAAGTTCAAAGAAAGATCGTAACTAACAAACAAACAAACAAACAAATAAAAAACAGGAACGATGAACGTAAAAATATACGGAGAAAAGAGAAAAAAAATGTAGTAAACGACAAGCTAATTTTGGGATATTCTGATACATTGTGCTTTAATAGAAAAGTTGGTACTTTAAAGTGAAATAAATGAACTAATGTGTTCTTTACATTACCATCGTCACAACTGAATCCAGCAACACTTGTAACTCTTATTGTTCTTTTACTTTAAGCATCAGGTACAGCAGTGAAAATGGGCGCTTCACAAAATCCGCAAAAATAAACGCCCCGCCACGATAAAACGTCACGTTTGATCAAAAGACACACCTTCTCTGTAACAGTCACCAAGGGAATTTGTTTATCGTTCATATGGTACATGAGATTGATTTTTATTGAGGAACACCAATATCACCTAACGGTAGTTTACAGATGAGTTCTGGGAAAAATGTTACACAAGACAGAAAACCTAATGATTAGATACAGAAAAGGAGAAGAAAAAATTCAGTAAACGACAACCTCACTTGAGACATTCTAATACAAATGTGAGCAAAAATAAAATTGGGACATTTTGATACAATGTTATTTTGGTGTTTATGTTATGTAACAAACATGAGACAATTTTTTTTTAATCACTTTGCCAAACACGGAGACTGAGAGAGTTGTAAAAGCGACGCGCAATGCACGAGCGCCCTGGCGTGGACTTAGGACTTGAGCGTGAAACCGAGGCATGTGCGCGATATTGCTCGTAAGACGAGAGACTGCGTCTGTTTACTTGCAGCGCGAACAAATTAAAAGGAAAATACGCTTTTCGTACGCTAGGAAAATTAGCGTCTATTTTGAAGAAGGCAAAAACAACCAGAAGAGTGAGGTTACGATTTATCTAGATGAACTCAAATTTGATTTTCTCGAGAGATTCATTTTGTTTGTCCTATTTGATAGATTTTTTTTTATCATGACCTAGGGCAGTTTTGAGTCATTCATAATCAGAATAACTAATTTAAATTAACACATTTTATACCGTGTTTCGGGCTCTTTTAGAAACTTTCCAAGCTACTTTATGGACACAAATAGAAATATTTTTAAGAGAAGCCGCGAACACTGGTTAAGGGACTAGTCATATCGCTCTATTTTGGATTTGGTGATGGAAACATTAAAACGAAAACGGTGTTTGTGGATTACTATGTCAAATAATTTATGCCAAGTTATAGTTACACAATATTTGCGAAATATTAACTTCAGATACCACGCAAAGTACTGACTGTTTTTTATTATTATTTCATGGTTAGTTTTATTTTTCATCACATTTAGGTCATAATTTTTCTTAGGACTTTTCTTCGACAATTGCGTGAAATCAACACTGACGTAGAATAGAAATAGAAAAAAGATATAATTAAAAAAATATTGTGAGATATATCAGTTTACCATATACAAAGCAAACGTCTATTTGCTTACATATTATATGAGCAATATCAATTATAGAGTTATTACGATTTCCGTGAAATTCCGTCCCACGTTTCAAAGCTTTTTTTTTTCTTTTTGTTTTGTCTTTTTTATCATAACTTCGAAGGTCGTGCAAACGTTCCCGATGACATTCTTATTAAACGGTTGGAAAATTTTTAAGGTCTGTAAAAACAGATTATGCGGTATAACAAATTTTAGTTCAAATATCATTTAATAAGGCAAACATGAAAGCAAACGTGACGTCAAAGATATCTCTCATATGCGAAAATTATCACATTTTACATGTGTTGAGAAACATTTTTTCCGCAATAGATGAATAATCCCATTCTCTGTAGCTCATCTAAAAAAGTGAATTTTAAGTCCAACAAAATAAACATGGTCATGTTGTCTTTGAGACAAAGTTCACTTTTGTGTTTCTTATTTGGAGTCTCGAATACGTTTCTTTCTTTTTTCTCAATTTTAAACCGAATTATAAAACCCGTTTTATACGGCTACCGATAAAGCACACATATCTTTTTCCACATTAATCCCCCCATAGCAGTCAGGAGAGCAATATGTAAGTTTTTGATTTTTTCTTACATGGAAGAAATATAAAAACTTTAATATTTATTCGTTCCTTAGGGGCTTTCGTCATATTGGTCATTCATTGCTTTGTTTGCTCAAAATATTACAAAAAGCAAAATTAATGAACTGAAGTCACGTATAAGCGGAGGCTTGGTTTTTTGGGAAAAGTAGTCAGGTTTGACAAAGGCTGCATTTACAGTTCAAAATGGTTTATGATTTTCAATAAAATTTGGCTGAATTTTATCTTCAAAAATCAAGAACTTAAGTTTTGAACTTTCGTTACAAGCGCATTATTAAAACTCAAACATTAAAGGTTTATTGCTGATTATTACTTGCACAGGCGAACAGCTAAACAAACTAATTAAAAGCAGTGAGCTTGTTAATTTGCAATGTTCTATATCGATTATAGTAGTTTTGTCCTTTTTTAAACTTGGAATATGGGAAAATGTTGTTCAAACGAATTTAATCATGGACAATGTTGCGGCTGCGAAAATATGGTTTCGCAAATATAAAAATATAAAAAAAGGAAAAAGCATTACTTATAGCTTCTTTGTTTCCAATGCATTTTTATGTCACCTGCAAACGGCTTTTGATAAAAATTTATTTGAAATCGAAGAATACAAACCTTATAAACGTTTACAGAACAAAACCGAATTCTCAAAAATTACTAAGAAAGGGAAAGCTCGAAAAAATTTGCGTTTAGTAACTTATTGGAGTTGAAAAACATTTTACCCAAGCAGCTGTGTAAAAAGCGTGAGAAAACATTTCAAAATCACAGGTAATGTTTAATGATGATCTCTTCCAGGTGTGTAAACCTGATATCCGAATGGACTAATTATGTGCCTGGAGTAACTGTGGATAGAGCGAGGAGCGTCTATACCTTTCTCTTACCGCTGAGGACAACTTGCCTGTCTTAGCGGGAAAAAAATCATGAAGAATTATTTTGTCTTAGTCGCT
Source organism: Oculina patagonica (assembly GCF_052425735.1). Classification (NCBI taxonomy): domain Eukaryota; kingdom Metazoa; phylum Cnidaria; class Anthozoa; order Scleractinia; family Oculinidae; genus Oculina; species Oculina patagonica. The sequence continues at coordinate 29,232,815 of NC_135762.1, forward strand.
TTCGCAGCGTTCTTTTGTGGCGCTAAAGTGAATGCCGGTCTTCTAGATGACCAAGCAAGAGTCCTTACCGATTTCAAGTCGCAATACAACAATAGTCAGTCCGATATTATTTTTCTCATGGATGTTTCCGGCAGTGTGAGCGACTACGGCTTTGCTTCTGAGAAGATATTCGTTGACAATCTCCTGAACGAGTTCAGCATGGCTCCTTATTCCACAAGAGTAGCGGTTATCACATTCGGCGCAGAAGTCCAGACCAACATCAACTATATCGATATCGACCCAACCTCACTAACGCATCAAAAGTGTGAGTTTAAACCTTGGTTTCAGTACAATGTTGTTCATCGGTATGGCTGGGCCACGAACATGCATGACGCTTTTCAAAGAAGCAGTGACCTCCTACAAACCGCCATGAACAATAATCACCGCAGAAGTAATGTCCACACCGTAGGCATACTGATAACGGACGGATACTGGAACAGGGGAGATCCCAGGGCCAATGCGAACACTCTTAAAAGTACTTACGGAGTTGACTTGATCGCGGTGGGGGTTGATGGCTACAGTCAGTGGCAGTTAGAAGCGTTGGCAAGTTCCAGAGACCATGTTCTCGGCTTTTCCAGCTTTACGAATTTCAGAACACTTGCAATGTACATTAGGGGAGGTAAGGCATTATATTAGAAAATAGTACAAAAGTTAACTGAACTTGAAATATAACTTAAAAATTAACTCAACACTGACTAATCTTTCAAAGAGTGAACGGCACATAAAAATTTCGGAAGAGGAAAAAGTTATTTCTTACAAATTTATTCTCCGGGAAAGACGGCTTGAACCCCGAGCGTTTTCTTAGCCCGTTAACTTGAAAAAGGGACTTAATCACTTAGAACTTAAGCATCAACTTCTCTTTTGAGGAATCAACGGTGCAAAAAAAAATTCAGAAGAGAGAAAAAAATAATTTGTTACAGGATTATTTCCCGGAAAAGACGACTCCAAACCAGAATATTTTCTTGGCGTTAATGAACCAAAGGTATAACATTAAAATCATCAGTCTAATGCTCTCATTTAAACCAAAGGAATTCTGAATTCAAGAAAAAGTAACTCGTAAAGTCGTCAGTGGATTATAGAGGATATGAACTGTCTGTTTGCTACTAAAAAGAAGACGCGCGGTGCAAAAAAAAAAAAAAAAGAAAGAAGGAAAGAATAAAGGAGATAAAACACAAAAACACTCCGCTTAGGCTTTGGTCGGTTCAGCAATCGACAAAAAGCTATGATAGCTCGGTGATGTTTTGTTGTGTGATACAGCCGGTTTTCTTAATCGTTGTGATACTTGACAGAGTATTTTAAACCGGTATTTCGTTTTTGCCTTCACAATTTATTTAGCTATTAACTATAATGTAAAATGCTCATATAACCATCGATTCTTAAACAAACTTTTAAGAACTAAAAGACTGACTAGCTATTTCGTATATTTGTTAAGTTAAACCAAGTTTTCGCAAGAAGGGATATATATTCAAGTTGTTTGAAAGAGAGATAATCAGACGGGTTTTTTAGTGAAGTTTAACGGGGTTTTTTATTATACGTACGTGTGGTTTAAATCTGAGGTCATCAATTTTGTAAAACCTAAAGTAGCTAGTCATACCATAATACCATCACCTTTTTTCATTAGAACAGGAAAATTTTTTTTAAGGGCAGTTAGCAAAGTGTTTGACACGAATACAACATGAAACGCGAATACAACATCTCTTAATTGCGAAACGTTCTTTTGTTTATACCTTTGTAAATTAAGAGAGGGTGTTGTAGTGTGGTTGTCTCCTTTCTTTCAATTTTTTTTCAAAAATTTAATATCGTATTCAAACGTTTATCACTCTTTTTTTTACAATAATCAATTCTATTCCCACCGCTTGGAAATAAGCAATAAAAATTGCTATGTTTGTACCCCTCACAGCCGAGAGCGAAATTTTAAGATGTCACAAAAACAGTTTTTGCTGCGTAGCACTTACTAGTTAAAAATTTTAAGATACTGTTTCAGTTACCCGATGAAACATTTATGGAGTTTATGAACTGTCCTTCCTTAAAAAAAAATGACATAAAGATAGAAATGTTTCAATATAAGATAATTTGCATTATTCTTTTAACAAAAGTTAGCCGGTTTCTTTATAGCCAAATATCCGATAATGACATATGCCCTTAATATCTCACCGACAACCATTTTAAAAATCACAGGTTTTAACATTCCGTTTAACTTCATCCTTTTGGAACTCATTTCCAAACTGGTGGGCCAGTTAAACTAAAGCGAACATCACATAGTCAATGAATGAATGAGCGTTAAAAACCTCATTAATAATTCATAAAAAAAATACAAAAGAAATTAATGTTTAATGAGTGTCTTTATATCTGATAAAGACACGGCTAAACTTTACGTCCAATTTTCTAGGCCAAAATAACCCTAAATCTTAATATTAGTGCATGAATGAGTTGATCTACATCAGACGATTTTTAAGCCGTTCAATAAATTCGCAGTTCGTGTTTTATCAAGTCTAAAACACTCGGCTGCGCCTCGTGTTTTAAACTTGATAAAACACTACTGCTCATTTATTAAACATTACATAACTGATTTTTTAGCTTAAAAACCTATTCTACACGTAGCATTTGACAGTAGAGTGATTAAGCATGACGTTATACGGCAAACGGAAAACGCGAGCTTTCCTTTCATTTTTCTACCTTGTTTATCGAATTCTAAAATTAATCCCTCATAAAAATAGGAAAAAATCCCACATTCACAACAAACAAAAAACTACTCATTTCCCCGTGCGAACGCTAAACGGCAGAAGGCAGAAATTCTCCGTTCGCGGGAAAAATAAACTTCATGCTTCAGTTAACCTCTCTAGTTAATACGAAGCACAAGTACTCTTAAAACTACCTCCTTATTTCTTATCGCGAAGTACATCATATACAATATCTGCTTAACCGTTGAAAAAATTTGTTTCAACATGACTAAAAAAATGCAAGCGAAGCTTTCAGCTGAGCTTTCGACCGTATCGCACAGTCTCAGTCATCAGCGATTTTTTCCAGTTTCGACAGTATTCTCGCACTTCTAGAAAGTGCTACTACAAGGTTTAATGATACATGTGGAAATCTCCTTTAAAATTTTATTCGTTTTTAAACATTTCTTTTATAGTTTTGGTTTTCTCGTTTTTGTTAGTTTTGTTAGTGTGTTTATACCCCTTAAATACAACTTCCGTAGGATTTCTCTCTCTCTTTAATAAAATTATTATAAAAAATATTGTCGTTATATTCCACAGATGCCCATGACAAAATTTTTATGGCAGTGGACAACAGCAAATGCACCTCGGCAAATGGTTGTGATGGAAACGCTTTCTGTGCCTGCGGTACTGTCAGCGGAATATACCAGTGCGTCTGCAACCGTGGATATTACGGAGCCGGCCTTCCAGGTCAATGTCATCGTAAGTCTCTCCCATGAAATATATTCACGTATTTTCAATTTTGCAGTTCTGACTTTTAATCTATTCAGTACTTTAAAGGAACTGTGTCACTGATTTTAGCCAAATTTAGGCATAGGAAATGGCCACCAAATTCGGTGAAAATTAAAAATAACCACTAAAAGCAGTAAAGAAACATTTCAGTAACACAGCAAATACACAAGAAGGTACGGAAAGTGGAGAAGATCGAAACGGATTGGGATGTGGGTTTTTGAAATACTGTTAGAGTCCTGTTAGGCCGAGCAGTTTGCACGGTTGATTAACCTCTTTCGCTTTTAACTTTAAATTATAACGCCCGGAAGACATACTTGGTCGTAACGAAGCTATGATTTTGTCTTTTAGATCCATCAAAGTAATTTCTTTTCGAACATTTAGTTTAATAGCGATTATTTGCCAAAACGTAATAAAATAAACTTAACTCAGCCGTTACACAATCTCTTGAACTTTCCGTGGTGAGGTTGCTAGCAGTTTAATAGTAATGTTAAGTCGTCGTCGTCGTTGTTGTTGTTGTTGTCGTTGTCTTAAAATGAGTTAACGACTAATGGAACGATTAGAAAAGAAGAAACATTTAACCGTTTTTCAATACCGTTCTATCGTTCAATTACCAAGGTAAGAAATAACTACTAATAAACGTGATCATTTTCTTTGGCGTTCAAAGAGGTCACTTCGTGTTAAGTAACCAGGGTCACATTATAGCATATAAACTGTGTCCTTTATAAAAATAAAACCAATGTGTTACTTGTACTGGCAATATAGCCCTGTTTCATTTGATTAAAAATAGCTTTAAAGGATCATTGATCCGGCGGATGGCGCATCCTAAAATATTATCCATAAATTTCTTAAGTTTGCCATTTGTGGGCACGGATAGCAGTTCTCACAAGCTCTCTAATATAATTTATGGCTTGCTACAAAAAAAGGCTTACTCTGGGACCCAAAGTCGCCATAACTTTGGGCGACTTAAGGCGACTTTAGGCGATTTTAGCTTATTTTGGCCAAAATTAAGGGCGATTTTGGGTGACTTTAGGCGACTTTGGGCGATTTTGAGTGACTTAAGGCAATTTTAGTTGACCTTTTAGGCAATTTTAGATGACCGACCTAAGTACAGTTGTGGTATACATGTACACGGGAATCATCATGGTACACCATAAAGCATTGTTACAGAGAATATCTATACTTAGAGCGACTTTGGGCGACTTTGGGCGATTTTGGGCGACTTTGGGTGATTTTGGGTCCCAGAGTAGGCCTAAAAAAGAAACAGCAACGATGCCCACATAACAATAACAACTGTTACACTAGGGGATAGTATAATTACAAGCTTACAAGAGCTGCTACCGTCCCAGCTACTGCATTTGTAAGCCAACTCAATCAACAATTCTTGTCTAGGTTTTATTTTGCTTCTATTACCTATTTGGTGTTTTTAATTTTAGGTTTTTCTCGATTTGAGGGTAGCTTTTAACATCTTCCCAAGATGTTAAAGTTGATGCTAGCATACAATATAGGTATTAACAAAATAACGACAACTGATAAACAGGTAATCAAGATCCGGTTAAGCTTGTTTCAAAAGCCCTTACCTTTTGCATGGTTTTTCTTTGTCGTTTTGTTTAAGCTTGCATCGAAGGCAGCTACAAAACATATGCTTCCCCAGATGACTGCACCGCATGTCCGCTTAATGCCGTGACAGACCAGAGAGGCAGCATTTTCATCAGTCAGTGTAAATGCAAAACTGGGTTCGAAGGGACTCCTGAACAAGGAAACGATTGCACGGGTAAGTGATAAGAAAACGTGTAACTAGCTTATGATTTGCTTGTGAAAAATCATCGATCCATAATTTGCATCGTATTCCTGAAACTTTCACTTCTCATCTTTGGAAGTACTAAAATTTTGAACTGTTTTCGGGATTTTTCGTGGATAAAATATTTTAAAATCGACGTTTCGACCAGTTTTACTGGTCTTTTTCAGGTTGTTTTAAAATGTTATCAATATGCGGTCAGTGTAAAACGCAGACTGCGGACTGCAGTCGACTGCAGACCGGGGGTAAAATGCAGACTGAGGGTAAAATGCAGACTGCAGACTGCAGACCAGGGGTAAAATGCAGACCGAGGGTTAAGTAACGAAATGCGATTCACAAAGCCTTTTTTCCCGCCGGTTCCAAAGTTCGAACGTTTCGCATGAGCGAACACGTGAATGAACTGGCGATATTAAAATAAATTTTATTTCGACACAAATGTGTTCAAATTTCACTTTTAATTTCTACAGACTTGTGAGACTTAACCTTTAATTTCAAGTCTTCTGCATCTGTTAACCGGATGAAACTGAATGGTTTACAGCCCTTTTAGCCTGTGACCGTCGCCTGTGCCCTTTCGGAAATTAATTTTATACGCGCACAAACTACATACGTCACATCATTTGTACCGCTCGCTAAACATAAAAGCTTTGTACCTTTTATTTTTATGGTGTTTTATTATGACGGTTGGCGAAGCAAAGCCTTTTTTATAACTTAACTGCGGAAGGGTTTAATCTGTGCCAGTTAAAAACACTTGAAACATTGAAAGAGCTGTGGCCGCGGTATAATATGATCGCTGTAAACATGATCTCGCTGTGATCGGCATGGTAAAAAAATATTTTTTCTAAACCGTTCAGTTTCATCCGGTTTACAAACGTAGATGGTTGTAAACTGAAGTTTAAGTGTCACAAAAATCTTTCAAATGCCTTTGCTGTATCAAAAAGTTAAATTTGATGAAATTTGTGTCGGCATAAAATCTATTTTATATGACATTTATCACCAGTTCATTTTCGTGATCGCTCGTGCGAAACGTTGTCTGACGTTCATTCCTTCCAAATTTGGAGCCGGCGGGGAGAAAAGGCTTTGTGACTCAAATTTCGTTACTTTACCCCCAGTCTGCATTTTACCCCTGGTCTGCAGTCTGCATTTTACCCCCAGTCTGCAGTCCGCAGTCTGCGTTTTACACTGACCGTATCAATATGGCGAATTGTTCAGTTGTTCAGCTTGGTAACCGCAAACGATGTATCGTGATCATTACACGACGTGTAAGTGATGTCAACATACGCGGGAAAAGCACTTTGAGGCCTGCCAAGTACTTTTACTTTTCCGATAGTTCACAGTCTTTTGTTTCCATGTTTCAACATGGTTAAAGTATTTGAACTTCGGAAAATCCCGAAAACAGTTCAAAACTGTAATTTTTATTATTTGCAATCCCGTTGTCTTGGCAACGTGCATGCTGCACCGGGTTTACTCTTGCCCATCTCATCCGTCGTGAGAAAAAATTAATCAGATAATAAGGTGGGGGGTAAATGTTAATTTCAACATTTTTTCAAAGAGGTTTGAAGAAGGGGTAGAGGGAAGGAAAATATTTTTGGAGCGCCGCCAGACAGTTAACGGCTACACAAGAGCACCTCAGCCACCTCACCTCACCTTTTATTTTTCTATTTCTTTTTTCTTCTAACTCCTTTATTTTTCTCCAAAAATTCCCCTACATTCACCCAACAGTTTACAAAACAACAATATTATTTTAGTAGGGTTCAGTGCTTTTAATTTTTTTTTCTATATATGACCAGGGGTATGTTTATTGGCAACACGTATTCATGTCATCCATTTCGGTTAAAGGTGACTGAAAACAGTTTCCTGCATTTTCAGCACCTCAACTTTGACGGATCAATACTATGACTCTTTTTTAGTCGTCGCAACTGTTATGGTATTAAACAGCTTCCCAATCACTGGTGAACAAGTTATGCCTATTTTCATGACATTGAAAGCTTCCATAGCAACGGTATAACCTATCTAAAACACCCTTAATTTTACCTTTAAGGTCCGATAACTCATTCATGTAATTGCAAACCTAGCTGATCTCTACTGAGTCCGATAACCATTACTTATTTTCAGCTGTTCAGTGCGAGCAGCTATTGGCACCCGCCAACGGCGGCTTCAAGGTAGCATGTGGTCATGTATACGATAGTGTGTGTGAATTCCAGTGCAGTACTGGTTACAATCTGGTGGGGTCGAGTTCCCGTAGATGTCAAAGCGACAAGACTTGGAGTGGCACAGCAGTACAGTGCGAGGGTAAGTATCATGTTTTCCTAATAGCTGCTGTCAATATCGGTCAATATCGTTGTATACTTTTTGTCGTTGTTGTTGTTTTAGTTGTTGCAATTTTCGTTGCTGTTGTTGTTGTTGATTTTGGTGCCATCCCCAAGGATAACACCACTAAACCTTCTTAGTATTATAAGTATTATTTTTATTGAAAGTATCATTAGTATCCTAACTCTAGTGAAGCGGTACCTAAATTTAAATAATGTCCGCCAATTAGAAGACTATTTTTTATGTGTTGCACTCGACATTATATTTCGCACCAAAATACGCAATAAATAAATACCACAGATTTAGATGGAATCTGCCAGGACTTCGAGTAGTTGTTGCACAAAATTATGTACAAACATTATTGACACCGTATTGCAAGCTTTTGTGTTATTGCTTCAAATATCTTATCAAAAGAAATATTTTCTAACATCACCAAACATCGAAAACCAAATTCGAAGTTCTTCTGATTTTCAATGAATCGCTTAAAGACGATTTTACAAAGTCGCTACAAGTGAGATTTTGCCTATAACTTGTAAACTTTGAAATTCATTTTCTCAGACACTGATAAGAAATTGTTGTTGGTGTTATCACGGATAACTACTCACATCTTTACCTTTTATTAAGGGTAGGAAAAAATGCAATTAGATTAAATTTATTCTGCAACTCGATTTTTGTCCAACTTAAATAAATATTACTCGACTTCCCGGTGAATTCCGTCTTTACATGAATCCACTTATGTGCGATCTGTGAAATAATCATTGGATATCAACTGTTTACATTTAAGCACGATATTATGGGTTTTTGTGGAATCTTACCTTCGATATTTTCATTTTACAGTTATCACTTGCTCAGTACTTCCGTTACAAGCTCATGGTACCAAGTCATGCACCGGAAACGGATATGAATACGGCAACACCTGCACCTTTACATGTGACGTGGGATACGAACGGTCAGGAAGTGCTACGAGAACATGTCAAGCTGACGGGCAATGGTCAGGAACGGCAACAACATGTGAAGGTACCTGAAGGTTACTTTTTAGCGATTTTAGCGGGTTGAGGTGTCGCTAAATTTATGACTCGCTAAAATTTTTCGCGGTCCAGTTTGATACGCGTTAAATTAGGTACACCCCCCCCCCCCCCCCTTCAAAGGAAAATAAATTAGACAAAGTGGCCCTGTACAACTTTATGATAACGTCATAAGGTCGGGCAACAATTAACAAGGGTCGGGAGAGAGCCGGGATGACCACTCTCATGAATTTCCTAACAAGGACCCATTTTCTGACAGTTTCAATTGTATATTTTTCGATCTAAAAAGTGTTTTTTTTTTCTCGTTCAGTTTCAAGTGACTCTGTTCTTTTACTGAACATTTATTTCAATCTAAGCTATATTTCCATTTAAAAATTGTTTACAGGATACTTCTCATTTTTGTATTTTTTTGGAAAATCGCTGAATGAAAGAGTCCTTTTTTTCAGAAACAAACCGCTAAAATTAGTAGCCGCAAACAATAGTAACCTTAAGGAATAGAAAAAATAAACCACTGAATATGCAATGGTCACACGACACATCTCCACGGTCTGGCAAAGACCTGTACGCATGCGCACAACCTATTACCCGTGGAGTGGCAGCCATGGACAGCTGTTTCGTCCTGGTTAGGACTCATCATTCAAACAAGGACGAAAAAGCTGTCCATGGCTACCACACCACGGGTAATAGGCTGTGCGCATGCGTACAGGTCTTGGCCAGACCGTGGAGATGTGTTGTGTGACCATTGCATTCAGTGGTTTATTTTGACATTTTTTTTTATGTCGTCACACATGCATCCCTATTGATTTAGTGGATCCACATCTCCTTATGCATTTCCGAGACAGCCACAGCTCCCATATGGCTCCAATATGGAGCTGGGGTTTAAAGCAACCTTCTGCTTCGCCTCTGGATTAAACGGCGGGTTTATGATCTTATGTGAGGCCCTTACGCCTGGCTATGCCATGCTGATGAGTCCTAAAAAGGATGAAACAGCTGTCCATGGTTGTCACTTCACGTGTAATAAACTGTGCGCATGCGTACAGATGTGTCGTATGACCATTGCATTCATTCATTTTTTAAGGTATAGGTTTTCTAGCTAAACTTGCCGCTAAGCAATCTGATGAGTCGTTTCTCTACCTAGATAAATGAACTTTATTATTCACCTCTTAGCTCGCCAGTGCCCAGCTCTACGACAATTGGCCTTCGGTACAGTTGAACCAGTGGATTGCGTGACAACACCACAGCCCTACCAACGAGGATGCATCATGAAATGCGTTGTCGGTTACGTCATGACGGGAACTAGTCCATTGGAATGTGGTGCTGATGGCACTTGGATAGGAACGTTTCCTACTTGTGAAGGTACTTTGAAATTTTTTGCTTTTATTTACTGATATATTCACTTTTTGCCTCTTGGTTGCTCTAGAAGGGTTAATAATTATAAACACAGGTTGCTCTAGATCTTTTTTAAGTGCATTTTTCCAGTAAAATCTTTCAATGATTTCTTTCTTTCTTCCTTCCTTCCTTTCTTTCTTTCTTTCTTTCTTTCTTTCTTTCTTTCTTTCTTTCTTTCTTTCTTTCTTTCTTTTTCTCATAGCTTAAAAATTCTAAGGTTTCAGAGAAATGCCCTCCCGAGAGTATTTCAATGAAAAAGTAACTTGGATTCAACTCAACTCATTCATTCAACTTATAATAATAATCTTTTATTAGGAAGCCTTCATTCACTATACAGTGGTTTTCAGAAAGGTCCTAACTAAGATTAAAAATACTTAATAAGACTATATACAATAAAACGAAAAATACCTAAGAATTAAAAACTATTATTAAAAACTAACTTGAAGAATTAACTAAAAAACCTACTTAGAACGCTACGCCTAAAATTTACAAAATCAAGTGCATTTCTGGTGTCTCTGTCTAGGTTATTCCAGTCTTTCAGAGAGTGATAACACACTCTCTGCTTTCCCCAATTTTTGGTTACATGAGGTAGCCAACTTGTAATTTTTTTAAAAAAAAGCACAATTGCAAATTCACAAAGAGGGTTAGCACAAATTTACTTTAACTTGTCAGCACAACGAAGGGTTTTTTCAGCATAAAAATGTTTCTTCCAAAAAAAAACAACTTTCACCGGGTAGTGTTTAAGTTGTTAGCCTCAAATAACTCACTTTATTTGAGTGATTAACCAGCTTTACTAGCTTACAGTGTAGTTGTTTGCTGTACCCCCTGGCAAGCTTTATTTTTTAATAGAATGCCGAAGACGAAAATTGGGGGGTCTCAACTATTGTAGGCCACCTTAACCCTAATTAGACCGGGCTTTTTTGGACCTTTTCTGACCTGGGGGGGGGGGGCTTCGAAAGACCCCCCTTCCCCCCTAATGTAACTTCCAGAATATTTAAGCAATCACAATAAAACTTATAGGATGCATTGTATGTCCGAACATCTTTCTTTTGGTATACGTCACGTGGTATGGTGACGTCACATCACGTGACAATTACATCATGATGTTAAAACAGCCGCCATCTTGAATCCGCCTTCTTGGATTTCAGAATTTTTCCAAAATGCCAGAAAACCACCCAAAATGACTGCAAATTACTCAAAATTGATAAGAAATGTGCTTTAAACCCGTAAAAATGTAAAAAATAGTTCCATTTAAGTCGATTTTTATTAACAGAAACACGCAAATTTTCAAAATGTCGTTGCCATGGTGATGTCAAGTTCCTGACACATCATCCAACCCTACCACATTATTGCCAGATACATTTTAAGAAAACTCAGAAAGTTTGGCAGCGTTTGGTTAAATCTTAAAAAAGATATAAGAGTTCAAAGTCAGCACGGGCCTCAAAAGCCCCCCCCCCTCCCCCCCCCCGGTCTGAATAGGGTTAATTTACCTAAAGTTGAAAATCAACTGAGAGTTCCCATTTTTCTAGTCTGAGCGTCATTTTCGTGTTTTCCTTTCAGATCAACAACCTCCAACCATCACTTGCCCGTCAGACGTAAATAACGGCACAGACCCCGAGCGGCCAACGAGGACAGTAACCTGGGACGACCCAAAGGTCAGTGACAACTCAGAAGTGCACGACCCCAATGCTGCCCCGACAGTTGTCAGATCTCCGAGTAATATCGTTTCTCCGTACGACTTTCCCACCGGTACAACTACCATTACCTACACAGCCACGGATAGAAGCAACAACTCTCAGTCGTGTGTTTTTACAGTCACAGTTGCAGGTAAGGTTTTTAATTTATTTCAGTCGATCGATAATTCACGTACTTTATGGTGTTGGGAGTAGAGAGGAAATGGGGGGAGCTTGTCATAAAACTATTGTGTCTTTACATTAGAACACACTTTAAATAAAATTTCTGAACACAGCAAAAAAAAAAAGATATAAGCTCCTTAAACGCCAATTATGCGCCAGAGATGTAAAAGCGCATTTTTAGGGGAGTGCGGAGTAGGTTTGAGTGAGGCGATGGTTTCGGAATTGCTATACCACAATGCAACACTGTCCAAATTACAGAAAAGTAGCGTCGCTTGTAGGCTACATTTTTAAGCCCTTTTTTGCTCTTTTCCATAGTAAACTGCAGCATACATAGTCATCACGTAATCGAAATCTCGATCTCTGCGTTAAAGTAGTAAACACTTTATGCTAAATCAGTGTTGTTTTTTTCTGTTGGTTTTTCTGTGTGTCGATGTTTGTTTATTTAGGGGAGCCGGAATGGCGCAATGGTAAGAGCGCTTGCCTCCAACGAATACGGCCCGGGTTCCATTCCCCGTCTCGGCGTCACATGTGGGTTTTGTTTGTTGTTGGTTCTACTCCTTGCTTCGAGGGTTACTCACAGGGTTCTCCGGTTTTCCTCCCTCCACAATTACCAACACTTCCAAATTCTAATTCGATTGGGACTACACGCTTACAAGCTTACAGCTTTGATCCTCGCTGTTTCTAAATAAAGGTAATTTATTTATTTATATTTATTTAGATAATGAGCCTCCTGTTATCTACTGCCCACAAAACCAAGAGGTCAAGAAAGAAAGCAGCACACCAACTGTTAAAGTCTACTGGTCAATGCCAACATACCGCGACAACTCTGGCAAGGCCGTCACCATCTTCACTGAGTCCATTAACGGGTCTGACTTTAGAACTGGTTCATATCCAATCAAATACGAGGCTACTGACCACGTGGGAAACAAAGCGTCGTGCACGTTTATCATCGTCATTTCTTGTAAGTCCGTTAAAGTAATGCATTTATTCCTTTAATGAAAACGGTTCTGGACTCAATCAAAATTTCTTTCCCCATGAGAGCAAAATCATACATGACGTTTTCTTATCCTGAGAATCAGCAAATAAATTTTCATCATTATTGGCTGACATGGTATTTTGACGCTCATGTAACCACAGGCAGACCAACCTATGTGTTCGTGGTTAATTATTGTTGTTGACATGAGACGAACAAAAGAAATTTTGAAATCTATAAGGGCTACTGAAATAAAGCCCTAGAAATTAAAAAATCTAAACTACATTTCGCTCTAAATATCTCAATAAAGTTTAATGAAACATTTATCGACTCATGTGTTGTATTTCTTCGCCTGCGCGGGCCGTTTTAAGCGCCTTTTAAATCAGTTATAAAGTGGCTTAAAACGGCCCTCGCAGGCGAAGAAATAAAACACATGAGTCGATAAACGTTTCGCTAAACTTTATTGAGATATTTAGAGCGAAATGTAGTTAAGTTATTTAATATCTAGAGCTTTATTTCAGTAGCCCTTATAGATTTCAAAAATTTCTTTTGTTCGTCTCATGTCACCAACAATAATTAACCACGAACACATAAGGTGGTCTGCCTGTGATGTAACACTGACAAAGTGGCTCGCTAATCGGCGAAAACGTCACTCGAGATTCGGCAGGATCTTAACTATAATAAAAATAATTATAATGACTTTATTATTGTGTCTATGACATCTTGTAGTGGGGAACCCCTACTGCTAATAGGGACACCTTACTAAAACTATCTAAAATGAAAATAAAAAAAGTTTTACAAACAGATAATTAACAAATGATATATAGACTGCTTGACACTGACAGCCGATCTTTCTTTATTTGTTAACTTGCTCCAGAGTCTTGGGCCCAGATATCGAATTAAAGTTTTCCATACGTAACAGTGTAAAAGTGTGGCTTTTAGATGAGTCAAAAACATGTCACAAATAGTCCGCGAGCACAAATTATTTTTAACCTTATACATTAAAATACAGATGTCTTGTAACCTTCTGTGGACACAAGAAATGTACCACAATTTAGTTACCACGCCATCAAATAACTTTATTTGCTGGAGTCGAAATATACAAGGAAAGCAACCTCGTAGACAGAATCAGCGGTCGGGAAACGAGCGACCCTGTAATATTCTGATTGGAAGTCCCAAATATCGGATTTCCGGTTGAATTGTGCATGCCTAGCTTTCAAAAACATGACCAACGAACTTCTTGGTGTTTTACATCCGGCCATTTTCATTGTTTTCAAAACCAATCAAAATCATTCCTGCAAAAGAGCTTTAAAAAGTCGCTCAAGTTTTGTCAAGCTTGGGCAGTAAAAAACGAAGACTCTGAGTACGAGATTGGAGGGAAAGCACTTACTCGATCTCTATAGTGTGTTATCTCAAAAAATAATAACTGTGTATAAATAAAGTTATCTGCAGAGTATCGAATTACAAATAAAGGATATTACACGGTGGTGAGGAGATGTGATATTATGTTCTCGTGGCAAAACAATACCTCACTAGTTCGCTATGTAGACCTTGCACTTCGGCAGCTGGAATTTCTTAAATATTTCTCCCTTGATCAACTTTGTAAGAAACTCCTTGAATTGGTTTGAGTCGTGAAGTTTTCTTCTTTATGCTTCTATTCTTGTGCACCTTAGTGAACGATTATAAGTCGGCTTTAGTGAACTTAAATTCTCTATTACTCGTCATCTTTTAATCGGCATTTGGCAAAGTTTTGCAGCCGTACAATGGCGCGACATGACGTAATAGATATCTTTACTAGTGGGGATAGGGAAAATACGCCATCACGGTCCCGGATGTAGTTTCGTATGATTTATTTTTTTCGGTGGACTAGAAACACTCGCGTCTATATAATAAATGTAATTATTTTTGTCCCTTTTTGCAGCTGTGAAATGCAAGCCCTATGATCCACCAATCAACGGCCTTGTATCCTGCGCTCAGTCTGACGCTATTGGCGGTGAGGCGTGCACGCCCCAATGTAACTCCCAAAAAGAGTTTGCACGAATACCCGCAGCTTTCTATGTCTGCTTGTCGTCTGGTACGTGGTACATCTGGGATCACCGTCCGACTGTATCCCGGGAAATGCCATGGCCTGATTGTACAGGTACGTAAACCAATATTCATTGTGCGTCACTTACATTCCAGTAATAGTCGCGCATCTAAGCTAACTGGCAATGTGGATGCCTTAATTTTAAAAGCACCCAATTAAAAAAAAAAGAAAAAAGGGAGTCTCAAGTTTTCGCCGAACAGGTCCACCTCCTCCCCTCCCCCTCCCCCTCCACTTAAGGAGTTAATTAATGTAAAAAACAATCAGACACACGAAGATGCACCGCGCCTGTTAAATGCCAAAACAAAAAGTTAAAACGTGTGCCTATTGATTGGTTATGTTTTAGCAACTTAAATTTTGAAATAAAGATGGGGGGGGGGGGGGGGTGGTGCCTATGCACGTTTTTAGCAACAGCACCTTGTTTATGCCAAATAACTGCTGTAACATATCACCTTGATTATAGTCACGATTGCTTGCTAACTTCACATTTTCGACGAATATTTTTTATTCTTTACTGAGAATTGGTCCATATTTATTCTACAGAAATAAAAGTGCTTCTCAATAATAAAAAAAAAAAACAGAATTAATGATAGGTCACCATACTCGTTTGCGAGAAAACAACGATTTACCTCTCTGGTGAGGTCCAGCCGTAAAGAAAAAGTCGCCATTTTTGGTGCACGCGCTAACCACGCGTGAAATTTTACGCAGTAGGGATACGCCATGCAATACTGGGGAATAACCGTAAAACGTTTTTTTTTTTTTTTTTTTTTTCAGAGGAGTACGTTCCGGGTGCAGCACGTAAGGGAATGGAGTGGCAATATTTCACTGGAGACTGCTCGGATCCCGCGGTGCAGCTGCAAGCCAAACAAAACTTCATCATCGGATTTAACGAACAATTCGCACCCGGCGATCCTGACTATTGTCAGCGGGAAAAAATCTGTGCATTGGAAAACATCAAAATAGAATGTGGCAAGGTACAACGAAGAAAGCGACGAAATGCACAAGTAAGTCTAAAAAGCATCAAACGTTTAGAAAATCGCATTGTTTTACCCTAAATTGCTCTTTTTGTTAATCCTTCACGGATTAGGCTTGGTCACATTATCGCGCCCTTGCGTATTTCCCACAAAACTTCTTCATACAGCCTGGGGGTGTGCCCGCGCTAGGATTTTCAAACCGTTACCTTATACCAGACCATGTTGAGCTGATTTTGCAACCATTAGAACTGTATCGTTTTTAGTGTTTTTAATGGAAAACATCTGTCAACAACGTTGTCGCGATGGTTTTATTTACGTTTAGGGAGACCTCTTTCTCTTCCAAATTTTTATTCCTTTTCAGGACTTACGATCAGTTTCCCAGTAAATGATATCCTATTCTAGACTAAAACTCCCTGATTCGAATACCTTATCCCAGACTAAACTCCTTGCAATCCATACCCTTCATAGTGGCACAGACCTAAATACCTATATATGGGAGTACCCCTGCCCCCCGGGAGGATGTTAAGTAGCAGACTAAACCCTTAGGAAGTCTAAAAATTCCCAGTATTAAACTTTCTCTAGTGGTTAAACTTTTATCCCAGACAAGGCACTAAATAAGCTCATCCATAGAAAAACGACGTATTCGATTCAAATAATTTAGAGGCTGTCCTGTTTGTGCCAGAAAGACATCATTTTGGTCGTCTATTTTGAACTTTTCTTTGCCAAAAAAGAGTTGCTTTTTTCTATAGTTTTGTCTTTGCATTTGCGTATCACGTATTATCTGCTTATCGGTGCATCGATGTAAAAATGTATCTGTTTATGTTTTTGGTTCTGTTTTGTTTTGTTTTGATTTTCTTTAGTCTGTCATTACCATCACGTTGGATGTTTCGGTTACTACACAAAACAATGACTTCAACCAAGCCAAGAGCTCGTTGGAATCTAACGTAACCAAAGCGAAGAGCTCTTCGTCAATGAGCACAATCAAAATTTCCGACACAGAGAGCATGACTTTGAACACGGTAACAGATACTCCTACCTATGGAGTGTGTCTCGATGGAGCCGTGTTTGGACTTAATCAAGATTACGATTGGGCCAGCCAGAATGACCACAGCCAAAAATGTCGTAAGTATTCAAGAGACTGTGTGCATTATTTAAGAGACACTGTCACGGGGATTTTTCTGCTTGTCAGTAAAAAGTACTAAAATTGGCGAAGTACTCTCGCTCGTACACGAAATGCGCCAAGAACATCAAGATGATAATATAAAGTAAAATGTTGTTGGAGAAAGTGGGGAGCCGTTATTAGTTTTAAGCTGTTTTTCCAGGTCACAAGGACAGAACTTGCGAAAGTCAGCTTAACTTTTTCAAGTCGAGATCTAACGTTTCTGATTGCATCACGATAATTTCGCCTGCATGTTTATACCTTCAGTACACTAGCATAGTAATTTTTAACAAAACTGTACCACTATATATAGGTTTCCAAACTTTTTTAGGCTCTTGACTTTTTGAATAATAACGCCTATGCAAAACTAGGAGAATATTTATCTGTTGCGGAATTTTTGCTTGTAAAAAAAATAAAAGAATTAAAATTATATAAGCTAAACTGGTGAAACTTCTATGGACTACTCGCGCCTTCCTTTTTCCGGATAGCAAAATGGCGAAGCAGCAATTTCTCTGTAACAGACTGCAAAAACCCGAAATAGCGGGCTAATAGTTGGATACTTTTTTGCGGATCATCATTTTTTCGGGATCAAAAAACGCTATGGTGAAGTTTTATGTGACAGGTTTTACCATTTCTATTAAAAAGAAGTGCACCCGTCTTTGTTGTTGTTCTTGCTGTTGTTTCGTTTTCTTTTTGTTTTTGTTTTGTTTGCCGTTTAAAAAATGAGACCCTAATAATGAATTACTGCAACTTTCCTGTCAATATTTCACTACATGAAATTATTACTTTTGTCAATTTTGAATATAACTTATCATCGGCCCTTTAGAGAAACAAGGGGTTGCGCTATCGTAATTAAACTACCGAGTAGAATTCAATACCATAATACTGTTCCCTTCTTATATTTATAGATATTTTTAATTAATTATCTGTTTGTTATTTCCTATAATTTTTTGACAAGCTTGAAATAAGTGCTTTTAATTGAAAACCAACTTGCTAACTTTTCTTTATCGATCTTTTTTTTATTCACTTTAGAAAACTGTCCGTCTGGGGAATACTTTGATGTCGATATTAAAAATTGCACAGCGTGCCCACTAGATACGTACAATAGTGCCACTGGTGTAGTAGGCCTGTGTACCGTTTGCCCAGAGAACACTTATACAGTTGCAACTGGCAGCAAAAACATCACACAATGTTTAGGTACGTATAACAGAGCTATGCCATATTCCTAAAAGTAGCACTTCAGGCTGAGTTTGAAATACAGGTTTGTAAAACTTTAAACAATAGGGCGATCTTTGCTGACGACGTAACATACGTTTTTGCGTAGAGAAGTCATCATGCTATATACAAAGTGACTCCTGTTATTAAAAGACCTTGTGAAACTCAATTATCGGTGAAATTTTCAGCTCTTTGTGTGCAATATTCAAGGACATATAAGCGTTCAAAAACTGCAAAATTTCTGGGTGACAAAAGCGTTAATGAGCCCATACATTGTTTTAAAAATTTTATGTTTTCAAACCTGCGTCACAGAAAAAGTATTTATAACGAAAGTTAATCCTACCATGCACTTTTAATATTCAGAATTAATATTTTTGTAGCAGTGAAGTGCTTATGCTAATGTGGCAAATATTATAAACAAAGATTCCCCTATAAATGAATTGTGATAATTCTGATAAATATAGTTTCATTTCATATAGAATAGTAAACTAAACAGGCTTAAAATAAATCTTTCGTTATCTTAGTTACAGAACATGATGATAATAATAATAATAATGCATTCATAAAAGGCATCTCCCATATGTATAAGTTCAAATGCGCTGTACACATACAGTTATTTACTACTCTTTGCGAATAGTGTGTGGGTTCTTTAACGTTCCCTGGTATAAGACTGAGGAGACAGACAGGAGACAGGACCTACGTTTTATTGTCCTTTTCTGAAAAGACTAGAATGTTTAACCATTTGCAGATGCAATTACAAAGGTACCACCTTCTCCTCAGTTATTTTAGGTGTTGGTTCGGTCTGGGGTTCGACCCCGCGACCTTCCGCACAGCAGTCCAGCGTTCTACCAACGAACGTTGGTAGAACTAGAACGTTGCTAGGACGTCACTACAACGTAGGACGTTCCAAGAACATTAATAACATTTAACAGAGATAAATACATTTTTTTTTATTTTTTCTTACAGCCGCTTGTCAGGCTGGAGAGTTCTCGCCCACTGGCCTCGCCAACTGTGAACCGTGTCCTATCAATAGTTACCAGTCTCTTTTACGCCAGACCACGTGTATTCAATGTCCCGGATCATCGGTGTCATTGGCAGAAGGCACCAAATCGATTAGCGGATGCGGAAGTAAGTTTTCCTTTCACTTTACTCGTTACCGAACCCGTATTTGTAAACTATTTGTCCAAGTATTGCAACACACACTTAATGCTGAATACTCAAGCTTAAGTTGCTAGCCCATAATAGTACACTTCGCAGGCGTTATTTAGGAAGAAACCCGAAAACATTTAATTTCTCAAAATGCGACCATATGTTCACTTAATAAGGAGATTTACTGGCATCAACTCTGGGCTTATTTAAGCCTAGATCTTGCGCAGTTAAGCGCGATATGGACTTAGCAAACTGCTTACGCAGTTTTTATTTCTTTCAGTGCCATGTGCTCCAGGCACATTTTCTCAGACCGGCGTTGAGCCGTGCCTGCCTTGTCCCCAAGGGACGTATCAACCCTCAATAAAGCAGACCTCGTGTTTACTTTGTGATGGCAGCAAATCGACGTATGGTCAAGGTGCCTCGTCTCCTGGCCAGTGTATCGGTGAGTAATAGTGTATTTGCTACCCTGGGTATTGTTATTCATGACATGTAGATAAGGTATAGGGAATCGCTCTGGCCTGGCACAAGCCCAAACCAGGCTCAGTAGATCACCAGGGAGGAATGGCGGAGACTTCAAACCGGCTTCCTCGCAGAGCGGTTGGTGGGAGCCAACAACTCGATGTCTTGGAAAAAAGTAGAGTGCACAAAAGAAATAACGCGTGTTTCTCTTTTATACTACTATTTGCATATCATTAATTCACGCCCAGGGCATTCATTACCAATTCAAAGTGAATTTGAATAGTAACCGCAATTGACACAATGGCTTGGAAATTCACAAGGGCAGAAAAAAGATCCCTCTCTCCGTTTCTCGACATGCATCGCTGTTAAATGTTTTGGACAAATGTTGAGATTAAATTATTCAAAACACCTTAATGATCAAATGAATTTTTCGCTAATCCACGTCTTTCTGTGTCACAGCCATTGCGGATTGTGCGTCTAACCCGTGCAACAACGATGCCACATGTGTTGAAACAGCAGAGGGCTACAAATGCACGTGTCCAGCAGGGTTCACTGGAGCTAATTGCGAGATAGATGAAGATGAATGCGTGTCGAGCCCGTGTGCCAAAGGAGCAACTTGTGTTGATAAGGTATGAAGCATGTCAGACTCTAATCTAAATATTTATACCTAATCGTACCTTTTGTTACGCTTTAGCGGCATATCAGGCGAGTTTGGTAGAGCCATGGCTCGTACTTTGGCGAAACACAATCTCGCCAAACTACCAAACCAAACATGCCAAACGGGCGAGAAGTTCTTTAATAATTAATAAATAATTATTATTGTTTTTTGACTCGTTTGTATGAAGTTTTATTCTCAACGTTTTAAAAATCAAAACTTAACGAAGCTTAAGAAACTTGGACTTCAGTCGGAATGTTTCAGTACTCTTCAGCAAACATCTTGCAACTGGTGAACGCACAACAGGAATAGCCGGGTTTGGCGGGAAAGTGTTTACTTCTTTTACGACCGGTAAACAACAACTAAACTTAAAATACAAGGTTCTGTTTTATTGGTAAAACCTCTTTTCTTTTCATCGCACGGTAACACTACTTTACGTGAAAGTGGCCATGATATCTTGGCATATCAGGTCAGTGACTTGATATCGTAAGATATAAGGACAGTAAATCGCGCTTCTTTTTGGCTACTTGCGAATTTGGGTACGGTAAAAATATTTTTATTGATCCTGTATTATAGGTGAATGGATATGTCTGCTTGTGTGCACCGGATTACACTGGAGTTCATTGTGATGTGAAGTCGAGCAGCTGCAGCAGTGGCAAGTGTGCCAGCGGCTCGACCTGCAGCGATGCACCAGAGGGACATATCTGCGTCTGCCCTGACGGCTACGAAGGCACGTTCTGTGAGACTAAAATCAACGTAAGTTGGATGCATTGATATAGTTTAGTCAAAGATTATTTTTCTGGTTTACAAACCTAATTGGACGTCTTGAGAATTTTTGCTCATACCCCGGAATACTTCGAAACTGTCACAGCAAAAAAATACGGGTTTCGAGTCATTTGGGGAAGTCTCATACTGCCGGGCTTATCCCAGTTTTTGTAGCATTAAGCATCTAGGAATATTTCTATTCCCCCTGAATGGAATGCTAGTCCATCGCATGGTACCCCCCAGCATTATGTGGCCGGTACCCATTTATACACCTGGTGGACAGAGGCACTATGAGAGTGTCTTGCCCAAGAACACAACACCAGGACCCCCTGCCAGAGTTCGAGCCCGGACCGCTCGATCCGGAGTCCGGCGCACTAAACATTAGGCCACCGCGCCTCCCATATTTCGAGTCATTAGCATTTCTTTATTTTAAAACTCTGACAGTAGTAACATCACAGAACGGTTGGCAAATGGTTTTCGCTAATAGTCTTCTATTTCCCTAGATATAGATATGTTGTTATTTTCGCTGTTATTGTTGTTACTGTTGTCCTAGTAAATGTGTTTTGAAAGAATAGAATAGCCCTTATGTATGTTTATGTCAGACTAGCCAGTTTCACCACCAAGTCTCGCTTTTAATGGACAAGCTTGGAAATTTTATTATGAACGAATTCTTAAAACAGCAATAGATGAAAAACGTGTAAATTGCATGAAGGTGCCAGAGGATAGAGAACATTTCGAGTAAACGAGGCTTGATCGTGAGTTTTGAGCATATGACATTATCATGCATAAGGTATATTATCGGTTGTATTGTCGCACTGTCTGACCTACTTTAATTTAGGCCCGGGCCAAACGTCGAAATTCACATGAGACGAACTAAACTAAGCGAATTAAGTTCATGATAAGTTCGACGTTTGACTCAGTTGAGTTCGTCCGACTGAATTAGGATTGACCAACACGTCATCCGTCTTCTATAGACGGATATAACGTTCGAAGATCGACTGTGGGAAAAACGTCCATCTTTTCATAAAAAGAAACTTAATGAATAAATTAAAAATTTGTATGTGAATGTATTTTAGCCTCGATATTCGTTCTTGCATCTCTGAATTTGTTTCGACTGTCGGTTCGACAAATTATGTTCGACCTTTGACCCAGCGGTCGAGCTTTACCTGTTTGGGTCGACCAAAACTGCAATTTTGTTCGTCTCATGTGAAGTTCGACGTTTGGCCTGAGCCGTGGTGACATAATAGTAAATATTGTTATTGTTTTTATTAACTAGGACTGTAAAGCATCGCCATGCCAAAATGGAGGAACCTGTGTAAACGAGCTTCAAGCGTTCAAATGCACCTGCCCTACAGGCTTCAGCGGTAATCTGTGCGAGATAAACGACGATGGCTGCCTCCCAGACTCCTGTCTGAACGGTGCGACGTGCACAGAAACCAGTTATGGTCATGAATGCACCTGCGCGGCAGGTTTTGCTGGTTCAAAATGCGAGGTTGACATCAATGAATGTTCCAGCACGCCGTGCCAGAATAACGGGCTCTGTGTTGACCAGACAAATGGCTATAAATGCTACTGTAAGCCTTCCTTTAAGGGAACGAACTGCGAGACAGGTACTTTTTTACGAACGAAAATATATATAAAAAGAACATTCCTTTTAAAGCTCAAATTAATTTGATACATAACATCAAAAGCTATCAAAATCACAAGAAAATCGAATCAAATCAGAAAGTTAATCAAGATCTAAAATTTATTCTAAGTGGTAATGAGATTAAACAAGCTGCTAAAACACGCGTGTACACAGTGAAATACATACTGTTACATTGAATTCCTATAGTACAAAGAACGTTTAATCACCCGAGACTTAAATGAAAGATATCTGCTTTACTTAAAGTCGCAGGCGGCTTAACGAATTTTTTTTTGTCTTTAACCACATCTTCTAAAAAATAGAGCAGGGAAATAAAACAACGAACAGAATTCAGCCCACACTTGACTGCTTGTCAACAAAAAAATTGTCGATTTCATTTTTTTTTATGAAAGTTTGTCATCTTTTATCATAGAAATTTCCACTGACTTTGACATGGAGTTCAGTAGAGCCCTGGGTCGAGGATCGTCCATCGTGGAAATGCGTCAGGAGTTGAGAGCATTTACTGTCGCTTTCTGGATGAAGGTTGCTGAAAGCGAGCTCGATCCTGGAACTCCCATATCGTATGCTGTCCAGAATGGAGGTATTTTACTTTACTACAATTCATCCCCCTCCCCTTCCCATGTAGGTCCAAGGCCGGTTAAGTCCCCTCGGGACTCTATAGAGGTCAAAAAGACAATTGAGCCAAGTTCACTAAATAGATAAGGTATACGAACCACACTTCACAGCAACCTCGGCTGACCAATTGCGACCTAAAAGTAGTCAAATTACCAATAAAAAACTGGATAATGTCAACAAACAGAGAGGTAGTCCTTTAATCTGATTCGTTTTCGCTTGATCACTCTAAACGACACTTTCAATACTACTAACTTTAACTTCTGCTCCCTTCTGGACGATCATGATATCTAGCACTGAAGTTACTGATACCCTGGACCCATGCATGTCTTTTTGTTGCAGTTTAATCGACAATACGAAAAAACATCAACATGTTTCTGAATTTTTCTTTCCCTTCAGCGAACCTTGTGGACAATGCTCTTGTGATTCACGACTACAACGGCTTTAACATTTGGGTTAACGGACAAAAGGCACTGACTAACGTGGCGGCGAATGATGGCAAGTGGCATCACATGGCTTTTACGTGGGAGAGCTCAACTGGAGCGTGGCAAGCGTTCAAGGACGGAAGCAAAGTTAGATCAAATGATGTTTCCACGGATGCATTCCAAAAAGGAGAGGTGAGTGGTTTCATAGCAACGTGCGTGATTATCTGTCAATAAAGTGGTCTTTGAGTCCGTTTTAATTGGCAATTTTTTGCAATTTCGTACAACGACCAACTGGTCATATATTAGCCTCCCACGCAGTCGTTCTTAGGGGCGATCGCGTTACACTCCTCCCCACGAACGTTCGTAGAGAGGAGTGTAACGCGGTCGCCCCTAAGAACGACTGCGTTGGAAGCTAGTCATATATAGAATTAACTAAAATATCACAATAACGACTTCAATTAAAACTGTACAAGGACTCAAAAGAAACAAAGAAAGGCCATAACGGGGTATGGATGAGAAAAATTCGAGAACGTTAGGTTAAATTTGAAAAACGTCGGCCCGAGTTTTTTTTATGTTTATCTCAATTTGTATGAAAGTGTCATTCGCAATGCTCGGAAAATGAATTTGCCAAAAGAAACTTTTGTCTTTTCAATAAGAAAATAATTATAATTACCTTAAATACCTTGACCTAGCCCCTTTAAACAAGGTTTTACATGTTAAAATATTTTGTTTCGGTAACACGCGAACGGTGAAGTGAAGTTCAAAACCCAACTAAAGTGAAGTTCAAAACCCAACGGTCAATCATAATTATGACAACAACCAACGAACCTTGAAAAACAGAAACACTGAAAATGGATCGAAATCTACCAATAGCAATGATGGACATGACCTTTTGACCCTGTTTAAGTGAGGTTGATCGAGCAGAGTTGTTATTTAAAAGCCCAATAACGAAATTGACTAGTTTAATAGCATGGGCTAGTTGACCAGCATGGATTGTTAAAGGGGATGCACGCATTGATGGTGCAAGCAATCATGGTTAATTGGAACGAGTTTGCAATCAATAAATGATATTTTTTGTCGTTGTAGGTCATTCCAGCAGGAGGATTGTTCGTCCTTGGACAAGAACAGGACGAGGTTGGTAAGAACTTTAGCGCAAATGAGGCATTTATTGGTAAAATGAGTCAGATGAACGTTTGGAGTTACGTACATGCCGATGCTATAATCGCTGATATGGGGCGGCATGCTGACAACATTATTGGAAACGTTATCGGATGGTCTGACTTCTACGATGGTGCAGATGACGGCATATCGAAGACTTCCCCGTCTGTGGCACGAACTGGTAAGTGGTATTGTTACTGACATTTTTTCTCAACGTACGGCGCTTATTCGAGTAAATACGGTAATCCAGTCTTTCCTGCCTTTCCTTCTGCCTCCACTTTACCTCTTCCAGGTATTAACCAGTTTCTTCTCATCTTAGGTCTTTTGGTTACCATCCGTGACCCAACTTGGTCTCATTATGTACTTTCTTATACAGTACATTTCTCATTCAGTTCCATCTTGTTCTTCGTATTCCATCGCTCATTCTGTATTCTTTCACGAAAAATAACTGTAACTTCTTTCATCTTTCATTGTAAAGCGGCCTTCACACGACAAACTAAAGTTGGCAAACTCATGTTGGTGTGTGTGAACGACACAACAACAGTTGGCAAACTGTTGGTGAGAATAGAGACAAGTTTTATTTTGTCGCCAACAGTTGGCCAACTTGTTTGCCGTTGTTGCGTCGTTCACGCACACCAACTTGAGTTTGTCAACAAGAGTTGGCCAATAGTTTGTCGTGTGAAGGCCGTTACAGTCAGTCTAACAAATTTGTAGGCAAAGGTTTCTTTTCAACTGGCAAGAGGTATACCAACTGGCTATTTACAAGCGTGGCCGAGTAGTTGAGCTCGGGTCTACCGACAAAACAAACAAAACTCCAGGTAGTGGTCAGAACTGGACTTGAACCCAGGACCTCCGGATTTCTAGACCGGAACTCAACTTTTTTGTCAACATTAACAAACAAGTTTGAGCATTTAGGACATCGAGTTATTGTGTAAAAAGGAGCTCGAGAAATTCAAAGTAAAGAAAACCCAACCGCTCTGGCGAGTAGCTCAAAACAAATGCTGGCAAGCGTGTCACATTCAAAATTTGCAATGGTACAAGTCCTATATCCCTATACAAGTGCATAACGATAAAAAACAAAATAAATATAAAAATGTCACATAATGTAAATTTGTTTGCAATATCATTTCGTTATACTGTTTATAGACAATAAATGCTGGACCGACTGGCTTAACAACGATTCCCCAACAACTGGCGATGGAGATGCGGAAACTCGCGCAGGAGCATGCTCAGGACCGGGTCTTTTCGATTGTCAAGATATTGAAGGAAGATCCATGCCTGATCTTGAGTTGAATTTGACAAGCACGTGCTCAGATAGTGGAATCACGTGTTTGAACAGTGACCAAAGAACGGGACGAAGCTGCCCTGATTTTAAAGTTCGTTTTGTGTGCACGTGCCCAGGTAAGCACTCCCGTTTAACATCGTCGTTATCATCGTCATCATCATCATTTTGATCATTTTTCTAGATCAGCCCCTAAAAAAACTATACCGGTATACCGTGAAATTTTATGAAGCGGGGTTAGTAAAGAGAAGGGGGGTTAGAAGGAGGGGCTTTTTTTACTATAAAACAATTAGGGAACATAAAAAAAATGTGGACTTTCTAGTGTTTTAGTAGTTTTTAGCTACTCATTTTCACACAAAACTAAAAATATAAAGTATACAGTATGTATAATAAGGAATCTGAGATGTCAATCAACCTTGTTAACATACAGGAGTAGCTCAGAGCAAGGCAGATACAAAGAAATGGCGATGTTTGAGTGTAAAAGGTTTCTACTTTTCTACTTTTTGAGTAAAACTATAAAACATATTACAGTTATACCATTGACCTGTTGATTTCTACCTTTGTAGCAAATACTGCCTGTAGCAGCAACCCGTGCGGAGCCCACGGTACATGCCAAACGCTTCCCGTTGGTTACAAATGTGTCTGTGACAAAGGATACGAAGGACTACATTGTGATACAGGTACGGTTCAAGTATAATCATCGCTTGATTTATACAGTTCCTACTTATGGAAACTTTGAAAATAGGGACAACTAGAGCGGTTTTCACTTGAGTGTCGAAAGTAATTTGCGTTTGCTTTGGTTTTGCATTACTACGCTCAGTGATTGGTTTAGAAATCTCGCGCCACTTTCTCGACCAATCAGAACTAAAACCAAAACCAATCGTGAGTCGCTCCTGCACGTTTTCCCACGCTTCGCATCAGCTACATGTATTTGCTTCGAGTTTTGATTGGTTCACTTGATTGTCTCTGTGTTTTGTGATTGGCTAGAGTAATTGCTTTGGTTTTGGTTTTATGACACTCAATTGAAAACTGCTCTATAACGAATATTTGTGTTAAGGAGCCCAAAAAATTACCTAGAATTTTTCTCATCAAAGGTTGTTTTGGCAAGCCAAGATTAGCTCCAGCATAACTAAATTGTTAGATACCTTCCCTGTTTTGCGCATAAATATTTTGCGTTTAGAAAAACACCTCGCCCGTGAACATGTTTTTTTTTTTTTTTTTGCGAAATTGACTACTACCTCCCTTAATTAGAACCAGGGTTAGCTTTCGCTTGAAACAGTAGTATTTTTCAAGTTTCGATTGGAACATATTTGCTTGCCTTGGGAAGTCAGCTGAGTACGTTTGGGCTTTGCATCCAAGTACTTTGTTTCTAGTCACCTGGCTAGCGTTTCGCTGAAATCGCAGGCGTACATTTAAGATGGCATAAAAGCATTGTGTTGTTAAAATAAAGCCAGAAGCATTAAAGCTTTAAAGTAACTCGAAGACTCCCGGTTTCTCCGCGAGTGGTCTCAAACATTTTTTGGTCAAACGGAGAAGGCAGAAATTGAAAGTCTGTGGTAAAAAAAAACTTTATCTACCCGTAGTCTGACCCGCATTTTTTTTTAATAGTTCTGGCGACAATATTCATCTTTGGGTTGCTAAACCACATTTATAGGTGTTAATATATAATCTTTACCGCAAGAAGATAAAATAGTTCCCTACGTTCTCGGGACCTTCTTCCAAACCGTGCAACAAAAGCGAAATTAGCCCGAAAGAAATTAAATACGCTGTATTTCCTTTACTCTGCACTGCATTTACTAAACTTCCAACAGGCATGTTCACTAGATGTCAGATCTAAATCCCAAACGTTAGTGGCCGGCATTTTTAATTAAATTCATTTCATTCACTCACCAGCTCTGAAGTGTCCATGCCCGGGCAAAATAGCGCATGGCAAATACAGTGGTAGCCGAGCTCTAGGCGGACAGATGACTGTTCACTGTGACGCTGGATACCAGGCCAGCTCAACGGCAACACTCAACTGCGTAGAAGGAAAATGGAACGGGCCTGTTCCACAATGCGTAGGTAAGAACAATAAATACAGAGAAATTTATATCGGAACTGAAAAAGCTGTGAACGATCCGATTGCTTAATAACTACTCATTATTGTACCCGTAAAGCCTTTGAAAACTGTATGGATTTGACAAAAGCAACGGATACTTTTAAATATAGCTTAAAATATTATAATGATTATAATATATTGATGAGATATTTTGTGTTAGTATATATACACACTCAGTGATCTTGGTGTTTCAAGCAATCTGATTGGTTCGCTATCTCGGGCTAATGAGCATTATTCACTTCCTACGGAGTGAATAACGCTTGATCCAAACTGAAACAAAATGGCCGGCGTAAACTCGCGTTTCGCAGGCGTTTCTGAATCGCAAATACTAAGAATACAAGAAGATGATGAACCAGAAAAGACAAAAAAAGGCTAAGAAATTTGGCCTGATGGTTTTCAAAGTAAGAGAAGACTACATATTTCGCAATTTGCAGCACAATGTCCACACAACTCGAGTACTAAAATGATAAACAATTGCTTACCGTCAGTCGCTCTTCGCCCGGCATCGGCAGAAATGAATATCGCAGATTTATCGGCAGCAACATCAATTGTTATTCAACCAAGATCCTCCACAAATATTCAGAAAAAGTCTTTGTGCAAGAAAACATCCAGTTTCCACCACAGTTCTGCAGACATTCAGCCGGGGTAAGCTTATAATCCAAACTTTCAGGTGGATCTTTCGCCAACTGCTCTTTCAATTTTCAATTCAAGTGAACTCCAAAAGCTTTGATTCAACGGACAAAATGTTTTGCAAGCAGGTTTTTTTATCAAATTGAAGGTTTGAGTGGTGTTAAAGGACCATTTTGCTAGATTGTGACGAGGATTTTATCGAAGATTAACTAGATTTCTGCCATGTTTGAAGATTCTGTAAACTGTTTCGCGCATGTCGGTTAGTGCCGCTTATATGTACGTTTTCCACGCATGAATTGAGAGGTCAATAAAAACGACTTTAAATGGTTTCCTTCTGAAAACTTTGAGATCGCTTGTTGTTGAGATCACTTCGTGTGTATATACTAAAACAATTCCGCGGCGAGGTGAATATTCTGCCGCTATTCACCGAGATTTCAAAGAATAATTGTTAATTATGATAACTTTTTTCTCGTGGAAAACCTGGAAAAATGGTTTAAGCTAAAAGTAACAATATCTACTTCCACATTACATATACATATATCTTATTATCCACTCCCCTCGAGGATTTTGTGGGATAATTACACTGGTTGGGGAACTTTTCCAGACTGCTTATGGTGCACGAGTTTACAGGCAATGAAGGAATGAGAAATGATTCCCCTTATGTGAGTGTGAAATTGAGATAGACCACTACACCGAGTTCTACGTCCTTTACTCTTTTCGAAGAGTGTATGGGTTCCATAGAATTTATTACGTGGGCAAGGCTTGTGAGACGGAGCCTACGGTTCAAAATTATCTTTTCTCATTCCTGGATCGTTCATTTCACGCACATATAACAAATGTTCAAGCAGATATACGTAAGTCCAATGTATTACAAATTTTCAAGTAGAACACTTATAGAGAGTTGTTCAGTACTGTTACAAGCATAGTTTTACAAGTTTTACTATAAATAACTCGTAATACTAAAAATTGGGTTAAATCAAGAGGTCATTAATCAGTTACTTAACTGATTAATTTATCAATCAATCAATTGATTAATTTATCGATCTATTGCTCTCCCTGCAGACGTAGATGAATGTTCCTCAGGTGCAGCCAACTGTGGACAAACATGCGTCAACACCGTGGGCAGCTACAAATGCACGTGTCAAGCAGGATATTCGCTTAATGCTGACGGAACCACTTGTTCAGGTAATAAGGTATCTAACAGTTAAAGAGACTGTGCCGCAAATTTAAGCCAAATTTAGCGGCATGGGAAATGACGATCAATTTCGGTGAAAAATAAAAATAATATTTTAAAACAATGAAGCAACATTTTAATAACCGAGCAAATACAAAAGGAGGCACGGATGACCAACTTGACGGATATTAATACGGATTGCGATATTGTTTTTTTAAATATTGTTGGGCTAAACAGTTTTCAAAGTTAATCTCTTTTGCTTATAACTTAACGTCCGGAAGACACAATTAGTTGAAATGAAGCTATGGTTTTGTCATTTAGATCCTGACCGTAACGCTGAAGAAACAGGAGACGCGGCCTACGCTTGATCGTCCGTATCCGAGAAGACTAGAATACCTAACCATTTCCAGATGTCATTGCAAAGGCATCATATTCTCCTCAGTTATTTTAAGTCCCTGTGTTTTGCTCCGGTCTGGGATTCGAACCCAAGACCTCCCGCAGGGTAGTTCGGCGCTCTACCAACTTAGCTAACTCTCCAGCCAGATATTAACACGAAAGCACTGTTTGTGATTTATTATAATGTTGATATGCCTGTGATTTCGTTTCGTTTTAGATATCGATGAATGCAGTTCTAATAACGGTAACTGCCAGCAGAGTTGCCATAACAGCGTGGGTAGCTACCGCTGTACATGCGCCTCAGGATACGCACTAAGCTCGGATAGCCGATCTTGCGAAGGTAACATTATTTTCATCGTTATAGATATTCATTTATTAAAAGCTGATATTAAAAAGGAACCTCCACTCTTAATAATAATAATAAATATATTTTTATAGCGCCTATCCAGGCCTGCTCTAGGCGCTTTACAAATGTTTAAAATATATATATAATAAAATCAATAAAAATTTTGTTAAAATTAGCTGAATAAATCTTAAAATTAAAAATTTGCATTAAAAGTAATAAAAAGTAAAAAATCGCTAAGAGTAATAAGTTTTAAAAAGAAACGTTTTGAGTTTTGATTTAAAAGAACTTAAATTGTCACACGAGCGGATAAAAACAGGCAAACTGTTCCAAAGTTTTGGAAAACGTCAACTTGTCTTACGACAAGTTGACGTTGAATCGTTTAAAATAATGCCTAAAATTAAACTTTTACACGGCAAGGAAGAAATAACATTTAATAGCAACAAAACTGAAGTGGAAAAGATTATGGCTTTTAAATTTCCCACGCGCCGCCATTTTGGATTTTATGACATGTAATTTTGGTTGCCGCTATTATTAGAAAGCAGAAGATCTATTGTTTGAAACAATTGCGCAACCATTGTCGGTCACAAAAACCAAAATGGGGGCGCAGGGACAATTTAAAAGCCATGATCTTCTGCACTTTTTGTTTCTATTTAATGTTTTTTCTCGTTTGTCTTGAAAAAAAAAAATTGGAATTAAGGCATTATTTCCAACAATTCAACGTCAACTTGTTGTCAGAGTGGAGGTTCCCTTTAAAAGCACAAAATTATCCGGTACTTCTCGTGATAAGCATGATCACTGTGGATTCAGTAAAACCTAGTTTCGCATTCGTGCATACGAAACGATTGCTAAGAAGCGACTAAAAGTCAAGGTCTTCGTTGTAACAGCGAACTGTTTTTGGTAAGGTCGATCAAACCTTTTTTTTTTTAATTTCATGTTTCCTTCTCAGATGTTTAGTTGTAGAACTGATCCATACCATGCGAGTAGAAATTGCGTTGTGTCACTTCTGTTACTTAATAAGAACGAAAAAGTAAAATTAGCGTGAAGATTTACGACGGCAATTTCACCAGAATATTCAATGTCTGAATATTATAGTTCTGCACTAACTCCAAGAAATACCCCACCTTTTGCAGTATTATGCCTTACGAAATGCACTTGCTTAGACCTAATCAACCAGTGTATATTGCCTTAACTTTCAGATGACAACGAGTGTTCCAGTAACAATGGATTAGGACCCTGTGAGCAGATTTGTGTGAACACGCTGCTAGGACGTCAGTGTCTGTGCAGGCCAGGTTACACTCTAAACGCCGATGGAACATCATGTGCAGGTGTGAAATTCGATCGTGTTTTTCTTCACGTTTTTGAACGGTACATCAAGCGCTGTGACAGCGGGCAAGTGAAAGACAAATAAACCGCCGGCCGAAAAGTCAGATTTTTAAAATTCGCCAAGGCGGTTTATTTATATTTATCATCTTCCAGTTGAGACTGACTGACTGACTGACTGACTGACTGACTGACTGACTGACTGACTGACTGACGGACGGACGGACGGACGGACTGACTGACTGACTGACCGACCGACCGACCGACCGACCGACCGACCGACCGACCGACCGAATGACTGTCAGACTGACTGACTGACGTTTCTTCACTAATTAATTATTTGGAATCTACCTCAACAGCGAGTTCTTGTCCAGCAATATCAAGTTTCGCCAATGGAAATCTCGATCCTGCCAACCCTGCAACAACCGTGGACAGCAAAGTCAGATTTGCTTGTAATGTTGGCTACATTCTGAGGGGAGCTTCCACAAGAACTTGTTTAGCGGATGGCACTTGGTCTGGCAAAGATCCTCGTTGTGACGGTGAGTCTAAAAATAAATTAAATAAATCATTCTTCTTGATTATAAGTTAGTTATCCTGATAATCACTGTTCTTCTTTTTAGTGGTAAACTGCATCATTCCTGGTGACCTGCAAGATGGAACACGAAGCACTACATTGAATTCCTACAGCACGGTTGTCACTTACACGTGTAATTCCGGATTCAGATTAGTGGGATCAGCAACACGGACTTGTCAGGCCGATGGGACCTGGACTGGAGAACATCCTCGTTGTATAGGTACTCAAAATGAAAGCTTACTTTTGTGGGAAGTTTAGCGATTCAGTTTAAGCTTATTTTATTTACTTTCTGCACCTATCATTGCAGCTCTCAATTTCTGCTTTGAAGCGTTTTTGAGCACAATAAAGTTGTCTGACAAGGGTGTGATTTGGGCTTAAGTTTAGGTAAAAATAAAACATTAATTTCCAAATTAATTTTAGGTAAAAAAAATACAAATCAGATTAAATCATTTTGCTTATGCGTATCTCAGTCCACGAACTTAAAGGACCCTAGCCAGCCTCCGCCATTTTCGATGGCATCGAATTATGGAAATTGTATGGTGAAACGAAACCTTATTGCATTGCTGTAAATTGTGTAACTGGAAGTCTGTTTTACCACCTTTAATATTTCCTCAGTGATCTCTTTCGTTTAGACATGCTCCGTGTAAAATACAAAAAAGTGTTGCTGACTAGGGTCCTTTAAAAAGGCTACGTCGCGGATTTTACCGGATTTTTGAACAGCCAAAATTTATATTTGTGTCGCATGAAATCTAAAAATAATAGTCCATTTTTTAAAAACAAAATTGCTATATTTGAGCACTGTAACTGTTGATGAGCATGTTTGGATGCGGATGGCTAGGATAGATACGGAATGCAACTTTTAAACGTAAGGCTAACGTTTTCAAGTTCTTTCCGCGCGTCTTCAAAATATCGCTTCTTTTAGCCGTAGCTTGATTTCCATCCACAAATGAAGGTTATATCTTCCTTTAGATGTTCAAAGATAACTTTTTTAATGGGTAGGTTGCCGACCACTAATTCAGAACAGTTTAGATTAAAAATCTGCGAAATCTCCTTGACATAGCTCCTCTAAACGAGGCAATAGGGATGTGCAGCTACATGTTCGACATCCTACACATGTTTTCTAAAGGCTCACTTCGAGATGGATGTATTCGTCGTTTTGCATTTTTTTTAAGCCGAGTTTATTTATTATTATACATTATTGTCACTAGCTGTCTTCTCATTGGCTAAGAGCCTACAGCTAATTCTGGGAATCCGCGCAACCCCGCGCAACTTACAGATTAGTGAATAATCTGCTAGCAGATTATTCACTAATCTGTAGGTTGTGCGCGCAATGCATGATTTCAAGAGCAATGTGTCAGGCAATGTGTCAGGCATCTGGCGGCAAGGAAATTCATAGCTCGTCGATTCACTTCTTCAACCAAAAATTAGTTTGACCAAAGTTCAAAAATTGCTGACAATAAAGTCTCGGAAAACACAAAATGACTAACAAAAATTGGGACCGGAAGGAACTATTCCACGATTTAGTAGGACGACCAGCCGGAATTAGCACAAGTTTTGAAACAGGTTAAGATCGTTTGTCATTACTTCCTTTTCCAGAAAACAATGTATAATAAAACAATTATTAGATTCGGTTTATGTAATATTCGGAATAGTCAAGGTCTCTGTAAGTGTTATCAGCCGAAGCCGAAGCCTGAGGCTGATAACACTTACCTCGACCTTGATTATTCCGGATATCGCAAAAACCTCATCCAATACTTGTTTATAATCAGCGGGACGCTGAGTCGATAGCATCAGAATTGATTGTCCTGTGGCCATCGTGTATAAATAAAGGTTTTGTTGTTGTTTTGTTGTTGTTGTTGTTGTTGTTGTTGCCTCGTGCTAACGCCAATGTTTTCTCTTCTTACAGCTGCTGACTGTCCTGAGCCTTCCGTGCCATCTCATGGTACACTGGTTGGTCTCCAAAGGAAAAATGGTGACACAATCAGATTTGAATGTGATGTTGGTTACGAGTTGGTTGGACAAGCTTACGCCATTTGCACGAGTGGAGCTTGGGATGCGCCAACCCCGTCTTGTAACTGTAAGTACTTAACGCTCATTTAATTTCCCACATTTATTAGGTTAAAAACTTAAATATAAAAACTGAAAGTGATAATACAACAATTAATTCGCTGCTTAGACTCTCAAGAGGTAAAATAATGCTTTTCCCATTAATTCTTAGTTAGACTCACAAAAGTTTTGCTTTGTTATGCATTGCATCTTCGATTTGTAAAATGAAAATTCGATTTGTAAAATGAATACAACATCTTAAGATATATGCTGAGGAGTGACCACTGATAAGATGCACGCTTTTTATGATAAGTATTGCAAAAATTTCTTTATGTATAGAAGTTCACTCCAAAAACACAGTTAATTGTACCGTGTGATATAAAGCAATATGATAGTGGCGAATATACCCTGTCAAATACGAAGTACTTATTAAACAGTACTTGTTTTCAATGCTGGATATAAGAGCATTTAAAAACGTCCGAAAGGAAATACTGCAGAAAATTATATTTCAGTATAACATGAGTCAAAAACTTTATTTTTTCCTCAGTGGTAAATTGTGGTGCACCACCAGCAATCGCTAACGGCCAGATCCATGGCTCAGACTTTTCGTACAATGCCAAGGTAACCTTCTCGTGCAATGCCGCAAACTTCAAGCTGTCTGGCTCCCAAGAGAGGACATGCCAAGGTGATGGCACATGGAGTGGAACACAAACCTATTGTCTCGGTATGTGCAAATCTACCAAGCCTGTATCACTGTTATATCATGACCTGTCAGGCCGGCACTTCGATTTTATGCAGTCGGTGAAAACAAAGCATAAGAATTCAAACAACTGGGCTTGCGAAATTTAGGAATGAAGTCAGCTTTCCCATATGTAGCAGCTTCGGCGACTAAAAGACGAACTGGGTAACCTTCGACTCAGCTACATCTATTAGAGAGCAGATTTATATTTTTTTCCATTTTCAAGCTGTTTTTGCAAATAAGCCATGCTTAGCCTTGCTATTTACTTCTTCGAAATTCTGTGTATCCAAGTCGTTTCTTAAAAGTCATGGTATATATTGTTTTTTTCTTTATAAAATTATCACTTTTTAACAGAAAACTCCTGCGGTAATCCTGGCACACCTGCAAATGGGATAAAGGTTGGTGAGAGCTATCAATATCACGACGTTGTCCAATTCCAGTGTAATGAAGGATACCGACTTGTTGGCTCCAGCTCGAGAACATGTCAAACAGACAATAACTGGGATGGAGCACAACCAACTTGCCAACGTAAGTTAATAAATGTGTTTAGTAGAAACTCAGCTGTGTTCTATTGTAAATCCGCGAATCTGATTGGTTCTCCCACTGTTTTCTATTCTGTTTTCTATTGTGGTCAAAATTACCAAAGAGCATAAGAGAGGCCACATCTCTCAGTATTTTTAAGACGAACATCAGAAATCTTAACAATCTTGATGCATTATTAGATGATGGGTGCAGAGGCTGTCCGCTCTGCTCCTCCTAAAGAATTTTGAATTTTGAATTATGTATTATTGTATTATATAACATATTTTAACTTAGATTTAAATTTTATTATTGTAAATAGCCATAGTTTTTTAGCATTTTCTTTTATTTTAACCCTTTTTTTTGTTATGTCCCCGTATTAGTGGGGGAGTTTTCCCCAGCTAGGTGGTTTATGACATTTTAATAAAGTTTCTATCTATCTATCGATCTATCTCCGATAGAAAACAGTCGTGCGCGCGCGTAGCTCTTTAAGCGGTAAATTTTCTTGATTTTTGTCTTCAAAGTGCACAATATTGTAGGTTCTACTCGCCCTTGTTTCTATGAGCAATAGTCAACGTTAACTCGGCTGCACCTCGTTGACTATTTGCTCATAGAAAACTCGGGCTCGTAGTCTAATTGTTAATTAGAAAACGCCCAGTAAGAAAGTGCCAGGTAAAAGGTTTCCATCAATTTAACTTCGAGGTCTCTAATTTACAATTGTATTCTATTTTTCCGTGAAGTCGAAGAGATCGATCGTTGAGTGCGACGGGCCGCCATCTTGGTTCCTGAATGCGAGCGAAAACTGGGGAGAGTGCAAAAAACCCGTTGGTAGGGTTGCGGGATGTTCATACGCACTCAACGATCAATCTCTACAACTTCACGGAAAATTAGGGTACTGTGAACAGTCTTACGAGGCGTAGCCGAGCTGAATATCGCTCATAGAAAACGAGGGCAGGTAGTGTGATTGTTTTAGTAGAAACTCGTGTATGATTGGAAATCCGCAAATCTGATAAAACCGGAGAGCAAGCCGTCTAGTTCTCTAAGCCCAACCCAGTGGCTGATCTATTAAACACAAAATATCACTAGTTTGATTGAGAAAATTCAGCGAGATAATAAATGAGTTTAAAATTATCCTATTTACAATCTGGTAATACATTTTCCTGACATCGTAAGGTCTTTTCTGATATCTGTAGTTATCGATTGTGGCGATCCCGGCACTCCAGCAAATGGGGAGCGTCTAGGATCAGAGTTTACTTTTGGTAAGACTGTTGTCTACGACTGCGATCCAGGCTACCAGCTGTCAGGTGACAGGGGTCGCACGTGCCAACTGGACGGAACATGGTCTGGGTCTGTTGCCACGTGCGCCGGTAAGTTGCCTATGAGAGCGATTTCTTGTTTCTCTTTTTCTTTCTTTATTCTTATTTAGATCTGTTTATTTTTACCTTCTATATACTGAGAAGACCCAAACACCACCCGCTCGTCCGGAACTCTAACACGGCAAATGATATATATAAATTAAGGCAAGCCTAAGGCGGAGCTCCGCGGTGGAATTTACAATAATGTCTCCATTCTGATAAATAGGCGGCCAAAATGAAAAGTACGATAACCCATAAGTACAAGTCAGGATGAATTTAAATTGCTCACCAACCTTTTCACTCGCCGTTCTTCGAGATATAGATAAAATCTTCTTTTGATCAGGTCGGAGCTTATCCTGGTTTCAAAAGCATGGAATTTACAATAATGCCTCTATTCTGGTAAATAGGCGGCCAAAATAAAAAATACGATGGCTCATAAGTACAGGATGGATTTAAATCGCTCATCATTTTTTTTTTACTCGCCGTTCTTCGAGATATGCCTTGTTGGCAATCTCCTTCAACAACTGAATGGACCAACGTCGAACCACCCATTTAGCGGCCACCTCTGTTAAGCGGCTGTGGCCACCTTCCGGCCAGTCCAATGAGGATTTTTCTATTGTTTCCTCCTATTTTTAGGCACCACCAAGAATTTAATACTCGTAGCTTGGCCTTTTTTTCAACAACCTGATAACAGATAAGAGCCCGGAATTTGAACTGACGACTGACAAAATCATTCAAACACACGCTTACAATCGTCTTGAAGTAATGATCTATTGGTTTCCTTGAAGTAAAGTGAAGTTTCTACCACGCCTTATGCTAATTTCTGACGAACCCCTATTAGGCAGCCAAGGGTGGCCGCTTGATATATAGGAGTTCAACTATACTGTGTGGAACATAAACGCAGTCAAAATAAGGCGTGCCTAGTATGCGCAGTTCGTCTTCGTTAATTTTTTTTCGAATTCATTTATTTATTTTCAGTTTCGGTGTGCGGAGCAAGTTTTAATGATCCTTCTGGAAGCTTCAGCTCTCCAAATAACCCCAACAGTTATCCCGACAATGCCTACTGCCGCTGGAAGATCAGTGTCCCGTCGGGCAAGAAGGTCATGGTGACATTCAATTCATTCAAGACACAGGCGAATAACGATGGGGTAGAAATCTATGATGGCGTCTCCAAGCAGTTCATCACCAAACTGTCTGGAGTTTACAGCAAGGCGATCTCCTTTACTTCTGAAAACAACGCGATTGATATCAGGTTTATCACCGACGGTAGCATTAATTCGGAAGGATTTTCAGCATCGTACCAGACAGTCAGTAAGTTGAAGAAATGAATGTTAAATAAAGGGACCGTGGACCCGGATTTTAGCCAAACTTGGGCATAGGAAATGACCATCAAATTCGTTTAAATATGTAAAATAACCTCTTAAAACAGTGAAGGAATATTTAAATAGCACACCAAATGCAAAAGAAGGTACGGATGGCCAAAAGTGTCGAAGATTGAAACGGATTGCGATAAGGGTTTTTGAAATATCGTCCGGCGGAACAGTTTTCCGAGTTAATCTTGTCTGCTTATAACTTTAAATTATAACGCCTGGGAGACACATTTGGCTGCAATAAAGCTATGGTTTTATAATTTAGAATCATAGAATTAATTTCTTTGCAAACATTTAGTTTCATAGCGATATATTTGACAAAATTAAATAACAAAATTAACTAAGTCGTGACACAGTCCCTTTAAATTGTAATGAACTCCCGCACTGACCCTTTCCCGAGACAACAGTATAAAACTCAAAACTGAAAATAATTTCGCTTCTGAAAAGCCTTTGAAAATCTGCAGTCGATTCGAGTTAGTGAGTATCACACCTGAACAGACCACACTGCGCTGCCCGTAATGAAGATATGCCCAAAATAAGCACACAGTTGTTTAAACATACGAAAAAACTGTTTTCATCCTTTCAATTTGAATAGGCAAAGGAAAACCGACCGACGAATCGAAGCGTGTAAATTTGCTTAGGATAAATCGGGCCGACAAATCATAACGTGTAAACCGGCCTTAACTTTTTTCGTTTTGTTAGCAAGATAGAAATTCAAAACAATGCAGAAGTAGTGAAGAAATTATTCAACATGACACGAGCGTGGGACAAAGAAAAAATCTGAGTCCCCGACGGGAATCGAACCCATGGCCTCCCAGATACCGGTTGGGCGCTCGAACCAACTGAGCTACGAGAGACTCGTTGTGAGCTTAGGCCATTTAACAAAACACCGAGTGGATTTTCATGTTGTTTCTAACTGGACAACATTGGAATAAATTGTAACGAGCTAAACTTTACTTTTAAGTGAAGTTTAAACTATTTGAAAATAGTGCCAACAAATGCTTTAGAATATCCTGTTGACACGAGGCATCTTGTGCTCTATAAGGCCGGGATTGTGCTGTCAGTAATAGCCCTTATTCATGTTTACGTCACCGCAAGTTTCACCACCAAGCCTCGCTTAAGTGCAAATTTGCAAAATTTATCATGAACGAATTCCCAAGGCAGCAAAGATGAAAATAATACCCACGTGAAAACCGTCGTGAAGGTGGCAGAGGGTTTAGAATAACTCGCGTAAACGAGGCTTGGTGGTGAATTTTGAGCATATGACGTTATCATGCATAAAGCCTATTGGATGTTTCGTAGCCCTTAATCAAGAAACAAAAAAACAGACAAGAATCACTAAAATTACCGTGACATACCGTATTTTAATCACATAACTTACGTTTAATTAAAATTATCCATGCTTTTCTTTTTTCTTTTCCTTTTTTTTTTTCTTTACTATTTAGCGTGCGGTGGTATACTTACTGACCTGGAACAAACTGTGATGTCACCGAACTACCCCAGCGACTATCCTAATAGTGTAACGTGTGTATGGTCTCTCAACATCGGCAAAGCTTTCCAGCTGGAGTTCGAGTCATTCCACACCGAGTCTGGCTATGACCTCCTCGCGGGATACTCGTCACTTAGCTCCTTTACCCGTAAGTTAAATGCCAAACCCGCGCCCGGGAGGAGCGGGGTGAGGGAGGGGGGAGAAAGAGGGAGGGAGTACAAAACCATCCCGACTGATCCATACAGTATAGTCAAGCTTATGGCAACGACCAGTGCAGTTTCTATTATGCAGCGTTTAAAATTCTTCTCGACAAATCAAGACTTAGCTGCAACTTACGCCAAAAAAATGCAGTTTTATTTTATTGACATTATTGCTTCCCGCGTTTTATCCGTGACATTTTTCAACCGAAAGTATTCCACATAATAAATTCTGAGTAATTTCAAGGTAGCAAAAAACAGACGGCATTAAGTTTGTGCGTTTGATGTGTGTAAATTTCAGGTACCAATCTCGTTTCAACTGATAAGACTTTGAGAAACTATAATTTAAATACAGTTGCTAGGATTTGTTTAAGATTTTTGTCTTATTTTTCCCAAACCAAACAGGGAACATTATTTTCCCTTTTACTGCTTTTTTATACCTTAAAAGTGCATTACATATTGTCGTTTGTTCGTTTTTTTGTTGATTCATTCGTTGACTCGTTTATTCGTTGATTTATTAGTTCTTTCTTTTATCCCTTCGTTCTTTCGTTCGTTCGTTCGTTCATTCGTTGATTTATTCGTTCGTTCATTCCTTCGTTTGCTTAACCGTTCTTTCATTTGTTTGCTAATTCGTTTATTTATTTTTGGGGTATTCTTTTTTCTTGTTTGTTTATTTAATTATTTGTGTACTTTTTTCTTTTCCTTTTTTACAGAAAATGATCTTATCTTTGATATTGATGGTGAAAGGTTCGCCATGCAACCGATTCAAGCGGTCGGTGGTCAGATGTATCTGAAATTCACCTCCAACTACTTAAGAACCGCGCCCGGATTCAAAGCAACTACCAAGAAATATCAAGTGATCGTTGGAAAGTAAAATTGTACTCAAAAAAAAAAAATGAGTTATATCGTAATCTGAAGAAATGTTAAGACTTTAGTGGCGTTAGACTATGATATTGAAATGTCCTTGCTGTATGACTTGGATATGAATAAACTAAGGAAAATTAACTTTGATTTTTATTTTGCGTCATGTCCTTAAACGCCTTAAAAAATTCAAAACTGTTCATGTTTTCGCATCAAATATCCTTTTAGAGAAGCAAAACGTGTTACAACTTATCCCCAGTCGTATGTTAGTCCCTTCACAGGGGGCCCTCACATCAGATAAGAGGATAAATAGGAATAAACCTTTACCTGCTTTTGTCGCGTCTTTTTCTTTCTTTCTTTTTACGCGGTCTGCAAGTTGGTGGTCTGGAGCTGAATAAATTATTCGCGGTCAGCTTGAACGAGGACTGGAACCGAGAGATCTTCGGAACCGCTTGTATCTCTTCGTTTATGTCAAGGTGTGAAACTGTAAATGACAGTCGTTAAATTCGACAAATATTCGCAGCCAAATATCTGTCTAAGTTTTACTATATTTACTCAGGAGACAGGAGAAAGGTTGAACTAGACGTCCATGAGCTTTTTTTGCCCAATTGTTTCTAAGGTATACATTATTTTGGCGTCATTTTAAAATCTTTGATTTGGTTACATCTTCCTGCCAGTTGGGGGTTACAGAAGTAAGAATTTCGATTCATTGATTGACAGATTTAAGGCGGAAGTGAATGATATTGTTTGTTCTGATTGGTGCTTTTCAATTCCGGAAGTTTTTTCTTTTTGTTTTTGTTCCAAGTGCACGTGTAGAACGGTAGTTGCTAATTAAACCTTTTGCTAGGCGACGTTTATCATTGCCGATAAAACACATCGGCCGCGGACAAGATTTAATTTTTTTATACCTACCATTCTGTCATTGTGAATTTAGTTGTCGAGGAAAATACCGCCATTTCTCAAACTCATCGCCATTAAGCCGAAACGAGAATTGCAAATCAGACGGTCACAAAACAAAAGGCGTAATTAGCTGAACACTGCCTGCACGCTCTATGCAAAACAACAACGAGAATGGAAAAATACAGGCTATACTTTTTACAGAACGTGTAAATTTGCAGAAATTTTTTTTCAGATTTGTACACTGCTTTTAGTATCCAACTTCTGGGCGGTACTGAACAGACAGACCAAATGAATGCCTTCAAACAAAAGCAAACAAAAGCACGATTGACTAGTTTATAGCAAACTATATATGGCCGCCGCCGAAGTTATTTAAAGGAGAAGTTCACTCCAGAATGGCCATTAATTTTTTTTACGCCAATAAAAAGTTTATGCAAAGATATGTTATTCACCAAAATTTCAGCTTCTAACGAGCGCTTAAACCCTACGAAATCCTTTTTTGAAGTAGCCCAAAACTCGACAACTGAACGCCGCCATCTTGGAGCTGTTAATGTATGCGTGACGTCAAAGAGCTCAGCCTCAAACTCCTTGTTTCTTTGTAGTGGCTTTTGTTTGTCAAAATGCCTGTTTGTGCAGCTCCATTTTGCTTAAACAGAGCTCCAAGAAATACAAAAAAAGGTATTTCCGTTTTCACCGTCTTTCAATATTTAAAGAACAATTGCTCAAAAGCGCACACAAATATTTGTGTGTTCCGGCGTTAAATCGGGGTCCGATCGAGTTCATTATCGAAGTGCAATTTTCTGCAATTTTTTCAGGTTGATCTATTATTACCTATCCTTCGAGACCGTCGATTTTTCTCGTCGTCCCGCTCGACAATCTGTCTCTGAGTCTCCGAGGATGATCATGTTACCAATGTTGCAGTATTGCATACGGTACGTGCATGTTGCAATCAAGATTTGTGACAAACAGAACATAAACAACCGATAAGTCCATAAACGGCAATGTCGCCAATGTCCTTCGCGGTAATAAACGTCCTCCTCCACTGTTCGCGTCAGTCATGACGACATGAACACGAGCATTGCTGTTTCGTTTTGTTTACAGCATCCATCCTAGTTATTTTACGCCGGACGTTTCCTTGAACATTATAAAAAATTACCAAAGTAGCAGACCGTACCAGTTTGTCGTAGCAGTGCTACTGAAAAGAATATATTTACTTGTTTGCTTGACCACAAATAATCGCCGGGACCTCGATCAAACGCCCCCAGTGTTTATTTAAAAGTTAGCAGTTTTGACCCGGCGTTTATACCAAGCCGGCGTTTAATCGGGGACCCGCGTTTAATCAGGAAAATACGACGAAGTCAACAACAATAACAGAGAGTTTCTCTGGTTGATTAAAATTCCTCCCGGAAATAAAGTAAAAAAGTGAAATAGCATAATCGTAACATTGGCTGGTATTGCGTTTGCCTTTTTCTTTTTTTGTGGGTATTGTCACTCAGGAGACTGTATATGTGATCTTCTTCGAAGCAGGCTTCCGTATAGTTTTCGGAACACACAAATATTTATGTCCGCTTTGGCAGGAATTTTTCGTTTCTGCCCATTCTTATAATCCATTCGTAAGCATTTTTTCTTTTAGATATTGAAAGACGGTGAAAGGTTTTTTTTATCTCTTGGAGCTCTGTTTGAGAAACATGGAGCTGCACAAACAGGCATTTTGACAAAAAAAACAAGGAGTTTTGAGTATTGAAACTTCAGGCTGAGCTCTTTGACGTCACGCATACATTACTAGCTCCAAGATGGCGGCGTTCAGTTGTCGAATTTTGGGCTACTTTAGAGAAAGATTTCGTAGGGTTTTAGCGCTCGTTGGAAGCTGAAATTTTGGTGAATAACATATTTTTGTATAAACTTTTTAATGGCGTAAAGAAAATAAATGGCCATTCTGGAGTGAACTTCTCCTTTAAGCAAACTATGTGTAAGGATTTAAAGCTAGAAATTTAGAGTTTTTGGGGGGTATTTAGACTATACTTGTATGTATACTTGACAACTCGGGAAGATATTAGGCCATTTTGCGCGCACTGCTGTCTCTTCCGCAAGTTACATTTTTACTTCCGGTTGTAAGATGGTATTCCACTTCCGTGACCCCCAACTGGCAGAAAGATCGAACCATGAAAGCTGAGAGTTTCACCCCTTGTCACTATATAGCACTCGTAGTTTGATCGGGTGTCGTCCCGAGAATTAATATTTACGAATGTTTCTTCCGTTCTAGACCCCACACTTTTCTCGATTCCAGACCTCCAACCTGCTAGACCGAGTATTAAACATTCAAAATGGCCGATAAAACGCAAAAAACGCGACGATAACAAGTAAGGAGGCTCGATGTAGTTTTTTTAGCCGAAGGGT
The DNA here is from genome assembly GCF_052425735.1 of Oculina patagonica. Lineage (NCBI taxonomy): Eukaryota > Metazoa > Cnidaria > Anthozoa > Scleractinia > Oculinidae > Oculina > Oculina patagonica. Next base: position 29,277,637 of record NC_135762.1, read on the forward strand.
GGTTGTTTTGAAAATTAAAATTATCTAGGAAGCCAATGTTCGATTTTTGCCAAAATATACCATAATGATCAAATATGACCAAATTGTGATTTTTTACCCGTCACTTAGTCACAAAGGTTCCATAGCAACGATTGACGTTTTCTTTTGTTCTAAACCAATCTTGATTTTCTCGAAATCTAGATTGACTCTTGGTGTTTATTTTTTGATATATTAAAGTTTAGTAGATTGACTAACTGCTGACGAAATTTTGGAAAAATCTGTAAGAGCGTTTTCAAGTAAATCAAGAATGATATTTTCAGAAAAACACCATTTTAATATAAAATAGGCGCTTTAAAATTGTTTCGTATTATTTGAGCGCAGTTACTCTCACTGAAATATAAATACTTACACCATCAAAGACCATTAACTAAAAGCGAAAGACTTTTTGCCTTAATTTGTTAAAATATATCGACTGCCGATTGTAGGAAATTATAAGAAAATACCAAAAACTTAATTCTTGATTTACTCTAAAACGCTCTTACAGATTTTCCTAAAATTTTGTGAACAGGTAGTCAATCTACTATACTTGAACATATCAAAAAATGAATATCAAGAGTCAAACTAGATTTCCAGAAAATCAAGCTTGTTTGAGAACAAAAGAAAACGTCAATGGTTGCTATGGCAACCTTTGTGACAAATTGGCGGGTAAAAAATTAACATTTGGTCATATTTAATCATTATAGTGTATTTTGGCAAAAATCGAACATTGGCTTCCCAGATAATTTTAAGTTTTAAAACAACCACCCTTCGGCTAAAAAAACTACATCGAGCCTCCTTAAGAATGATTTTTTTTATTAATCCGCATAGCTCATGTGAGGGCTCCCTGTGTCCCTTGGCGCTAACTTGGATAAGTTTCTTATTCACTGACTGAATAAAGGGAATCATCCTCCTCGCCGTTCAGCTTCTATGACGTCAGGAAACCGGACAAAAGCAATCAAAACAAGAGGAATGATGCTAAAAGTATTTTAAAATGTAAAAGGTGTTCTGCAAGAAAGTTGAATATTTTCATTGAAAGCAGACAAATTCAAAATGTGGAAAAACATGCTTGACAAAAGTGGGGACTTTGGCAACATTTGTTCCGTACCCAATAACCTGTCATTCCCTTTTTTTAGATAAAGTAAGTTTGGTGGCATTTTATATTTTAACGATATAAACTTTAAACGGTTCTGGCAGGTAGATCCCCCGCCCCCTTAAGTCTGCTGTGCTTTATAGCACTTCTGTAGCATGTAGCGGCTACAAGTATAAGAAAAGCAACTCTATAAATCAACTGACAACTGTCCAATTTAATTCGATTTAATTATTTTGAAATAAACTAAAATATCAGACAAAGAGCATGATACGTCTACAATCTTTCGTGACGATATAATCAATTTAAAGCCCGTTTTACGGTAAATTAATCTCAGAAAATCACCCCATTTTTCCTTCCTTCTGTAGAGCTATTTTGTTCTTTTTGGCGTTTCAGCACAATCATGTAGCGTTCTTGCTTAGTATGAAATTGCTATTACCGCTATTATATTAACGCTCAAGTAAAGTTTTAGCATTATCAATTTCAAAGTCTTTAGCAGTGACGACGACAACTATAATTCTTGCTCCATTACAAACTGTACAAGGTGTATGATCTTTTAATAAACTAGGATATATTTCATTTCGCATAGTTTTCCAGAACAGTAACATACGGGCGCAACTTAACGAGAGCTTGCATTGAGTGAGAACTATATGGCCAAAGAAAATTAAAACTTGTTCGTTTTTCAAGTTCACTTTTTTATCAACTAGCTAAATCAAAATCGCGCCACATCACCGTGATTTAGTGCTACTTAAAAATACAATAAAGGTGTTGGTATTAATTGGAAATCCACTTATAGTGGCCTGGCCTTGCTAAAATGTACTGTATTAGTCATGAAAATTGTTAAAAGGTGGTTTGGCTACGGACGGATAGGACAGTAGTGGACTAAAACTTGGAAATGTCGGGACGTCATTTCCCAGTTTGACAGTGTTACTTGGAAGAAAATCATTTAAAAACCATTGATTATGTTTATTCACCTCTGAGAAAAAAATTGGTGCCTATTTTGTTGTTCAACGATTTTGTTGTTGATCCAGGGGCGGATACAGGGGGGGTGGATAGGGTGGATATCCACCCCCCATTTTTCAGTAAAAAAAATTCGAAATGTCACTTTATTTGAAATAGAAAATAAAGAAAGAAAGAAAAATTAGCTCTCGCTCATGTCTGGTTGTTGTTACGCCACGTTTCGCCGTCTGCCGCCACTTAGGGTTAGGGTTAGGGTTAGGCCCTAATGGTCTGCCATCCACCCCCCTTTTGAAATCCTGAATCCGCCCCTGTGATCACTGAGTGCACCCTCATAATTCTATCATAGTTTACACAAAAACCTTAGAAGACTTCTCGTGATAGTGCCCCTTTGTTTGGATCGGAAATTAAACACAGACCTGAGCTAACGATTCATGATTTTAAAGAAAAAATATAGCAAAACAGAGAAGTAAATCACACATTTGTAAAGAATATAGGAAAACTGTTCTCCCTGTTCAGAATTATTGGATGCGGACTGATTATTTACCGACCATTTGCTGTTCGGTGTAATATACATAAAGCGGGAATGGGATAATAAAATGCTTTCAGTAGTAAAAAGCAGTGATTTGGAAATGAAGCCATTTTTGTGAGCAAGCTAGCTGTTCTTATCACAAGACAGCAGGAAGTGCTCGATAAAATGAATGCTTTATTAAAACAAAAAATTGATGTTATGCACTTCCTTTCGTGTATAATATATTATAGCAGAAAAAAGGCCAGGTCAAATCGGTTATGTGCGTACGTAATGAAAGCCTGCCTTAACTATAGGTGTCGAACTACAACCGGCTAACCGTATGTCTTTTCATCGGTTGCTCCTGCATACTGTCGCTATATAGTCTTAAAGAGATGACAATTCGGATGATTTAAAAGGTCTTTTGCTGGCTTACATGTTGCGTTAGAAGCGCTTCCATGTTTACCAAACGAATTTTTCAGTTTAAAGTGTGAATTATATATAAGTATGAATTACGTACCTTTTTATATCTGGTTTTTCCTTCAAGAATGCGGATATTTGCTGTAAAACAAAATATATCAAAGTATATATTTAACAAAAAACTTCATTATTAAAATAAGATGCAAAACTATCTCATGTTAAGCGTGGCCGAGATTAAAACTATGAAAATAAATGTTTTAATTCATGATTTTGTACCTTTTGCTTAAATTAGACGTAAGTCAGGCAAACGCAACACAAAATATAGGATTAAGAAAACTATATACATATATAAACATTGAAGTTGTATCCGTTGCTTGAAACTAAATAGTCAGAAGAGGTTTAAAGACCAAATTCAGCTAAGGCGCACGTCGATGGGCAAAATCGATTCATTTTTTTGTTTTTTTTTCATTGCCACTGAATGGAACACCTTTTGAAAGCTATCAAAAAGAGAATATCGAAGAAAATTCTCTTTTATTTATCTTGAGGAGGTGAAAAATTTGTTCCCCAAACAGCTGATCTAAACGCGTGAGAAAACGCTGTAAGTCACAGAATATATTTAACAATAAGTCACCAAAGTCCAGGTGGATATCTTAAATATTTACCAAAAAGTAATCGAGATACATTTTTACCGACAAATATTGAGCTTGAGCTATTTTTCTGTTTCTGATAATAGTTCCAGAGATGAACATCAGGGAACTCAAGATAAAGTCCGTCACATCTCTATAAAGCTTATAAATAGATCTAGAGAATCCACTAAAAAAATCATGTTTTAAAACTTAGTTGCGAACCTTCAGACGCAAGATTGGCAATGTTTGCCTAACTGACTTTCCAGTCTTCACGTTGGCATTTGCAGTTAAATAAACTTCCCCAGCTGTGTCAGTCAGCATATGATGCGTGGCACTGTTTCAGTCTTATTATTGGATGTTACAGAAATCAATTTTGACGTTGGGAATTTTTCGTTCCGTGAGAGCACAACAAGTGCCCCGCAGACGTTGGCGAACTGATAAGCTAGCAATGAATATGAACTATCTGGTTTAAAAAGTTTCTTTTTCTATAAACATTGGCCATACAGTGAAACCCCGATTTCTCGAGCTCCCATTGCTTTTTTTTTTCTTTTTTCCCCGATAACTCCAACCAAAAGTCTTTTCCATTGGGTTTGCTTCACTTAGTCAAACACCGGCATTTTACCACCGATTTCTCTAACTCCCAATTTCTCGAACCAATTTTCGTTTTTTCTTGGAAGTTCGAGAAATTGGGATTCAATGTATTTTTTAAGAATCCTACGAATCAGAACATAAATCCTATCGTTTTTCTCAGAAGGAGAAAAAGATCAAAATTTGAAGACGTTGTCTTCAGCATGTTGCGCTTTTTAACATTCTTCTTAATATTCTGTCTGAATGAAAAAAAAAATCCTGGTTGGCTGCTGTGAGGCTCTTCAATTCATTTTCTGGAGTTCAGATTTATGTTAGAGGTTCCACTATTGTATTCAAGTTGGATTCAAAGTTATTATTGAAGCAATTCAACTGAATTTGTCGCCTGAGTTACAAAATAGGCTGGTATAAAAACGCCGCGCTATGTTACATTTATGAAAAAAAATGTTTGTCTTTGGTTAACTTGGCACAAATGTTTGAATGATATTTTACCACAAAAGAAATTGTAACAACTGATCTTGTTTTTATTTCGCATTTCGTTAAATTATTCTTTGAACCAAGTTCTAACAAAGTCAAATTTTTTGAAAGTAATTTACAAGGGGATAAAACATTATTGTGTCCACTTGGAGCCAAGAAAATCATTTGCATAAACAACTGCCTAGCCTTAAAGCGGGGCGTGAGAAAACGTTCTGAATCACAGATAATGTTTTACTTTCCATCATCAAAGTATTTGTGAATAACGGTGACTATTTGCCGTGGCGAGGTGGAAGTAAATCTTTCCTGACAATCACCGTGACGGAGGTGGTTGTTTGTTTTAGTATATTTTTCAGCCTAATAACAAGAGTTCAAGAAAAAATATCGTTGCATAGAACATTTTTAACAATACATTAGTAATTGCTGCTAACGTGGTTTTAACCAAATGTGCATAGGCACTATGAACAGCTAGGAAACCGGTCAGCCGCGATTGTTCAGCACCTTTGCTCACTGTCAACATGAGTAATTTAGGGGGTAGTCATGGCATAGGCTTCAAAATACTATATATGATCTAACACTTGTCCATGACCCTTCGATACGACCCCTGAGCTTTTATTTTAAATAAAACCCATCATTGAGAAGGTGTTTCCCTGGATTCTACATATTCTAAAGTAACGCCGATGATGAAGCTATTTCATTACAATAAGAAATAAATACATTAAGCAACTGTCCACAATGTTTACATGCTTTCATGGCAAATATGGCCTGGCTTAAAGCTAGTCATTGCACATACCACGCAGCGGGGTATATATGTCATAAAATCAGAGGATTTTGACCAATCACAACAAGGAATCTTTATGTTTAACTATGAAATTCTTTTTATTAAAATTGCCCTTATCCCAGGTGTGTAAATTGAACGAATTAGTAAGGTAGCTGGAGTAATACGCAGTAAATATAGATTGCAGGGTATATAGCTTTACTTCATACCTTCTAAGAAAAGCTTAATTCTCTGTTGGCAGTGCAAAGTAAGGTAACATGAAGAGTAATTTAATCTTCATAGCCTTTGCTGCGCTCTTCTGCGGTGTTAATGTTAAGGCCAGTATTTTTGACGATGAAGCAAAAATCCTTACAGATTTTAAACAAAGGTACAACAACAGTCAGTCCGACATAATTTTTCTTTTGGATGTTTCTGGCAGTGTGAGTAATTACGGCTTCAGTTCGGAGAAAATATTCGTTGAAAATCTTCTGAACGAGTTCAGTGTGGCTCCTTATTCCACACGTGTAGCGGTTATCACATTCGGGCAAAATGTCAAGACCGACATCAACTATATCGATATCGACCCAACTTCACTAACGCATCAAAAGTGTGAGTTTAAGCCTAGGTTTCAGTACAATGTTGCTCACCGCTACGCGCCTGCCACGAATATGAAAGACGCGTTTCAGCGAAGCTCGGACATTTTACAAACCGCTATGAACAATAATCACCGCAGAAGTAATGTCCATACCGTTACCATCATGATAACGGATGGATACTGGAACACGGGAGATCCCAGGGCAAATGCGAACACGCTTAAGAATACCTACGGAGTTGACGTGATCACGGTCGGGGTTGATGGCTACAGTCAGGGGCAGTTAGAAGCGTTAGCAACCTCGAAAGACCTCGTTCTCGGATTCAGCACCTTCACGCAGTTCAGGGAGCTGGCATTGTTCATTAGAGGAGGTAAGACTCACTACATAGTAAATAGTAAATGTAAGGTAGGTATAAGACTATGAAGATCAAGAAACATGAAATGTCAACTTGCTGGAAAAAAATTGGAAAAAAATTACTTCATTTTTAAAAAAAAATACTTGTAAAAAACGGAGTTATTGTAGCTCAATATTTTCAGGTTACATCTGTGGAAAAATGACTGATCAATGTCTAGATTAGAAGAGTTCAACTTTTTTGTATAGCAATTAAAATTTGTATCTGCAATTCAGGAGAATCAAAGTAAATGAAATCGTCCGGTTCTGTTAGCCAAGCATACAGCATGCTTTTGCCATGAAAAATTATGTTTCAGACAAAGTGATTCATATTACACTTTTGTAGGTAAAACTAAAAAAATGCCCCAAATCACAGTCTATAACAAAGTCATCGACCCAGGCAGCGTCATTAATGTGCGTCAATATAAATACTGTATTAACATTTCACAGATGCTCACGACATGATTTTTATGGAAGTGGGCAGCACCAAATGTACCTCGAGCAATGGGTGTGACCAAAATGCTTTCTGCGGCTGCGGTACTGTCAGCGGAATATACCAGTGCGTCTGCAGACAAGGGTATTACGGCAGTGGAATTCCAAATCACTGTTATCGTAAGTCTGCGGCAGTAATGTTGTTGTTGTTGCAATTTCCTTTCCGTCGTTGTTGTGGTATTTGTTTTTAATGCTGTTGCTACTTCGACTACTGTTGCCTTTGTTATCGCCTCTGTTATTTTTGTCAAGTCTTGTCGTTGTTGTTTTTGTTGTTGTTGTTGTTGTTGTTGTTATTGTTCTTGTTGAAGCCACAAAGGAACATTTCGGGCATGGCATTTGATTGTTTTGTCCCTATTTCGATTTCCATTTATAATTAGCTACTATAGCCAAGACCACTCAAGCGTCTCTCAATCAAACAAGACTTTATTGATCATTTTCTGCAGCGTCCAACCTTTTTGCTGCCATTTTATTTTAGCTTGTATGCGGGGCACCTACAAACAATGGCCGACCCCGAGTCAGTGCCTCCCATGTCCGTCCCATTCCACCACTGAGTCAGAAGGAAGCATTCTGATCAATCAGTGCAAATGCTTTACTGGTTTTGAAGGTGATCCTTCAAGAGATATTGCGTGCACAGGTAATGATCATTTTAAGACGGTTTTCGCTTAATATTTGAGCAATAAAGGCACAAATAAAGACACCAAAAGACCTCATAGCATGGGCACAATTTTAATTAAAAGAAGATCCTATTGAAATTTTAGCTCTCATTAAGCTGACCCCGTGTGAGAAAAACGAATTCGAGGTTTCCATATTCTAGTTAAAACGCACGTTTTTTTTCAAGAATTTTTTTAGAATTTAATAGCGGAGTCGATAAGAGCAGTGAATTACCGTTATATGTTTCTAACAGTATACAAAATGTTGCTGTGCTATGAGTAGATTTTTGGTAATTAATTGTTGCACTTATTGCTCGAACTTTGAGCAGAATACGTCTTAAATTGTCAACGAGTGATTTGCTTATAAGTTGTATTTACTAAACTCCAGCAAATAGTACTTTAAGCCTATATTTTGCCAATTATTTTACACTAGGCCTAAAGCATTTGCAAGCAGAAAATTAAAAGCAGCCACAAACCTGTTGCTATATCTATGAGTTTTTATGATAGAACCTTGCCGGACTGCATTTAATTTTCAGCTGTTGAATGCGAGCGACTTGTGGCACCTAGCAATGGCGGATTCCGTGCCGCATGTGGCAACGTATACGACAGCGTTTGTGAATTCCAGTGCAATTCCGGTTACAATCTGGTTGGGTCAAGTTCCAGAAGATGTCAGAGCGACAAGACTTGGAGTGGCACGGCTGTACAGTGCGAGAGTAAGTATTCAGTTGCCATTAGTGATGTTTAGTGTTAACGTAACAAAACAAGAATTCGCACAAATGAATCAACGAACAAGCAAACAAGCAACGGACACACTAACCAACCAACCTAATCAGTAAACAAACCAACCACCCAAACCTACACAGCACACCAACCAACCACACCTGTCAACCACAACAGCCAACTACACTAACTAGAAACCACACCAGCCACTATTAAAGGAAGAACGAACGGAGGGACTGGCGATAAGATGGTAAGAACGAACCAATAAAAGAGCGAACCTGTCAACCCAACAATTTAAAGAAACTGACGGAGGGACGGTCGATTAGATGGTGAGAACGATCCCATGAAAGAGCGAACCAGCCAACCCAAAAATAATTAAAAAATGGATTTTGGACGCCGGAATGTTCATACAATTGTCCGTAATGTTCTCTCATCTCTTCATCATTATGCTCTACAGCTATCACGTGCTCAGTACTGCCAACACAAGCTTATGGCACCAAGACATGCACTGGAAAAGGAAATGAATACAGCAACACATGCACCTTTACATGTGACGTGGGATACGAACGGAAGGGAAGCGCCACGAGATCATGTCAAGCTGACGGGCAATGGTCAGGACAACAAACCACTTGTGAAGGTATCTCAAAAACATATTAAAACAACTATAAATTTCTAATGACTGTTGATGACAGAAAAAAGGAAAGGTAACGGCATTATTGTTGACCATTTACACAGGGGAACCGTTTGGTTCACGGCTTAGGCAAATGGTACGCAAAAACCCAGAACGGGAATTCCGTGCGGAAATGGGCGTGTTCCATTTACCAGAATTTCATCATAATGCCTAGAGCCGATTTGAGTAGCCAGATAAACTGGCTGAAAGTGCCAGAAGGCCTGCAACTGGTAGATAAAAGGGAATGGAACGTACACTTTAATTTTCCGTTCGGATATTCCTGCTGGGGAATTTTACAACACCCTCCATGAAGTTCAGTTTATTTGAGAGATTTTCCATTCGAGCAAACCAATCAAGTTTTACCATTAATCTAAATTTCCGGACCTTTTAGGTAAATGATAAACATCTAAAAAAAATTATCTATATTCTTTATTTTGTTCTGTTAGCTCGCAAGTGTCCAGCTCTTCGTCGATTGGCGTTTGGCACAGTAGAACCAGTGGACTGTACGACGACACCACAGCCCTACCAACGAGGATGTATCATGAGATGTGTTGTCGGTTACGTCATGACTGGAGATAGTCCATTAACTTGTGGAGCGGATGGTACTTGGCAAGGAACCTTTCCTACTTGTGAAGGTATTTCTCATTACGTCCGGTGAACTATGACGTGGTGTTAACTATAACTTTCACCCTGCAGTATCTTTCACTAAAAGAAGTTCAACAAAACAGACATGAGCAGTTTATATTTGCTTTATCTACTTAGAGCTGATGGTGTTTTTAACCCAAGGGTTTCTAACTGCCCTGTCAGAGATGCAGCTGGCATAATAATTTCTCTAATTAGCAGCTTATTCCTTGTCCTTACTGTCTTTTCCAAACATTTTCTTTAGATATGAACACATTCGGTGTTTCGTTTCCTATTGACGGAAACACTTCTTGTGTTTTGCCTTCTGAAACGATTTCATAAGGTTAAGTAAATTTTAATCAACCGTGCTTCATATTTAATCTTTATTAAAACATTATTTATTCTGTAGATCAGCAACCGCCAATTATAACATGCCCGCCAAATGTAAATAACGTCACAGACCCCGAGCGGCCAACTAGGACCGTGACCTGGAGTGACCCGGTTGTGAGTGATAATTCAGAATTACACGACCCCAATGCTGCCCCAACGGTGGTCAGATCGCCGAGTAATATTGTATCTCCGTACGACTTTCCCACCGGTACAACTACCATTACCTACACAGCCACAGACAGAAGTGACAACTCTCAGTCATGCATCTTTACAGTCACAGTTGAAGGTGAGTAGCTTTCTTAATTAACACAGCACGAAACGTAATTTTACCGTGGTGTAAAGCTCAAGTAAAGCTGGCGTAAATTTGGAATTAAATCAGCTTAACGCTAACTTTACATTTTTTAAAGCTGACCTTTATTCCAGCTTTACACTTAATTGTGAAGGCGGATAAAGAGACTCCTTCACACCAACTTTAAATCACATTTACACACGGTAGTGTAAAGGTCAGTTTAGCCACCTTTAACAACATTTAATTGATGGTGTAAAGTTCGATAACCAACTTTTCACCAGATTTAACCACCTTTAATTTCATGTAAATCCCAATTTTAATGCGGTGTAAGTGAATAAAACACATTCAGTCTCACTGTTAACTATCTATAATAATCTCCAGGCGCTCTTTTGTTTCAAAAGCTTTTTCCATGGGCTTATTTTCGAGAAAGCTAGAATACAGGTGCGTCAAAACCAAATGATAGTTCAACGACATCGCGAGTTTATGTAGTTATGTGAATGCAGACACTTCTCATTTCTGATTATTTTGTTCGAAATGCACATTGCGCTTGTGGTGAACTTACCATTAAGTACTCATGTGCTGGAAAAGCCATGGTTGATGAAATGCACTGACTTTGAATAAATCATGTTTTTTTTTTCTTTTTAATAAATACGCTCATGGTTTTGTTTTTTGTGTCGACGTCTTTGTTCTACTTAGACAAGGAGCCTCCGACAATCTACTGTCCACAAAACCAAGAGGTCGTTAAGAAAGGTAGCGGCAATACTGTTAAAGTCTTCTGGCCACCGCCGACATACCGCGACAACTCCGGCAAGAATGTCACCGTCTTTACAGAGACCATCAACGGTTCCGACTTTCAAGTTGGTTCGTATCAAGTTAGATACGATGCTCGCGATCACGTGGGCAACAAAGCCTCCTGCACATTTATAATTGTTGTTTCGTGTAAGTATGTGTTCTTAGACAGTGTGAGAATATGTTTTACTTCACCAATCTTTTTCTAGTAGATTAACGCAATGCCTCATAAGGTGAATAAAAAATTTAACGGACTAGTATTTTCAATAGTTTCTCTTAAAAGGGTCTGAATGTAAGGTTTATGTTTCACAAACTATGTCAGCCGTTGTTAAATCTTTTGCTAATTTGTTAGTCGACAGTTAATTTTTTGGCTGTTTTTCAGTTTTAAGAATTGTGTTTCTTGACAATTAGGATTGGTCTAAACAATCGCACCCCCCCCCCCCCCCCTAAAAAAAAAAAAAAAAATAAAAAACTTGTCAGGACCGCTATATAAAGATTAAGTTTAAGTAGTAAAGTGAGGTAATTTCCAAGACCTGATTGACAACTGACCCATGAACACCTAGGTAACCGCTCATTGTCGTATTATAAAGATGAATTATGGTACTCTGATAGCTTTGCTCTTGTTGTACCGGAGTAAGATAGATGAGGTGACAAGGGGCACAGTGGGACACAGACACGAGCAAAACCAATCTTTGCGGATCAGAAATTCTTTCCAGCCGTCTGGTGGTTCCGTGTTTCACCCAGGCAACCAAATAAACGCGTAAGATTCTTTTTCTTTTCTTTTTCCGCAGCTGTGAAATGCAAAGCCTACGATCCACCAATCAACGGCCTCGTATCCTGCACGTTTCAGAATGCTTATGGCGGAGACCTGTGCACACCTTCATGCGTAATCGAAAAGGAGTTTGCCCGAATTCCTGCCCAATTCTACGTCTGTTTTAATACTGGGTCCTGGGTAGTTTTTGACAACCGGCCATATGTGTCACAGGAAATGCCATGGCCTGATTGTACAGGTATGTAACAGTTAAACAGATTTAAAAGATTGACATAACAAGTTAGGGATGGGCGCCTCCACTGGCTTCCAGTAAGAGCATTCAAGTAGCTGCACCTAAGCATTGGAACTTTATGCCCAGCGGCATACGCTTGGCAAGCACTTAAACAAGTTTTAAAAGTTTAGTTAAGACGTTCCTTTTTAAAAAAGTGTTTTCTTAGGTTGTTCAATTTCAAAATTTACGACACATTTTTTTATTTTTACTTTTTATTTTTATTTTTTTTTTGTAATTGTTACCATTTAAATATTTATCTAAGAGCATAGAGACTATTGTTATTTTGCTGCCAATACATAGAGGATAATACATGGTTGCGCGGAGATATGAAATTTATCTTCGAGTGTTCAAATTGATATCTCACGAGTGAGCGCAGCGAACGAGTGACATATCAGATTTGAACACGAGAAGATAAATTTCATATCTCCAAGCAACCATGTATTATTAATTTTATTATATAAACCTACTAATTACGATGTTTTTGATGATTTTCCGAAGATTTCCGACGATTTTCCAAAGATTTCCGAAGATTTTCAAAATGTTGTCCGAAGGTCGTACGAATGTTTCCGAACATTTTCCGAACATTCCCGAAGAATTTCGAAGATTGCCGAGGAAGATCCGAAGATGTTTCGTCTAATATCGATAAACTTTGGCTCGTTGAGCATTTAATTAAACATGGCAAACTGCGAGATGAATGGTCAAAAATGATATCACATAATTATTATATTATTATTATGAGTTCAATAAGTCTATACTAGAAATAGCCAGATGCTTAAGTAGTATTTACTTTCAAGAATTCAGCCCAAGCGTTTTCCTCGTGGTTGTTTTTCAAGCTTCCTAACGAGCGCTGGGAGCGCCCTCGTTGATAACGAAACCTTTGTTTTCTTTGCAGAGGAGTATGTTCCTGGCGCAGCACGCAAAGGCATGGAGTGGCAATACTTTGTCGGAGACTGCTCGGATCCCGCGGTACAACTGCAAGCCAAGCAAAATTTCATCATCGGCATTAACGAAATTTTCGGAGCAGGAGATCCCAATTACTGCCAAAGGGAGAAAACCTGTGAATTGGATAATATCAGAGTTACTTGTGGAAGGACACAGAGAAGAAGAAAAAGAAGCGTGCAAGTAAGTCAGGGAATAATGCAGCTATAAAAACGTCCACAGTTCTGTACACCACTGCCTTAGCCAAGAGACTCACTTTGTAGTAGCTCTTCACTGGGCGGTGGCCGTGAGTATAATGCTGTAAACTAAGGATCCATGAGACGTGGTCCCAAGCTCTAGCAACTGCCCTGGTGTTACGTTATTGGGCGGCGCTTGTTCACAATTTAAACTGGCTGTATAAATAGGTACCATTTGGGACACCCTAAAACTTGCCGTGGCTATACCTTCTCAGCCAACTAGCCCCTATATCACTCCTGCGCCAGTATGCTTTAACTTTTAGTCCGTAACAAAGGCGTTTTACCACTGTACAGTCTCGTGACAGGAACTCGCCATTTATAATTTTCTGCAAATTAAAGTTGCTCAGCTTCAAATTCTACCTAGAAATAAGAAAATAAAAATAAAATTTACCTGACATAAACTCGACATGAACAGAAGAGTTGAAAACTCTATTGCTTTTCCGCGGGTCATTCTGTGTTTCTACCAAAATAGCCTGATAACCTTCAACTTAGATCTTTATTTTAATAGGCTGTTATTACTATCGAACTGGATGTGTTGGTGAATACACAAAACAATGACTTCGCCCAAGCTAAGAGCTCGTTGGAGGGTAACGTAACCATGGCGATGAGCTCGTCATCAATGAGCACAATCCAAGTTTCCAGCTCACAGACCATGACTTTGAACACTGTAACAGACACTCCTACTGTTGGAGTGTGCATCGATGGTAGCGTTTATGGACTTAACCAGGGCTTAGATCAATCGGGGGACCACAGCCAAAGATGTCGTAAGTATATCAAACTGGTTTGTTCCAAATATGATTTGTCTACGCACAGACAGGACTTTCGTTGATCCGAATCTAAGGCGTCTCTGTCGCAGAGGATGCTTTGTGTTTGTAACAAAAGCACCTGTTTTTTAAGCTGTGCGTTCATGCGGTGTTTCTTTTCAGTGTTGAGTTGAAAAAAAAAACGGTATTTTTTTCCCATTTGCCTTATAATAGGAAATTAACGCTGCCTTGTGTTAATTAAGGTATTTGAAATTAACGTGAATTAAATTAACGCGAATCGAAAGAAAAGTTACTTCCCAATAAAAGAAATTAACGCGAAAGAGAGGGTAACATTTCAAAATGAAGGAAATTAACGCGACTTTCACAAAGAAAAACACTTGTTGAGACAACAGGAACAAGTTTATTTCAACACTAGGCATATAATCCGAGACGGAACAATGTTTGTGATACTTTACTGAAACGTAGGTGTTAAGCAAAGGAATCTGACCGCTTCCGGCGTTGTTCACAGTTTCAGTGATACCGGTAGATTTCCAACCTGATGAAATAATGCTTTTTTCTTGAAGATTAGAACGTCTGGACTTTTTAAGAAATGGGGGCCAAAATAATAGAAATTAAGGTCGCGGAAATAAACGCTCCACTTAATTTACGGCGCGGAAATTAACGTTAACAAAAATTAACGCGACTTAAATTAACGCGAATTTTTAAAATTCGCGTTAATTTCATGAAGCGTTAAGGTATTCCGTTTTCAATGTAAAATGACCTGGGAACTCTAGGAAGTGCAATACACTGGAATCACTATTTCACTGTTGTTTTAATTTGTCCTCCCGACAACTTGAGCCAAAAGTAGTTTTTTCTTGGATTTGCTTCACTCATTTGAACATTGCAACGTTAGCCCTGATAATAACTCTTGCTTTCTAGAACCAATTTCAATGAGGGTGACATTTTTTTAAGTTGCTCGACTCTCATTTTTAGCTTGTATTTCAAAATGCCTCCGATAGAGTGCTTTAAAGCTCCCCCTATTCATAAGTAATTATTCATAAGTATTCATAAGTTCTCTTTATCGATCTTCTTTCCCATTAGAAAACTGTCCACCAGGAACGTTCTTTGACCTCAACATAAGCAATTGTACAAAATGCCAACTGAATACGTACAGCACATACACTGGTCAAGTGGGCCAGTGCACAGTTTGTCCCCAGAAGACTTATACTCTTGAAGCTGGGAGCAAGAACATAACACAGTGTCTAGGTACGTATAACAAACCAGTTTTGTAACAGAGGGGTTTTCAAATGATGTTTGCGAAGAGATTACATTACAGAGCATCGCCATCGGCGCGCCTTAGGCAATAAATAGTAAGAAAATCAGAGTTCAAAAGGACAATTTGAGAGTGGTCAGTGAATTTGTGAAAAGTGGGGTTATTTTTACACTGTTTTGCTGTTTGAATTGGAAAACTAAAACTTATTGTTGTAATGAAACGTTGTTGAAAAACTACGGTCGTTCCGCATAAAACCAAGAAGTAAACATTCTTAATGTTGGAACCTCGGTTCCGATTATTAAAACAGAGTTTTAAAGTTCTTATAAGGTTGACTACAATTCATAGTAGACTCTGTAAACTACCGTTAGACAGAGGCGCAAAACCTATTTTGCAGCCAGTAAGATGTAAAAGACGGACAAGATTTTGTATAACTAGCTACCTTTGTTATACTGATATTTGTTTCACGAAATGTGCTACATTTTTAGCAGACATACTTCTTTCTTATTTCCACTATAGCCGCTTGCCAGCCAGGAGAGTTTTCACCTACTGGCCTCGCCAACTGTGAGGCGTGTCCTGTCAATAGTTACCAGACTCTTTTACGTCAGACCACATGTACTCAGTGTCCCGGCTCAACGGTAACCTTGGCAGAAGGCACCAAGTCGATCAGCGGATGCGGAAGTAAGCTTCTCTTAGACTTCTATACTTTTCTTTTGTTAATTTTAGTGTATTGCTCCAAAGGACGATTCTCGACTCCTGTTTCTACAACAAGGAGCCACTTGTTACTTCCTCTTGATTGGGAGGTGGATCAATCACAACAGGTTACTCCAGTATTTATGTAAGGTTTCCCACAACGAGAAGCTGACTCCTTTATACCCCTGGGTAAAAAGAGGCACTGTGAAAGTTTTACAGACAAAATACTCAGTGCGTGCCGCCTAGCAAATTGGTTAATTTTTGACAGGTTCACGTATTCACGGTTGGATGATCTACAATAATTAAATTAAATTTGAATGTTTGAAACGAATGAAATCCGTTCGCCGTTAATCAAAGCTATTGCGGAATTCTAGGCGGCACGCGCTGAGTATTTTGACTGTAAGGTATTCCCCTAGACCGCACCAGCGCAATATCCCCCGCTAGCCCTCCTTTAAATCCAGACCTCGCGTACGCTAACCTCAGTGCCACTGCGCCTTTCACTCACTCACGATTCACGGCTCATTTCTTCTAGTGCCATGTGCCCCAGGTACATATTCTCAAACCGGCGTTGAGCCCTGCCTGCCTTGTCCCCGAGGAAAGTATCAAGCTACCAGAAAGCAAACGTCTTGTCTACTTTGTGGCAGCGGCAAGTCAACTTATGGAGAAGGCGCTTCGTCTTTAAGCCAATGTATCGGTAAGTAGCAGAGGCCTGCATTTGCATTGAATGCTAAGCATAAATTCGTTGTTGAGAGAGGGTTATGCACGACATTAAAACAACAACAAAGTTGTGTCGAGATATTTTATTCCAGTCGATTTTTAGTCTGGATTATAGCCTGTTTCAAGGGTTCGGCCAGTGAGCCTGAGAGCAGCACGAGAACTAGCATTAGAACGAAGAACGCCGTTTTGCGCGCTAATTTACTTTTTCGTTCTGCTCCGGCCCAACTACCCCAAACGCCTGGAACAGGATATTTGGCGTAAAGCGCTTAACCTTCTATCAGTCATTAGACCTGTAGACCATCCCTCTGACAAGAGCATGGTTACAGCCTTAAATTTGACGTACAGCAACTTAATCAAAGAGAGAAATAAAAGTTTGGATCTGTGTTCACCTAGATCAAGTTCAGCACATTATGTGTTTTTAAGAAGGTTATTAGCTAATCAATGAGAAAATAGTAGTGTAATGAGACACATTCTATCTATATTTTTATTTAGACATCCAAGATTGCGCCTCTAGCCCGTGTAACAACGATGCCGAGTGTGTTGACACCGCAGAAGGTTACAGATGCGTGTGTCCACCAGGATTCACTGGAGCCAACTGTGACATGGAAGGAGATGAATGTGTGTCAAGTCCGTGTGCTAAAGACGCAACTTGTGTTGACAAGGTATATGGAACGATATCTCACCCTCTATAGGTTTCGTGAAAATCATTAAAATAGCTGGTGTTATATTGTTTAAATTGCTGAATTGCCTCTTGTTTCCATAGGAATAAAATCGCGTGCACTTTAAGTTACTATTTATACCTAATCGTACCTTTTTGGTACGCTTCGGTGGCATATCAGGCCAGTTTGGTCGAGCCATGGTTCGTATTTAAAATATTTAAAATACCCATGGCGAGACCAAACGAGCCTGATATGCAGCCGAAGCGTACCAAAAAGGTACGATTAGGTATTTACCGTACCCAAATTCAGCCAAAAATCCGGTTATATTTATCGCTCTGTTGAAGCCATGCTTGCCAGGTACATGTACGTAGTACAAATTGTGTTGACCTGCTAGCTTGTATTAATACGTTTTTGGTCTTCAACACTTTAAACAAGTTCCTCTTCTGCCTTTTTTCCCACTTGTTTGTTTGGAGTTTCATTCTTAGTATTCTTTAAATTTCCAAATCCAAATTTAGCGAAAAATGTGAAAAAATTCCGACTCCATTGTTTCAGTCTGAATGTCTCAATACTCAGCAGCAAACATCGCGCAATTGGCGAGCGCGCTCAAGTTTTGTTTTAGCGGGAAAGTTTTTCTCCTTTTACGACCGCACTAAACACCAGCTAAATTTAAAATACGAGGTTCCGTTTTATTGGTAAAACCTCTTTTCAATTCATCGTACGGTAACACTACTGTACTTCAAAGTGACCGTGATATGGTGGCATATCAGGTTAGTGACTTGATATCGTAGGATATCAGGACAGTAGATCGCACTTCTGATTGGCTACTGGTGAATTTGGGTACGGTAAATATACATAACTTGTGAAAAATTTCGGACGTTTTTTTTTGGGGCACTTTTTATTTGATTTCGGAAAAAATTCGTAAAAAAAGTTAAATTTACGCCAACAAAACACGAATTAGACTGAAACAACATCTGTAAAAATGATAGTTTTGCTGCACCCTCAAGGTTTAACAGATACACCGCCGCGAAAATAACACAAATACTATCAAGCCTTTACGCAAGCCGTGTCTCAACTAGAGCTCGCTCTGTAAAGAAAACTAAAAGCTTTGACGCTCAAAATGACTTAATGATCTGCTACACGATCTTCAAAGGGATCATCTGGTTCTAGTTTCTTGCTTACAGCTTCCATGGCTTTCACTATTTCTCCCATTTCAAAACCCTTCCTTGCCCCACATCGGGTTTGTTTTTGGACATAAAAGAGTTAAACTGTACTGTAAATATTTTGGACGCTTGAAAATTACAGAAGGTTTTATTTCCGGACCCTTTTTTGTCCGAAATCAAAATTGTCCAAAACGTTTTTGCAAGTAATGTACAACAGATCGATCTTTAATACTCTATTCTTTTAGGTAAATGGATATCTTTGCCTTTGTCAACCGGGATACAGTGGAGTACACTGTGATGTTATGGAGAGCAGCTGCAGCAGTGACAAGTGTGCCAGCGGCTCAAGCTGCGTCGATACACCAGAGGGACATGACTGCATATGCCCCGACGGATACGAAGGGCAGTTCTGTGAATCCAAAATCAATGTGAGTTGAAAGCTTTTTCAGCTTTTTTGCACGTCCAATAACTATTAAAATTAAAATTCTCGAGACCTACGGTCAGCTGACAAGTGTATCCTGAATTGTCTCTCAATCATGAAAAGCCATACACACGTGCATTGGCCATTTGACTGGTTTTTCCTTGACCATTATTCTTTGTTTAAGACTTGGCATGCCAGCTTTACAACAAGGAGACTTGTCTAAAGAACAGGGCTTGCCATGTCAACTTTGCTCCACATGCGAGCAATTCGAAATCTTTTCAACGAAAATATCTCATAAAAAAGTTAAAACTTATTCAACCGTATATTAGGAAAAATGCTCCATCAGAACAGTAGAAAAATAAAATAAATTTTAAACACATTGTGTTTTCGTCGGATTTTCCTTCGCATGTATCACAATACCTTTTGGACACTTTCGACCAAACCTTTTGTCAAGCATGTCATTATCATTCTGTGTTACATTGGTTGACTAAATGTCTGCTGTTCACCCTTTATTCAAATTACATTACTTGATTTAATATCCTAGGACTGCAAATCTTCACCATGTCAAAATGGAGGAACCTGCCTGAACGAGTTCAATTCCTACAAATGCACCTGCCCTACAGGTTTCAGCGGTAATCAATGCGAGAAGAACGATAACGGCTGTCTCCCAGACTCCTGTCTGAACGGCGCAAAGTGCACAGAAACAAGTTATGGTCACGAATGCACCTGTGCAGCAGGTTTTGCTGGCTCAAAATGTGAGGTTGACATCAATGAGTGCTCTAGTACGCCGTGCCAGAATAACGGGAACTGTGTTGACCAGACGAATGGCTATAAATGCTACTGTAAGCCTTCCTTCAAGGGAACGAACTGCGAGACAGGTGTGTGTTACTAGAACAAAAATTAAAACAAGAAGATAAAAAGTAAGAAAAAATTCTTCAAAATGCCAAACGAATGGGGTTTTATTGTGTTTGATGTAAATTCGATGAGAAAAATATGGGGGAAATGTCGACGGTTTTTATCGTTAAACAGTTAAATACGTCCCGCTATGAGCGGTGTTAAGCGCTTTGAGATTATTAGTCAAAAAATGTACCTCTGAGAGTGTCATAATGGGTTGTGAAAGAAAAGAGATAGCTTTCATGATTGACTGTTACAATTAAAATGTTTATCGCTGGTTTACATTGACCATAAACGATTAAATTTTTAGCCATTTGACGGTTGACGATAAGTGGAAAATATCTTTCAATATAACTTTAACATCATCCTTGTTTGACGACTGACTGCTAAATCTTAGGTCAGTTTACGATTCACGGTTATCCTGATTATAACCCTCAAACTATCAGGACATAAGCTTTCCATTAAGAGACTATCAAATTTTCAGAAAACGGAATGTTATTCTGCGTTCAACTTTGCATTATTCCACCGCAGCATTGGCTTTCTTCCACTATAATTTAAGTTTTGATTACATGACTTGTCTTTGGTTATAGAAATTTCAACTAACTTTGACATGGAGTTTAGTAGAGAGCAGGGTCGCGGAGCCTCTATCGTGGAAATGCGTCAGGAGTTAAGAGCATTTACTGTCGCTTTCTGGATGAAGGTTGCTGAAACCGAGCTCGATCCGGGAACTCCCATATCGTATGCTGTCCAAGATGGAGGTATGACGCTTGATTAGTTTCTCTTGAAAAGGAATCAATACTCCAAAAAAAGTATTAAGTACTTAATAGGTGAAAACGTCGGTGAGCTCATGCACATTTTTGTCTTTTTAGCAAAACTTGAGGACAATGCTCTTGTGATTCACGACTACAATGGCTTTAACATTTGGGTCAACGGACAAAAGGCTTCAACAAATGTGGCGGCGAATGATGGCAAGTGGCATCACGTGGCTTTGACTTGGAAGAGCTCAACTGGAGCGTGGAAAGTGTACAAAGACGGAAGCAGCGTTAGACAAAACGATGTCGCCGCTGACGCATTTCAAAAGGGACAGGTGAGCGGTTTCTTTAAGAGCAAGTTGACCCTGGGGGTGGTGTGGTATCCACTTGGAGTAAATTAAAAGGAACGCCAATGTTTTCATCCATCGTAAAGGCGAAGGTATCTTGCAGGTGAAGAGATCAGAAATAAAACGCCGTGGTTTTTAGATCAATCAGATATAAAGTCTGGAAAATTTCTTTCAAAAACTTGACGACCACATCACAGCTCGTTTTTTACTTTCTTTTTACTTCTATTTTTTTAGGGCTCAGATGAGGCTTAAGATTCACTTAAATTGGTCTCATTTAGGGGTTCACTTCAAATTTTTTGACAAGCATTTTCGCCCCCATGAACAGCGGATTCTCCCGCGGGACGGTTGACCATATTTCGATAAACTTATGAACAGGCTTGACAAGTTGAATAGGATGTCGAACGGTTAATACGGGATGGAAAGGTTGACGCCATTTAATAAAACTTACATGTTGAACAAATATACAGATCGAACAAGTTTTTAAACCATAGATCACTATTGTATCCAATATTCCTCTTTTATTTGAATGTGACTAACATTGACGGTTGATTGGAAAGGAAGGGAACGTGTTCTGTCCTCTTCTTTGCTACACTTATGCCTTAATCCGTCCTGCACTTGTCGAATTGAACAAATGCTTGTTCGCTTTAGGTAATCGGAGCTGGAGGATCTTTCGTTCTCGGACAAGAACAAGATGAAGTTGCTCAAAACTTCAGCGCCAATGAGGCATTTATTGGTCAAATGAGCCAGATGAATGTTTGGAGTTACGAACTCCCCGCTCAAGATATTGCTGACATGGCACGGCACGCTGACAACTTTATTGGAAATGTTATTGCATGGTCTGACTTCTACGATCCTGCAGATGTCGGTATAAAGAAGATTAAACCATCTGTGGCACGAACGGGTAAGCCCAAGTATCTTATGAAAAGGAAGCTAGTAGTAAAAGACCATTGTCACTGTACCCAAAGAAAGCAACCCCTTAAGATGCCATTAGCAGTAAAATTAAAATTTCGAGGCTAAGCTAGAGATCATTGTTTGGGGAACAGGTAGATAGGTCGGGTCAATATGAAACTCACACCAATAAAGAAAATACGCAGTAAGCAACAAAAGGCTACTCATGACATAAGGCTCCAACGGGAGCTTGAATAGGAACTCGTGTTCTCTTTGAAGTATCTCAAAAGGACAAAACTGGACAGAAACTGACAGAAATCATGATATTTTGACACATTAAAACCATGTCAACCAAAGGCAAGAAAGAATTTAAGATTTTTTTCTTTTATTAATAGAAAACAAATGTTGGACAAACTGGCTTAACAGTGATTCGCCAACAACTGGCAATGGAGATGCGGAAACTCGCGCAGGAGCATGCTCAGGACCAGGTCCTTTCGATTGCCAGGATGTTGAAGGAAGATCCATGCCTGATCTTGAGTTGAATTTGACAAGCACGTGCTCAGATAGTGGAATCACGTGCTTGAATAGTGACCAAAGAACGGGACGAAGCTGCCCTGATTTTAAAGTTCGTTTTGTTTGCACGTGTCCCGGTAAGTGATTTTTTTTTCTTTATTTATTTTCTTTCTTTTTTTTTTGCAACTTGAGATAAACCTATAGCAAGGAGATAATAGGATCAGTATTTCAACACAAACATCGATAAAAGGCGAAGCATATTAGGTGATAATTTTCTAACAAAAGATATTCCACGTTCTGCCTATAGTGCGCACACGCGAAAAAATTATCGCGTTAGCGCCTTATCGCTCAACAGCCACACTCATTCATCCATTAAAGAGTGTATTCTGCAATAAAAATCCATTCGTTTGCTTCTAAACCATGTAAACGCCTGATATCGGGTCAACGTTTACCCAAGAGAGAAAAAAGAACGTCGACCGGTACAAAAAGTCTTGATAAAATTTTATTTTCTTTGGGAACAAAGCCGATGACGTTCATTATAACTAAATTACACTCTTTTTATTTTATAAGAATCTAGTTTATAAGAATATCGAGGCTGAAATTTGCGAATTTTTAAGAATATTTTAAGAATAAACCCGAGGCTGAGATTTTGAAAAGAATATAGTTTTAAGTTGAAACAAAATCAGGTACTTTCATTTCCGTCACTTTATCTCTGCGAGGAATGCTTTGTTTAAAGCCAAAACGGCCAGGCTGCAACGAAAAGCAACGGTACATGTGCACAATGTAACACGATACAGATCTGGACACCAAACACTTGTAATTGATTACCCAATACTTGCTAAAACGGAAATGTCAAACGGTTTTTTCTAAGAATTAATGTTCAAAAGAATATTTTCAGCCTAAAATTGGCAGAAAAATAAGAATAGTCAGCCTGGGTCGGAAAAACTGTATTCTTATAAAAAAAGAGTGTACCATATAACTGACTACCCGCTAGAATTGTGCCGCTAACTCATTGATTTCTACACCTTTACAGCAAACAGTGCCTGTAACAGCGACCCGTGTGGAGCCCACGGTACATGTGAAACTCTTCCCGTTGGTTACAAATGTAACTGCAAAGCGGGATATGAAGGTCGTCACTGTGAAACAGGTACGATACGGGAACATATAGATCCACATTCAATAATTGTCCTTTACTAACCTGAACTGACTATTTGTTGAAATAATGAAAAATTATATGAAACACGCATATTTGAACTGCGGAATAAAACAAAATGAATGCGGACAAGATCGTCGCAGCTTTTTACGCAACTTCTGCAGTTGGGAAAAGAAATCCTGAAAAAAATTCAGGCTTGCCGAGACTTTTTGTTGGAGGCGTGGTGCACCAGTTGTGAGTGTGTTGGACTCCGAATTAATGTCCAACCTTCAATTCCTGCCCATGTCACATTTTCACTTTATACTAGATGCAATGTCTATTAAACAATTAGACTAAGAAGCGCTCATAGAACACGAAGGCGAGTAGGGTAGTTTTTTAAGTGAAACTCTAAAGGATTACAGTGATGTCCAAAACGTACAATTTACGAACTTCTACGCAAAAATCAAGCATAATTGTCTTTTTAAAGAGCAACGCGCGCGCTATTCTGTTCTGTCAGGGAAAAGAAAACAGTGGGAGAACCAATCAGATTCACCTGTTTGCAATAGAACACGGATGAGTTTTTACTAATTTCGCACACAGCCGATGGTCCGCTAGTTCCTTACGGGTAAAGCTCGGGATAAGAAAAGGAACAGTTTTATTGGACAAAATTGTTACTTTGATTTCTCTGCGCCTTCCAAACAACGCAACCAATGGGAAACCCGTCAAAGAGTCGTTAAACTGACAGACGTCAAATATCACTCACTGACAAATGTTATCGACTAGAACGGGGCGCCAAGTACAGTTTTCTGTTGTTGTTGTTGTTGTTGTTGTTGTTGGTATGGTTGTTGTTGTTAATAAACCAAATTTCATTTATTCACCAGCTCTGAATTGTCCATCCCTGGGTGCAATAGCTCATGGTAGTTCAAGTGGTAGTCTAGCTCTAGGTGGTAAGATGACCATCTCTTGTAATGCCGGATTTAAGGCCAGCTCAACGGCAACGCTGAACTGTGTTGGTGGAAAATGGGATGCACCTGTTCCACAATGCATAGGTAAGAACACTGCATAAATTTTATACAATATCTGAAAATATGGAGCGGTTTTCAAAAGAGTATCGAAAGTAATTAGCTTTGCTTTGGATTTTCATTTTAAAATACGGTTAGTCATTGGTTTAAAAATCTCGCGCAACTTTGTCAACCAATCATAAGTAAAAGCAAAGCCAATCGTGACTCACTTGCACACCTTTTCCAGCGCTTCGTGTCGGCAACATGTATTTGCTTCGAGTTTCATTGGTTTAATATATTGTTTGTTTCTTGGTTTTGGTGATTGGTCAAGGTGATTACTTTGTTTTTTGGTTTAACGACGTACGCTCAATTAGAAACCGCTCTTCCTATTTTGCGCATTCTGTGATTGTTCAACAGCAACCGGACAATACATGGATATTGAGAATAATTCAGTGGAAAAATTCTAATTGAGAGTTGAAACATTGTTATCTCTAATCTCGTCGACAATATTGATTGTTTCTTCCTGCAGACGTAGATGAATGTACGACAGGCCCAGGGCAAGCAAGCTGCGAGCAATCATGTGTCAACACGCTGGGCAGTTATAAATGCAAATGTCAGGCGGGATATACACTGAATGCTGACGGAAGTTGCACAGGTAATAAGATACCTTAAATAAATAATCAGATGAACTTTCTAGTCCCCTCTAAGAAATCTTGTCTTGGATGCACAAATCAAACCTAAAAACCTGAAACCTGGAGAAAGAACATACAATTTCGGCCAGTCGGCCCACAGGAGAGTCTGGTCCTGCCTGTCGACAGAGAAAACGACGCAAAGGAGAAAACAGAAATGATAGGTTCTTCTTACCTCCACATCGACGTCCCTTGCTGTGGATACTCCATAGATAAGAAAACTCTAGACATACCATTATTGCCAAGTGTTTTTACGTTCAAGGGAAGGCCTCTCCATGAATGATTTATTTTTATCAAGTTTCAATGAGTTTCCGTAAAACAAAAACACGGTTCTATGCAAAGAGTATATCATCAACATTAATATCTCCATTTCAGATATCGATGAATGCCAGGCGAACAACGGAAACTGCCAGCAGAGCTGTCATAACAGTGTGGGTAGCTACCGCTGTATGTGCGCAGACGGGTACTCTCTTACGGCAGATGGCAGATCATGCGCAGGTAAAACTAACTGAAAAATGTAATGGACTGCAACCTGAGTGGCTCCGCGATTGCTGATGGTAATTTTCTGGGTGCATAATAAAGAAAAATGAAAATAATTCCTAAAGTGCTCGCGCGCCCACTAAGGCTCCAGGTCAATAGAGAAGCCATTACTAAAAGGTAACCAGGAAGGGTTATCGGTCACCTGGTACAATACCCGCATACTGGATAGCAAGCTACGCGCTGGGACATTCAAAACAAAACGACTTCAATACCAGTCAAGCTTGACTCTTCTTTGTTTGGATGTCCCAACGCGTAGCTTGCTCTTCAGCAAGCGGATTTTGTATCACGTGACCATTAGCTGCAAAAGGCCCATTGGTGCTAAAGTCGATAGTAATACTGCTGTTCCTACCTATATATTAGATTCTTTATCTTTCAGGCAAAACGAGAGAGATAACAAGGAAAACTTGGGATTTCTCATTGGAGAATGACCTTACCATCAAATTTTGATGGTGGAATTATTAACTTCCTTTGTTCGCGCAATATTTTAATTTTTTTCCTGGATCAACTTTCAGATAACAACGAGTGTTCCAGTAATGGTGGCTTAGGACCCTGTGAACAGATTTGTGTCAACACGCTGCTAGGACGCCAGTGTCTCTGCAGGCCAGGTTACACTCTAAAAGCCGATGGAACAACATGCAAAGGTGGAGAATATGTAAAGAACCATTTATTTCAGGCAAACGTTCAGCTAACACCAGGACGCACTGCTACCCAAGCTCATGTTTCTTATTACATGTGCTATCGACCGACCGACTGACTGTTATTCTACATACTATATGATTGACTGACTTTTTTTCCTTTCCACTGATGACTGGATGGCTGGCTTACTGTTTTCATTTTATTCCGAGCAATGTGGTATCTTCTTTTGAAGATCAAAACATAGGAAATCTTTGCTCCACTCTACTCTATCCTCCTATATCGTCTGCTCACTTTCTCGTTCTTTAAACCGTACCAATCTGTAAAAGCAACCCATACAGCGCTTTATTCAGTACTCAAACAAGTAAACTAGCTATTCAGCGCAATGTTCTGTCGTGGTTCCTTCCAAAACATTTAAAAATTTAGATTCTGTCTCATAATCAAACGAAATAAAGTCAACCACCACCTTGTAGACACTTGGCTACTAGGAGTTGAAGTCCAAGCGAAAAAAATTACTGAAAGTAACTCCCGTTATTACTTCCTTCCTCTATTACGGAGTAACGGAAACCAACTAGACCATGGTCACGAAAGTGTCCGTTAGAGTGAGATTTGACCATATGCATTATCCATTATCCTCTCTTGCCATATGTTATTCATTCACAGCGAGCTCTTGTTCAGCAATATCAAGTCTCGCCAATGGAAAACTTGATCCTACCAGCCCTGCATCAACCGTGGGCAGTAACGTTAGATTTGAATGTAACGTTGGTTACATCCTGAGAGGCGCCTCAACAAGAACTTGTTTACCTGATGGAACTTGGTCTGGCAAAGAGCCTCGATGTGATGGTGAGGCTTAAACTAAGCTTATTCAATTAAATATTTTAAAGGAAATGGGAACATGGGGCTTAGTGTTATATTTATTTTGTGAAGAAGTGGGCTTTAGCTTATTTTTTGCATTTCTTCTCTTGTAGGTAATACGGCTTTGAGGTTCCAGTTTTTCATGTTCAATTTGTTGGTTTATTTTTTCCCGAAGTAAAAGGCTTTAAGTTGTATTATTCTCGCATTGTATTGCATTGCATTATTGTATTGTATTTGTCCAATTACAATGTGTTGTGCTTTTAGCTTGGATAACAAGTGTTGCTTATTTTTAGAAAATGATTTGTATATTATTTGCTTGAAATCAGAAGAGTAGTTCATTTGTAGGTATTCTGTGCAGTCTTATCACTGTACGTTTTTTCCTGTTTTAGTGGTAAGATGCATTCTTCCTGGTGACCTGCAAGACGGAACACGAAGCACTTCAGCGAATTCCTACAACACGGTTGTCACTTACACGTGTAATTCCGGATTCAGACTAGTGGGATCAGCAACACGGACTTGTCAGGCCGATGGGACCTGGAGTGGAGAACATCCTCGCTGTATTGGTACAGTTAACTCTCTCTAAGACGGACACCTTCGGGACCGGCCGCAGCTGTCCGTCTTAGAGAGGTGTCCGCTCAGCAGCGAGTCAAAGTAACAAGACACCAGTAATTCTGAGATAATAAAGCTACTGTAAACCTTTGCACAATGCAACAAACCTTTGCTAACTGCAACAAGAGTAAAATAATAAAAGGACCGTATTTTCTTGTTAAAGCAAAAATTGAGAGCTTCTACAAACTGTAACACTGTAAGCAGAAAACGACCTCTTTAGTGTCCATACACGTAAGCAGAGAAGTAACCCGTCAGTTAAAGCCTTATTGTTGGTGGTTAGTGATATAAGCTTGGTATACACGTATCCTTAGGGCGCTGACTAACTTTGCTTTAGGTCGATACGAAGTTTGGAAGTATTTTCACTAATAAAACACGATAAAAAAAACACTTTTCAAGTGTCCGATGACGGTTTCAAAGCGTCTGTTGTTCGTTTTCGAGAGGTGTCCGTCTTATAGGGAGTTTAGTTACAGTAAAATGACTGGAAAACGGCAGGGACCATCACCAGGTGTCCGTCTTATGGAGGTGTCCCTCTTATGGAGGTGTCCCTCTTATAGAGGTGTCCGTTAAGAGAGTTGACTGTATACACATTTTTTTAAGAAGAATGTTTATTCCGTTTAGTAAGTGTTCTTGCATGAAAAACATAGACGACATTGACTTAATTTAACACCAGTTTAACTTCTTTTTCGTAGCTGCTGACTGTCCTGAGCCTGCAGTGCCAGATAATGGTGAGCTGATTGGCCTTCAGAGAAGGAATGGTGACACCATCAGATTTGAATGTGACGTTGGTTACAAATTGGTTGGACAGTCCTACGCTATTTGTGAAGGAGGAGCGTGGAACTCGCCTTCTCCGTCCTGTAACTGTAAGTACTCATGACGACACAATATAGCCACTCGTCTGTTGACTGATTATTTCTTTACCAGACTAACAAAAAAATACATTATAAAACCATTCAAACCTAGGTACATGGCCAGGCTCCCTGGCTAACTGGAAGAGCGTACTATCGCTCTATAAGAGATAAGGTAAGACTCTCGTCGACAGAGCTTAACTTCAACTTTTTTCGAGTGATTTGTGACACGGACAAATTGAAACCTTTGAAGTTATTTTCTTGATGAAATGCGTCTCAATTACCACTTATACGTAATTAAAAGAAGAAGCTTCTGGCCGCGGATTTGTCAACGTAACATGCATCTCAAACCGTGGTAGCATTGTGTAAAACCACCAGTAAACACGGTCTTTTCTTTTCTCATTTCTCTTAGTGGTAAATTGTGGTGCACCCCCGGCAATACCAAACGGCCAAATCCACGGCACAGACTTTTCGTACAATGCCAAGGTAACCTTCTCATGCAATGCCGTAAACTTCAAGCTGTCAGGCTCCCAAGAAAGGACATGCCAAGCTGATGGCACATGGAGTGGAACTCAAGCTGTTTGTCTCGGTAAGTTCTAAGCTAGCACAGTCCTTCTAAATATGTATTAGCTTGACAGGCCTCAACTAGAATACGTGAGCTAGCTTTTTTAAGAAAAAAGTGAATGTCCAATTGGCCTCTTCCGGTTATATTCCAATATTCTGGGTATTTCTGGATTATACCCCTTTTGAAATTGTGTCTAATAATTGTCGGGCAGCAAGTACCTTTTGATGAGGGTTCTGAAGGGGGGAGGGGGGTATAAATTTCCATTTCCAGCTTATTGTTTTCCCAGTTTTCCAAATAACAGTCCCAGTTTTATTTGTTTGTGATTCCCAGTCCCAGTGATCCAAATCTCATTTTCCCAGTGAAAATTTGCTCAAATCCCAGTTCCCATTTCACCTCTTCAGACCCAGCTCTTTGATGACAAATTCAGGCCTCCGAGATCGAACAAATTAAAAGCCGCCGTTTTTCGCTCGATGTTATCGCGCCATAATATTGCATTACAGTACAATTTTTGGAGCATCCTTGATTTCCCGGCCATTTCTTGTTCTAGATAATAAAAAACGGAAAGCTTTACCAGCGCTTCAAACAAATTAAGATAGATAAGTTATTAGAGCGACTTTTGATTGAGTGTCGTAAAACCAAAACCAAAGTTATCATTCTAGCCCATCACAGAGCACACAAGCAATCTTGCGAACCAATCAAAACTTAAAGCAAATACGTGAAAGCCTGTATGAGCTAGCCAAGATTGGTCTTTTTGGCTTAATTTACTTCTAACTTGATGAAAAAGTAGTGCAAGAGTTTTAAACTAATCACTAGTTACGCAAAACCAAAGTGACAATGAAGTGAAAATCGCTCTATTGTCAAAGTTTATCCTTTTTTCTCTTCTTTTTATTAACAGAGAATTCTTGCGGCAACCCTGGCACACCTGCAAATGGAATAAAGGTTGGCGAGAGCTACCAATATCACGACGTTGTCCAATTCCAGTGCAATGAAGGATATAAACTCGTTGGCTCCAGCTCGAGAACATGTCAAACGAACAATAACTGGGATGGAACACAACCAACTTGCCAAAGTGAGTTAATAATTATAATAACTTTTATAAAAACGGTCATCAAGGTAGCTCTGATTGGCCGTCTATCAGTTTGTAAGAGTCTAGCTATATATTCGTGAATGCAACTGTATACCATATATCAATATTCTGGATTATGGGTAGCGGATTTTCTATATTCTTTCTGAAGGGTCATTTTTTAATCCTTGAAGAGCATCATTCAATCCTCCGCAGAGTCCTCTTTTATTTTTTCGTACGGGCTGGAAGAGAAGTGTTTTCGCCTTTCCCGCCCTCCCCAACTGAAGAAGCCTCTGCGGTGGAAAGAGAGAGCATCCCTTTTCTTTTATTTCCCTTTTTTTATGGAAAACGTGCAAAGGAGGTGGGAGGGTTGGGGGAATATGAGATTTGGGGAGCGGGTGATTCGTTTTTAAAGAGGTTATTTCTATTAATCACCCAATTAAAAGCTTCATATTCTTTCGTATAGTTATCAATTGCGGCGATCCCGGTACTCCAGCCAATGGGGAGCGTCTAGGGTCAGAGTTCACTTATGGCAAGACTGTTGTCTACGACTGCAACCCAGGCTACCAGCTGTCAGGTGACAGGAGTCGCACGTGCCAACTGGACGGAACGTGGTCTGGGTCTGTTGCTCAGTGTGGTGGTAAGTAACTTTATTATATAAACTGCAGTGGTTTAGCGAGTGGTAGCAAATCGAGAAAAATGGTATCACACATGTGTGGATAAAAATGGTATCCACACATGTGTGATATCATTTTTGACCAATCGGATCGCAGAGTTTGCCGTGTTTCAATGCTCAATGGGCCAAATTATATCGAAAAATTCGGAAATTTTCGGAAAAAATCGGAAAAGGTTCGGAATCATTCGTACGACCTTCGAACAACATTTTAAAAATCTTCGGAAATCTTCGGAAAATGGTCGAAAATCTTCGGAAAATCGTCAAAAACATCGTAATTAGTAGGTTTATATAATAAACAAAATAATGCATGGTTGCTTGGATATATGAAATTTATCTTCTCGTGTTCAAAACCGTTATCTCACTCGTTCACTGCGCTCACTATATATCGATTTGAACACTCGAAGATAAATTTCATATCTCCGCGCAGCCATATATTATCTTCTATAATTTTTTAGAATATTGGCAACTTTAAGTACCTTTCTCCGTAAAAGCATTCTTCGGCAAATCCCACCCACTCAACCCTATCGCTCTCTTCAAAAGTTGTGTATTGGATATCGTTTGTCGATTTTACAAAGAAAGTGTTACGGCTTTTGTCGCCGATTCTAGGTTTTATAGATCACGATGCAGGGACGGCGGAGCCGGGGGGGAACTTGGGGGGGGGGGGGCTTTAATCCTCCCAGAATTTCCGAAAAAAATAAAGACTTATTAAGAGAAGGGTCTTTTAAGCCCCCCACTTCAAGTCACTAGTTAGCCCCCCCCCCCCCCCCCCACTTTGAAAATTGCTCCGCCGTCCCTGTGATGTATGCCTACTTTTTCGACCTAACTCGCCGGTTCTTAGGGGAAAGAAATTAAATTGATAACCTGTCTGAACTAATCTTAACATCTTAAACTTGATTATCATTTCTCAACAGCATCGGCGTGCGGCTCCAACCTAGTTGGTCCCTCTGGAAGCTTTAGCTCTCCAAACAACCCCAACAGCTATCCTGACAATGCCTACTGCCGCTGGAAGATCAGTGTCCCGTCAGGCAAGAAGGTCATGGTGACATTCAATAACTTTAAGACACAGAAGAGCAACGACGTGGTAGAGATCTATGATGGCGTCTCCAAACAGCTCATTACCAAGCTGTCTGGAGTTTACAGCAAGGCAATCTCCTTCACGTCTGAAAATAACGCCATTGATGTTCGGTTTGTCTCTGATGGTAGCGAGAATTCGGAAGGATTTTCAGCGACGTACCAGCAAGTCAGTAAGTAATTCACTGCGACCACTATCGTCCTAAGATTTGCTGTTCATGCAAATATACCACTATTGCCTAATTTGCTCGTGTACTCTTTTTAAATGTCGCTGCGCACAGAAAAAAATTATGTTACCATTGAAAAAAGTGGTCAACGTACAGCGTTTTCCATGTTCACGGTTGGATCTGTTTGGTAATATAAGAGTCTGATTGATGCAATCTGATCGCATCAGTTTACGGCCCTGACACATGCAGGATTGATCATGACTAATACACCACACGAGTACCACGAGTAACATACGGGTAACATACGAGTAACCTATAGGAGGCAAGCGTGGCCGAGTGGTTTGGGGCGCTGGTGTTGTAATCCGGAGGTCCTTGGTTCAAGACCTGCCCTGGCCACTAGCTGGATTTGTTTCTCGGTTGTCCCGAGTTCAAATCCTCGACCACGCTTTGTATATAGCCAACTGGTCTGCCTCCTGCCAGTTGGGATTTTTAACCTTGTTATGTTCATTAAAAAACATTTGTTTCCTCTGTTTCAGTGGCATGCCTGTAAACTAGCTATCTCGTAGAGATATGAAGCTAAGTGCATGACCACTATAAACACCATTTATTTTTTTTTTAACACACGGAACATACGGGTACATACGGTTACATACAGGTAACATACGAGTAACATACGGATACATACGGGTGCATGCCAGTTCCTAGTTCATTTCATTTCATTTTATTTTTCATTTTTATTTTATGCAACACAAGTAAACAAAACAAAACATACGGGTAATTACGGGTACATACAGGTAACATACGAGTATAATAATCGAATAATAATCGAAAAATCAATTATTGGTCATTAGATGTAACGTGTTTCTCCATCGCTCTCCCCTCCAAAAAGATTGCGTGACGAGCGCAAAAGAAAAGGAACAAAAAAATGAAAAATAAAAAAACAAAATAAAATAAAGTGAAATGAAATAGGAACTGGTATGCACCTGTATGTGTCCTTTTGTTACTCGTATGTTACGGGTAAGACCGTATGTAAGTGAATTCAAGAAGTTGAGCTATTGACCTTATAAGGGGAAGGGGGGTGGGGGAGCATACTGATAAAAATGAAAAATAGAACAAAATAAAGGGAATTGAAAAAGGAACTGGTATACACACGTATGTATTGGTATGTTACTCGTATGCATCCGTATGTTACTCGTATGTATCCGTATGTTACTCGTATGTATCCGTATGTTACTCGTAAGTATCCGTATGTTACTTGTATGTTACCTGTATGTACCCGTATGTACCCGTATGTTTCGTGTGTTACTCGTATGTTACCCGTATGTTGCTCGTAGTACTCGTGTGGTGTATTAGTCATGATCTGCAGGATTTGCCAGAAAAGAAGAATAGCGTATGCAGCTGAAAAAATCATAATTGATAGATATACAACTTGAAGGATAAGTTCAATCTTCTCTTGGTACAAATCGCCTCTAGTCATGATAAGGCCGCTGGCCGAATCAACTATCACGTACCTCATAGAAATTGAGAGCGAATAATCTATTTGTTTCAGGATTCTAATAGAATTCTAATTTTTTTTCAAATAGTGAATTCTTATTCTGGCATTTTAAACTTCAAGCTTTAGCGAAATCGCGCGCGGACTGAATTGTCATTTGCAACTTTTAGCGGTGTACACGCGCTCATCAGTTTATTCAAAAATTTTGACGTTTTTTAAAAACTTGTATAACGGTGACTGTCCTTCTTTATGCCTCCTTGGGAATTGAATTATCTAATTATATTTCGAAACTGACTTCCTCCAAAACTTTGGAGAATCGATAAAATGCCGCCATATTATTGGACGCTGATAGTGTGCAATAGACCGGCCAATCAGATTGCAGCATTTGCGTTAGTATGCTGGTAGAGTGCTACTTTAATACCGTATTTTAATTACCCATTGTTTTATCCCTATACAGCGTGTGGTGGTGTACTTACCGACTTGGAACAAATTGTGATGTCACCCAACTACCCGAGCGATTATCCTAACAGCGTAACGTGCGTGTGGTCTCTCAACATCGGCAAAGCTTTCCAGCTTGAGTTCGAGTCATTCCATACAGAGTCTGGCTATGACCTCCTGCAGGGATACTCTTCACTTAGCTCTTTTACCCGTAAGTTAATTACCGACCCTTTGACGAACGGAATGTGGGAAGTGTTAGGTCGTGGGAAGGACATGAATATATGCAGACATATCTACTGAAATATACCGCTCTTCTTCTCTAAGTAGAAGCCGTCTTTTAGTACGCTACTTTATCTGCGCCCTGTGCGAAAAGTATAGATGATAGCGATGATAATGATGACGATGACGATGACAATGACGATGACAATGATGATGATGATGATGATGATGATGATGATGATGATGACGATACTTAATCCCCTGAGTGCATACTGACAAACATTATTCGCTGAAACCCTTTTTAGCCCCCTGCCGTTTCTGTTTTCTCTAATCCAACACACTATCTATTAAGTCAACGCGCCTCCCCATATATGTATAGCTGACTGTCGTGTAGTAATATATATTTATTCAAATGATGTTCTCTTCTTTTTTAACCTTGTTCTTCAACAGAAAACGATCTCATCTTTGATATTGATGGTGAAAGGTTTGCTTTACAACCGATTCAAGCGCCCGGTGGTCAGATGTATCTCAAATTCACGTCCAACTACGTTAGAACCGCGCCCGGATTCAAAGCGACCACCAAGAAGTACCAAATTATTGTTGGAAAATAAAGCTGTAAACCAAAATCAAAACAAATGACCAGTGACATTTAGCCATGACCATTTGTTGACAAGGCATTGTCGTGTCTCATGGATTTGAATAAACTACTAATTGACCTCAGTCTTGATTGTTTGTGCGTCACATATAGTTACGCCTGTCAGACGTTTATGTGACTGGCGGGACTCGCGGCCGGCCTTTCCAAAGGCTGCGCGTTGCCTCTCAGACTTTTCATGCAAAAATAATACTAGAGATATTTTTAGTGGTCAAACTTTCAGACCCAGTGCTGAGTTAAGTGAGCTTCTTGTCTTCACGATTTAGTCAAATGAATCAGTGTTTGAAGTTTTTAGCTGATATTTCTCATGGAAATTTAAACGACCTTTAACCAAGTCTGTAACCCGGGGAGGAGGGGACTCACATATGAAAGGGACGGGGATGCTCGTCGCCTCGCTTAGGAATGTAAATTTCGGATTTTTGGTCTCGCTTAGGGTGTTCCGGGCAAAACGCCAATATTTTTAGCAATAATGGTCTCGTTTTGCACACGAAGAAATATACAAATATAATTAGTTTTTTTGGTATCTTTTAGGGGTCAAGAAAAGCTTGAGCCACACCCAGATTGGTGTCTTTTAGGGGTTCTTTTTAAAATTTCCGACGAGCATCCCCGTCCCTTTCATATGCGAGTCCCCCACCCCACCCCCCCCCGGGAGGTCTGTAACCAGGATCATAAATAAGAAAAAGTGCTGAAATGTTGTCTCGTTTTGCGAAACGTTTCGGGAATAACCCCTTCATCAGTCGCAAAGTTCAAATTGAAACCATTGACTGCTAACGGTTTCAATTTGAGCGTTGCGACTGATGAAGGGGTTATTCCCGAAGCGTTTCGCAAAACGAGACAACATTTCAGCACTTTTTATGAAAAAAACATTTTATAGTACTTGAACAAAGTGTTACACAGCAACTTATTATTTTTATCATAAATTAGAAGACGAGGCTATAGACCCAGGAGGGCAACTTTTCTTTACAAACCGTTAAAATTAATGAGCCCTTACACTTCTGTAAACGGCATATCAGTTCACTTTTTTTCAAGTGTAGCGGACAGTTTTTAAGAAATTGTTGTTTGCAATGGGTTTCTGGTTGTTGCCAGGAAAAAGCGAACTGAAAGATTCGAGGGGAAACTGAGGAGAAAAATGGAATAAATCTTCTAAATGATTTGAACGCGCGACGAGGGAAGTTTCTTTCCTTCGGCTGTTTATTTTTAAAGACAAGAATGAGCGGTCGGCTGTCTCGTTAGCCTCCTTCGCAGACGTTCTTTGGGCTCGTACGCGTGACAAGCCTAAAGAATGTTTGCGAAGGAGGCTTTTTATAGAGAAATTCAAGGTGCGGAAGGAAGAGTTAGGGCATGGACTATCGCTCTCTTGGCGAGGGGTGACCGCGAAAAAAATATGGTGGTGAGCTCTACCGCTGCCGCTCTCAGTCAGATACAAGCGTTTGAGATTCATATCACATAAAAAATTATTCTGTCGTGCTTAAACATAATCTATCTGAGGGTGTAGAGTGAAAAAAAACAAAGGATTTCATTAGAGTAACGGCTGGTGCACTTTAATTTGTTCACGCAAACCTCAGACTTTTATGTGACTGGCGTGACAGGCGTGATTCACGGTCAAGCGTCCAGGCCCAGTACTCGAACCCTTCACAATAGACACAATACGTATTAGCAGAGCTCGCTACATGAACACAAAGTACACATCAGAGGTTTCTAATTAGTTTTTTTTGTCGGGTATCCCTTTTCCTTTTTTATAAAACCGTAGTTGGTAGACTGAGGGTAGAGAATTTGACGCTCTGTAAAGCCCTTATTTGTGACATGGGCCATTTTGACCTTGTAAACTGACAACACGGTGAAGAATTTGACCGAAGGTTTTCAGAAAAGTAACTGAATGCCCAGGGTTTGCCCGAGGAGGATGGGCGCTTTTAAATTTGGATGATACATTAAGAGGAGAAATGAGAGAAATAGTCAGCTTATTCTAGTGTATTTAGGCTTGGAGGAATAAGAAGGCACAGCATTGCAGATTAGGAAACAAAAAACACACGAATAATGAGAAAGGGCCAACGCACAGTAATACCAAAAAAGCAAGTGAAAATTGCATCATCTCTTCACGTGGACCCTTCACGTTTAATTGTAACTAAACATATATTGAAGTGCAATCGTAATGCAAATCGCGTGACAAATGTCACGTATTTTAAACTTTATTTCCATTTCACAAAAAAATTAATTTTAAAAGTTATCACGATTACACGATTTTATAGCCTAAAGGGACTTTGATTTGTTTCATTGAATCTTATGAAAAACCAGCAATGCAAACATGCGAAAGTGACTCATGTTCATTATTAGCCTCTCCCCAGTCCCCTTCTTTTTCACTCCACCTTCGCCCCTCTAAGATGATAAATCAATGACAACGAGTTCTAAAAAATACTATTTATGCAATCCAACTCATAACAAAATACAATTCAGACAGCTTTAGATACAGCTTGCATTTGTTTCTATTTGCCTCATGACCTTTCATCTGTTACAATTTTCGAGTATTTTGAATAAAGGATACTAGATACACTGTTGGCGAAAGGATACTAGATTTATTGGCCTGGTAAAAATCTAATGTACAAATACCTCGATCAGGAACGACCGTACTTACATTTAATTTCAACACGCATTCACGAGGAATATGCAACTAAAAAGCTAGTTTAGTCTGTGACCTCTTCAGTTGGTTGCCATGTAAGAGTTGAATCTGGAATGACCTCATGTAACCACATATGAAAAATATAC
Source organism: Oculina patagonica (assembly GCF_052425735.1). Lineage (NCBI taxonomy): Eukaryota > Metazoa > Cnidaria > Anthozoa > Scleractinia > Oculinidae > Oculina > Oculina patagonica. The sequence continues at coordinate 29,315,352 of NC_135762.1, forward strand.
CTATATATCAAGTTCCAAAATGTTTTTATTTATTTTTAGTTTTAAATAATATTGTTTTATAGTTATTTTAGTTTTTATTTCTAACAACTAAAGATTTTGAATAAATACCTTAGATTAAGAGGAGCGCTCACACTACATAAGGTTTTGATGAACATCTAACCCTGCACATTTACCTTTGTAAAATTTTCAAATGTAAATGTGAATGGCATGGTTCATCAAAATGTTATGTAATTTTATGCTCAACTTTCTCTTCAAGTATTTATTAAAAATTATATTATTTTCTATAGTTATCAATGTTTCTGTTGGTTATTTTTTAGCAAAGTTGTCATTTGGAAGCTGCTACGAGGTTTACTTTCCATGCATGGATGCATGAAGTCATCCCAGATTCACATCTATTATGGCAACCAACTGAATAGGTCAGAGAGGAAACTGGTTTTGTAGACACATATATATTACATTAATGTGTGTTGAAAGTAAATGCAATTGAGATCTTTCCAAATCAAGATGCTGTTTAGTCGTGCTATCTTTACATATCAGTTCTCCTTATGTACTTACTTATTCCCATACATTTCTTTTTATGTTCATTATGAGAATTATATTATTAAATGGTGGTACATCAAGACAGTATCCCCTATGATGATTGTCTTTGTTCTCGCCACTAGACTGATGGACAATGGACTAACAATGTTAGGAGAAACCAGTTGTTGATCACTAGATCTCAGCCATGTTTGTCAATAGAGACAGGAATCTTGTCTGGACTGCAGACACAGCAATTATTCAACAGACTACATGCATGTTCTTTCAGTCATTGACTTCCACTGCTAACATACAGGTTGGATGTGATTGTGTTTACTGCATTTAGTGTTGGTGAATTAGCAAACAAGACAATAAAGGCTTAGCCTTCTTCTAAGGATTGTGTTAGACTGGGATCCTCTGAAGTAGAACCTGCAAAGAAACAGGAAAAAACGACTGAAGATTTGCATGCAAAAGATATAATTAGAACTGAAGTTCAGATGAGTGCTACTACTTGAATGGGATCACTTGGAAAAACATTAATTGCGAACAAAGGGCAGTAAACAAGGGGCAGATCAAGTGAGAGGGTGCAAGGGGTGCACACCCTCCCTAAGATGACCTCTGGCCTGCAGCTTAGTATTTGCTCTTTAAATTTGTTAATGTCCCCAGTCAGTTACGCCATTCCTTAGTGTGCACCCGGGCCCCTCCTAAGAAAAATCCTGGATCCGCCCCTGCAACCTTTTTCGTAAATGAACCAATAACATTGAAGAATACAATTTACCTAATACTGGCACATGACAGTTCTTTGCAAAGGCCACACTTAATCTTGAAAACATATTTGGAATTCCTAAAAGAAAGGTTAAATATGTTACTTTCAGTGTACAACTAATATTTAATAAAGCCTGGTGTATCATTCAAACTCAAATCAAATCAAACTTAATAATTCTGATGTCACATGAAAGAACTGCACATTTAGCACAAACACTTACAGAGCAATGATGATGTCAACAGACAAATCCACTTATGTTCTCCAACACTCCCTCTGAAGATTGTGAAGGTTAGTTCCAAGACACACCTACACCAAAATCATTAACAGGAATATGTCACTCATTTTCAACAAAGGACTTAATATTACTGACAGGACTTGATAACATTTTGGTCACTGTAAAACTGGAGGAAAAACTGACACAGAAAAAAAACAATTTGATGTACTACAGCTAACAACAAAGCCCAATACTTATTCTATAGGCAGTAAAATTTGAAGGCACACTTTAAGTGAACAGTTTAAAGGCATAACAGCAGAGTTTCCCTAATGCCAGGCCCTGATCCCACAAGTGGAACAGCCCAAAAGTAGCAACAGCACATTGAATGAAATTGCAACAAAACACAACCTTTCTTGCCAAAATTCTAACAGTGTTGTCATGCGACGTAAAGTATGTTTCATAAAACTCCAGCATAGGACATTTTTTCAGTTCAGAAAAGCAACACAGGACTCTCCCCTAGCAGCTAGGGTCCCTTATGTGACAAAACTCAAAACTAGCTCTAACTTAAACCACCTTTAGAATAAGTAAGGTAAGGCAAAATGATAGTAATAACATAAAGCATACAGATTGAAATAAATACCATTTTTGTTAGGCCCTCTATCTTCACACCACAGCATCATCTCTGCTATTTAGCAAGGAACCTATTGACACAACAGCAAGTCGTTTGACCCGTGTATGTATAGACGGAAACTCAACTAAGAAAAAAAAATTAAAATTATGATCACTTTAAACTCAATGGATGCAAGCTCTAACGAACAACATATTTATGCCAGTCAAGTTGTTAGTAATAAATTGTGAAGTCAAAGACATCCGTCAAAAGACCTTTTACTTAACTATACTATAACTTCATTTTATTATGACTCACCCAGAAGGACACTGCTGTTCTGTAATTACGTCTTTTTCCTCCACATTCACTGTTCTTGGAAAAGTAACCTATCTGGAAGATCAAAGAAAACACAGTGAGGATTGACCATTTATAGCATGGATCCATGCAGTTTTGCTGTAACAACACTTTTTTGAGTACTATATTTAACATCAATTTTACAACTTTTACTGAAAACAAAACTAATGCTTAGTAAAATGTATGTGTAGGGTATATGTGAAGAGTTTTTTTGGCTATTTGGTGTAAAAATTCCCATTACACACTCTCAGGTCCCTCTTTTCGAAACTAGTCTCAGAAATTTTAGTCCATGAGCCAGACCACCTACTGGTACCATGTGGAGGGACCAGACGCTACCTGGTTTTTATTAATACCTGTTGTATGTAGAACCCAAAAAACTTTGATGGACCTGTCCTCTTTGTAGCTAAGCAACATTAAACGTAGGCTTTTATATCACCTGGAGAGTGAAAATCCAAGATGGCGGCCATGAAATGTATTTCTTATCAAAATGCCTATAATTCCCTAACATTCACAACTGTTGAATAAAATATGTAAACTAATGCTATTCCGTTTGGGAATTATGTTAAAATGTCTGCATTTATCCCATTCGTTCGCATAAAAAAGCAAATAACAACGAAAGTATATTTTGTGATGTCTTACATGACGTGTATCCTTGGAATCCAAGATGGCGGAATGTTGAGAGGCCAGAACTGTAAGTATATCTGTCTATTATGGCATTTTAAGCAAATTTATCATGTTTAAATGCCTTTTGACGAGTTTCTAAGATAAGAAAACCTTAAAAGCAGTAATATTTGAAGTGCTATAGCCAAAATAGTACTTAGAAAGGTTATCGATGTCAAACTGTACGAACTTACAGGTACCATAGTGGTGAACCTAGTGATCAAGTTGACTTATAATTACATTGTTACAGGCAATAATTATGGTTGGCAGATTGGGCAACTCGATTTACTTGTTCAGCTATACGTTCAGTGTAATTCATAATTCTAGGCTAGCAACATTTCATAGAAAACTAATTAAATACCTTATTACATGAAATTTTCGCGACACGTTAATTTCGCGATTTTGAGGTGCGCATATTTCGCGACACTTAAATTTCGCGATTTTGCGAAAATTTTGTATTTTGAATCACTTTAATTTCGCGTTTTTGAGTAAGAAACAATTAATATTTCTTTGGCAGTATTATTTAACATGCCCTTGAATTAAATTAAACGACTTCATCAAAGGAACAATAACGTCAAAATTAACAAAAACGCAAGGGCGGGACTAAATCTCGGCAATAGCAACAACAGAGCAGTCCGATCCTCACAATGTCTACAAGTAGGTCATGCTTGTACGTGCATGAGTTATTGTTCTTGAGTCAATTGACGACAAAATCCATTTAGATTGATAATTCCTTCCTTCAGTGGTACTAGACTTATTCTTTCTTGATTATTGACATATGGCTGTAGAGCCTTTTCCTATACTGCCCCGAAACTATGGAACAGTTTACCGGACAACTTAAGACTATGTGCCTCTCTAGAGGAATTCAAGCAAAAACTTAAAACACTCTTGTTTAAACGGGCCTATGATTTATAGTTTATCATTATTATTTTTCCGTTTTGTTTACATGTGTAAATTATGGTCATTTATTGTTAAATTTTTTATCTGTTATTATTGTAAAGCGCTACGGATTTTTATTAGATGTAGCGCTCTATAAATTCAATATTATTATTATTATTATTATTATTATTATTATAATGTGAGTCACTTAATTTTCGCCTCATGTTATGTTCGCGACACTTATTGTTCGCGTCACTTTAATTTCGCGATTTTTTTGGAATCGCGAAATTCGCGAAATTAACGTGTCGCGAAAATTTCATGTAATAAGGTAGTTAAATGACGCAATTTTCTCTTTCTTCAACGTTCAGTCATGTGCGTGCTTGTGACAGTAACGGCAAATGTCGTCTCCGGATTCAGATGGGAGGCCTTCAAAGAGGGCACGTGTTGACACTGACTTTACAACCTGTGTAATATGCTCTGTGAAAGCTCCACGCATAGAACTAGTAACACCAAAAGATCAGTCATCATGGGTCACCCTTCGAAAAGCAGCAGAAATGCACAAATTCGAACCCATCCTACAACTGCCGACCAGCAATGAAGCTGTTCCTGCTGTTTATTACCATCGAGAATGTAGGAGTGCCTTTACGCACAAGAAGACGCTGAACAGCTTACAATCAAAGATTGCCAATACCGTGACCGAAGACCCTCGTGATGAACAGCTATCTTCTTCTAAGAGAGCTTCCAGCAGTTCCCGGGTGTATCAAAAGATATGTATTTTCTGTGACAAAGGCAACAAATACATAAAACGATCACACTCCAGGGAGCCACTTATTCAAGCAAGTGAACTTCGTGCAGATGAAAAAGTTAGAGCTGTGGCCACTGCCAAGAGGGATAGCAAGATATTAACAGTGACGTCTCGAGAATTGGTTGCTGCGGAGGCTCATTATCACAAGACTTGCTACCGCGATTACACACGAGAATACTATAAACCCAGCGACAATCTGGATAAAGGAAAAGATGGGGACAGGATGTATGCAGATGCTGAAGACGATGCCTACCAGATGCTCTTTGCTAACATAAGGGAAGAATTGTTTTCGAATCCCCGGGTTTTGCCTATGGTGGATTTGACAGGCCAGCTAGTTCTGTACATGAAAGCGCATGGTGTTGAAGACGTACAAGCCAGTACTAAGAAGCACATCCGCCGTAAATTGGAGGGAGAATTTGGGGAAAGTCTGTTGATTTTTCCTGACGACAATGGAAAACTCCTTATAATTCCTGATAACCTAAAGATCACTACTTTGGCAGCTGAGCAAATGAGAATGAAAGGAGAGCTAAAGTCCATGAAAGAAGGTAAATCAGATCCATTACAACTGGTCAAGAAGACAGCATTATACGTCAGAGACGAGTTGAAGAAATCCCAAGATGAAGCACACCTTGGATGGCCTCCTGAACCACATGAGTTGGATAAGGATTATCTACCTTTAACGCCCCTCCTGACAGCATTCCTGCAGACCCTTGTGGCAGGTGACACAGAGAAGCCTATGACGTCCCGTGTGAATAGGTTTATCTACTCCGTTTCCCAAGACTGCATGTTTGCAGTAAGCGGAGGGTCGTGTACTACAGCCAAGCACATCCTGCTTCCCTGGGCTGTAAAAACACTCACTGGAAACGTGGAAGTGATTAAGCTGTTAAACCGGCTTGGCCATGGCGTGTCATATTCAAAACTGGAGGAAATAGAAACTGCACTGTGTATGAAAAAGATTGAAAGTGATGAGCAAATGGGTGTTATGTTGCCATCAAACATCTATCCTGGTGTGCCTACAACATTGGCGTTTGACAACATTGACCGACTGGAGGAAACTCTCAGTGGAGGTGGAACATCTCACCGTGTAAATGGCATCGTGGTTCAGCCAATGGTACACACAGTTGAAGCACCAACACCTGCTACGACAATGCCAAAGCAAAAGAAAAGAAGCATCGAACAAGCACAGTTTCTTTTGCCAAGTTTTAACGCTGGTGAGCGTGTTGGCCCGCCAGAAATAAAACTGCTACCAGTTGATTCTAGCGATGCCATCAAAACAGCGAACATGAAGAACTTTACTTGGTGTATGGCAAGACAAATTAACACCACTGAGCAGAACATTAGTGGGTGGACTGGTTTTAACATCATGACGAGAGATAAAACTCCTGTCAACCAGGACACAGTAGGTTACCTTCCAACTATTAACGCACCAGCGACAGCAATGAGCACAGTGAATGAAGTGTTAAACCAAGCTCTCAAGATCAAAGAATCTCTTCATCTAAAGGACATTGTGTGTGTTTTCGACCAAGCCATGTATGCAAAGGCAGCAGAAATCACCTGGAAACACCCAGACAAGTTCCAACCAATTGTACTGAGAATGGGCGCGTTTCACACAATTTGCAACTTCCTGGCGGTTATTGGAAAGCGTTTCCTTGATGCAGGACTACGGGATCTGGCTGTTGAGTCCGAAGTCATCACAGAAGGTTCTGTAGATCGAGTTTTGAATGGCCAGCAGTACAACCGAGGGATACGCCTTCACAAGCTTGTATTTGAGGCGCTTCAGAGACTAGCTTGGAAAGGTTTCCTTAAGTGGTTTGAAGGGAAACAAGCTTCCCCTGGAGAGTTACAGTCCTTGTTGGATGACACGCGAGCACTGATTGTCAACGTTAATCGGCAGGTAAACCTAGATGCGGTTCTCAACAGTCCGCGGTTTGCCTATTTGTTTGATCTCTATCAGGATTATCTTTCTTTCCTGAGAACTGAGGCAGGGCATTTGGCACAATTTTGGATGTCGTACATGGACATGGTTGAGACACTTCTGCATTTGATTAGATCTTCAAGAGAAGGCAACTGGATGCTCCATCTGTATGCCATCCGTGCTGTTCTCCCGTGGTGTTTTGCTTACGACAGAGTGAATTACAGTCGTTACCTCTCCGTTTACTACACTGAGATGACCCGACTTTCAATTGATCATCCAGATGTCCATGTCCAGCTTGAGAATGGAGGATTTTCTGTACAGTTGGGCACACAGAATCCCTTTGGCCGGATACCAGTTGACCAAACCATTGAAGAAACAGTCAACAAGGACACACAAACTGCCGGAGGAACCAAAGGATTCAGCCTCAAGCCAGCTGCATTGAGCCGCTATTACCTTACAGCAGAGCACAGAAGCACTTGCTTGAAACAAATACGGGAACTGACTGATATCAGGCCACCTGGCATCAGCCATCACGACTTAGAATCATCTCGTATTCGAAAGGATGAAGCAGCTGTTCAATCCATTCTTGATTTGATGGAAAATGAATGGATAAATCCATTTAGCGGTGAGCCGACCGAGCTGATTAGCCTTTCAACAGCTACTGTTGCCCCAGCTGATGTTGCAACGGATCTTCTCACAGCAAAGCAAGTTGGCGAAACAGCGTACAAGCACTTCCAAGATGACCGAGTTGAAAGCAGAAAGAAGCCCTTTCATGATCCACTACCCAAGCAGAAGTTGAAAACATTTTCTGATATGAACAAACCGAAAGTGGCCAAAGGCACTACTAAGGAGGCTATTCTCAAAGCTGACCACAAGTTATTTGGCCACATGGTACTCATTGCTACCAGCAGAAAGTTGGACATGAGTTCAGTTCTGGCTCACCCACTTGGGCCATTACCATGGTCACTTGGAAACTGTGATGGCACCCTTAAGAAAACAAGCAAGGCCACCTTAGCACGACAGCTGGAGAAAAATGTTTCCTTGGCAGAAGTCATTCCTCGACCATCAGCCTGTGTGATCGATGGGATGAGTCTTGTACAGAAAGCCCACGGAGAGAACAAAACTTTCGGTGAACTTTCAGAGGCTCTTTTCGTGTCTGCATTACGTGCTGGGTCAGAAAGCTACCGAGTGGATGTGGTATTTGATGTTTACAAAGACGAGTCCATAAAGAATGCTGAACGTGTCAATCGTGGGTCAGACAGTGGTCTTCTCTTTGGCAAAATCGTTGCTGGCCACAAAGTCAAGCAGTGGAGGCGTCTTCTGTCGTCATCAAAAAGTAAAACCAACTTGATCAAGTTCCTAGCACAGGACTGGCAGAAGCAAGCATTGAGATCAAAGCTCCACGACAAAGTCATGTATATCACATGTGAAAATACATGCTTCAAGCTGACGAGTGACACTTCAAGTGAAGTTCCCGCTTTGTCCACTACACAAGAGGAGGCAGACACGCGCATGTTACTCCACGCAAACCATGCAGCAGAAGATTCCAGTTCCGTCATCATCGCATCAGAAGATACGGATGTCCTTATCATTTGCCTCTCGGTTGCTCCTACATTTGGCTGCCATTTGTTCATCAAGTGCGGCACCCAAAACAGAGAGAGATTCGTTGATGTTCTGAAGGTTGCTGCTGCTGTTGGTCACAACATGTGTAGTGCACTTCCCGGAATGCATGCATTCACTGGGTGTGATACTGTGAGTGCTTTCGGAGGAAAAGGCAAAATCAGTGCCTTGAAGCTGGTACAGAAGAACAGAAAGTACCAAGATGCATTTAGCCAACTGGGAAAGGACTGGTCGATGTCAAGTACACTCTTCAGTGTGCTCCAAGAGTTTACCTGTAAATTGTATGCAAACCGATGTCCATCTAATACCGTGAATGACCTACGGTACCAGCTGTTTAGAGCCAAGAAGGGAGAGATCGAATCAGGGCAACTACCACCATGTCAAGATTGCCTGTTCATGCACAGCCTACGTGCGAACTACCAGGCTGGAGTGTGGCGCCGTGCTCTTGAAACGTGTCCTAGAATTCCTAATCCAATTGGTCATGGATGGTGTAATGAAGATGGCAACCTTGCAATTTGCTGGATGACCGGATCACCTGCCCCAGATGTCGTCATAGAGTTTCTTTCTTGCAAGTGCACCTCAGTATGCAAGCTGCCAAATTGCCAGTGCCTAGCCAATGGTCTGAAGTGTACCACTACCTGTAGGCTGCAGGACTGCAACAATTGGCAAGATGAGAATTTAGAAGGGCAAGAGTCTGATTCCGAAGATAGCTCAGGCGATGAGGATTAACTTTGTTATGCTGCCAGCTAGTAGTCTATGTTTATCAAGTGAGGTGTAACAAATTTGATACAAAGTTTCTGAAGCCTACTCATGCTCAAGGTAGATCTTTCATATTCAGTGCTTTCAAAGGTTTTGTATAGTATATGTTCTTGACACTAGAAGGAAGGACACACAGGAAGAACACATGCATAACAGTCCTTTTCGGTGTTCAATACGATAGATACAATGTACCAGCATAGTTAAAAAGTGAATTCAGGATCGGAAAATCTGAAGGTCAATAAATGGTGCACAAAGTTATTAGGCCTTGGCTTTTTACTGACAATTTGGTTGCCATGGAAACGATTGTTACCGCACCCTTAATAAATCTAAAGATAATGTTTAAATCTTCGTTATAGTATGATCAAGGAAATGTAAGGGTTATAGATTTGTTTGTTACGAAGTCACAACACTATGTAATTGGTGCCGGCTCTTTCTTCCCTTCTGCTAGTCCTTGCTCTAGAGGGTGGTGAAATTATTGCCGAATTAACCCCTCAGCTACATCCCATTCAAGTCCATCAATGTTTTTTAACATCCATGGATATGTGTCTTTCCAAAAATGAATAAGGCGTTTGGTCCCTCAAAGTGGTACCAAAATGTAAAATTTTGAGGTCTGGCTCATGGACTATTTAGAAGTAACACAGATTTGAATAAATACCATTTGTCGAAGGTCCTCAATCTTCGCACCATGGCATCATCTCTGCTATTTACCGGTAGCAAGGAACCTATATGTATTGGCGTATCAGTAAGTCAGTCACTGATCCTTGTCTGTGCAGAATGTAACCCAACTAAGAAAAAAATTTCACATAATCATGATCAGTAAAAAGGTAGCATAATTTATAAAATACAAACTCAAGCAGCAATATATAAGCAAGCTCTGACAACAAAATTGTATACCACTTGTAATAAATTGTAAAGTCAAAAACATCCAAAGGCCATTACTAACCAGGTATACTATAATTTTATTTTATTATGACTCACCCAGAAGAACACCAGTGTAATATATCTTTTCCCTTCACATTCATCATTCTTGGAATACTTGCCCACATAAGTCAACATCCAATAATCCAGCCTGGAAGATAAAGAAAACACAATGAAGATTGACCATTTGTTTATGGAACCACGTTGTTTTGCTGTAACAACACATTCTTGAAGACACTTAACCTAATAATTTGATAATATACATAGATTGATCATGACCATTTACTGATCCATGTTGCTTTGCTGTAATGTTCAACACATTCTTTAAGACACAATTTAACCTCTCACATGTATAGAAAAATGTATGATTTTTTTTTTGCCTTTTTGTGGTTACACTTGTAAAAGACAGGCACCAGGCCACAGACTCCCCTAGATCCAGCACCAGTTAAGTTCAACAAGGAAGGAAATCCTCAGATGTGACCATATGTTTTGTTCAGATCACACATCACTGATGTGAACACTTCCCTAAGTACTACAGTACAGTAAAAAGTCTGAGAACAAGCCCCCAGATCCTTCGCCTCAAAAACAGGTCCCATAAATTTGAAAGTAACACGTCAGATTTGATTAAAAAATTACCAGACTTCTTAGGTCCTCTATCTTCACACCACAGCACATTATCTCTGCTCTTAAGCAAGGAACCTATGGACACAGTCTGTTTAGCTAGACTGGAAACCAACTAGGAAGAAAAGGTTAAATGATCAGTAAAAATGAATCATGAGAAAATGCAAGCTTAGGCAATATATATAGGCAATCTCTTAAACAACATATTTATACCACTTATCATAAACTGTGATATCAAAAACATCCATTACCCTCAGTACTATAATTTTATTTTAATTTTACATTATTATGACTCACCCTAAAGCCACTGCCGTAATATACCTTTTCCCTTCACATTCATCATTCTTGGAATACTTGGCCCCATAAGTCAACATCCAGTATTCCAGTCTGGAAGATCAAAGAAAACACAAAGCAGATAAACCATTTATAGCATATCCATGTTGTTTTCCTGTAAACAAAAAAGTATTTTTAAAGACACAATTGAACCTCAATTTACAACTCTTACTTAAAGCAAATATCTCTATCCATAGATACCTCAGGCTTAATGTTGCTTTGTACGTATAACACATACAGTATGTTGTGGTTTAAAAATTTTTATTTCCCTTTCTTTCAGATTTGTATGATAATCAGTAACTGGTTTATTGAAATAAATTTTAATAACCAAAGAAAAAGGGAAATCTGCAGAAAATGTTTTTGGACTTTTAAGGGATTCTACATGTACTTTTTCACAAAAAGTTGGGGAGGAGCTGATACCCAGCTGTCACAATTCGTACAAAATAACACAAACCTTCAGTCTTCAGAATTCGCAAAGAGGAAACATAACATGCATGCAGCCTGGGGACATTTACCAGCCGGATTCCCGGAGAGAAAACTAAAATGTTTTCTAAAAAACTAACAAGAAAGACAAGAAAGGATAACTTACCGTCCGTCCGCCATCTTGAATGTATAAGTGAAACTGCTGGTCATCTATCATTTGTACTGTCGTCCCAAGAGACTCTCCTTCCGCCCCAGGGTCTTCTCTTCTTTTTAGGTTGCAAGCTGTGAACGCACACAAATCACAAATTTACTTGGCATTCATATTTCAACATAGCCCTTTGTAGCCATGCTTAACTATACCTTGCACATATATTTCCAGAAATAGCGCTACAGATAGTCATCCAGGCGATCCATGCAAAACCCTGAAAAAATAAGAAGAACAAAATACAAACTGATGTGCACAGCAAGGAGTGAGGGATTGATAAGTTGAACAGAGGACAAATATATTTGATTTTTAATATCATTTTCGCTCAATCTCTTCTTCTTACTGTGATTATCAGTTTTCAACAACTAATAATGGATTGGGATGATAAACTGTTATTTCCAATATTTCTTCAGGCCAGGATTCCTCAGGGATAAACTGTGTAGTTCATTCCCTGAAGAATTCACAGCACAGCCTGACAATGCCTGACTTAGCTTCTTGGAGGAGTGAACTCTGCAGTTCATTCCCCGAAGAAGTCAGGCCTTGTCAGGCCATGTCAGGCCGTGCCGTGACTTCTCCAGGGAATGAACTATGTAGTTCATTTCCTGAAGAAGTCACGGCACGGTCTGACATGGCCTGACTTCTTTAGGGAATGATTTGTTCATTCCCTGAAGAAGTCAGGCCATGCCTGACGAAATATTCAGATTTATAGTTTAATTATCCTGCAGCAACCTTTATTAGTTGTTTGATTCTTGCTGACTAATCCAAAACGATCCAGTACATTTGTATTGTCCGTTAGCCCTTGGAAAATTTTTAAGTGTTCGGAATCAATTTATCGTTTTTTTTTTTCTAAGTAAGTGTTTTTCTAACTGACACAGGACTGCAAAAGATTCGACACTCGCCATTGGTTTGTGGTGTGGTTTTGCCTTTATTAGAGTTTTAGCCTAAAACAGTGCAAACATGTGTGCGCTTGTATAAATATAAAATAAGCCCACAATTCTGACTTCCGAAAATTGTCGAAAATGTCTACAGATGTCGTGACGATTGCTGAAAGTTGTCTGTGCAAGACCGGAATATACTCTGAGCCATGAGTTCGTGGCGACGTGCCCAATCGGGTATACTCGCAAAGTCATTAATTTCTAAGAATAAATGAATGAGATTTTTGTCCTCAGCCGGTAACCGGAATTCTGAACGGATGATTCTGACGTTTTTAAATATATTCTGAGATGTTCGAAGATGTTCGGAAAACGATGTACAGACGATGCCGAAGATGTCCGAAGCTTTCTGAAGTCAGTAACCGGAATTTCGAAGATAAATGTTTCTGACGTTTTTCTAAAGTATTCTGAGGTGTTCGGACTGTTTGGTTGTTTCCGACGTTTTTCGAATGTATTCTGAGGTGTTTGGACTGTTTGGTTGTTTCCGACGTTTTTCGAATGTATTCTGAGGTGTTCGGACTGTTCGGTTGTTTTCGAGGTTTTTCGAATGTAATATTCTGCGGTGTTCGGACTGTTCGGTTTTCTGACGTTTTTGGAATGTATTCTGAGGTGTTCGGACTGTTCGGATGTTTCCGACATTTTTCGAATGTATTCTGAGGTGTTCGGACTGTTCGGATGTTTCCAACGTTTTTCGAATGTATTCTGAGGTGTTCGGACTGTTCGGTTGTTTCCGCCGTTTTTCGAATGTATTCTGAGGTGTTCGGACTGTTCGGATGCTTTCGACGTTTTACGTATGTATTCTGAGATGTTCAGACTGTTCGGATATTTCCGACGTTTTTCGAATGTATTCTGAGGTGTTCGGACTGTTCGGATGTTTTCGACGTTTTACGTATGTATTCTGAGATGTTCAGACTGTTCGGATATTTCCGACGTTTTTCGAATGTATTCTGAGGTGTTCGGACTGTTCGGCATACGATGTACGGACGCTGCCTAAGATGTCCGAAGATTCCGAAGATCTGCTTTGATTGATCATTTGTCCAGTTTGTGCCCAGTCCCACAATATGTCAGGACTCGGTTTGGAGGTCTTTGGAGGATTCGATCATTTAAAGAATATTTTTTTCTCGAAATTAAATCGAATAAACAAACATGCTACTCGGTTTAGGAGTTACTGAGTTCGGATTTGTGAGACAGGCGTTGGAAGTTCGCTTGTGCGAATGTGATAGCAGATGTGATAACTAAAAGTGGCTATAAGCCACTAAACTCGGAAAAGTTATTATGAAACAAGAATCGAAAACAACAAACTGACAAATAAAGGTTTGCTAATACAAATGATGTTAAACTTTCCAAACTTCTGTTTACTTCACTTTGATTGTCATCAAATACTGATCGAGAGCAGACCGAAAGGCCAAGAGATAGAGTTCCCATTTGTTGCAAATTGATTTCTTTCTTTTTATTTTTCCTTTTTGTTATTTGAAGGTAACGAAAAATAATAATAATAATAATAATATCATTGGCTATAAGTCGAGCGATTTTTTTTCACCAAATCGTACTGAAATCAATTCATCTTTAATTAGCTGAGTGTTTTGGGTTAGTTTTTTTCTAACTGGTTCTAAAAAACCAAAGGTTTACGGTCTCGGCTTATAGCTGAATAAATATCATAATGTTATTTCAAGAAAGCTGACATTAATACAATATTTCGGTTGGTGACTAAGCATGTTAATTTTATGTAATTTAACAAGAAATGTAGGTATCAGAGAAAAGGTCTAATTCTCTAGAGGCCTTAAAACACTTGCACGCATTGCGTGCATATGTCTAACAGGAAACGAGTGAAGGAGTGATGGAGCGAAGGAGTGAATTCACTTCGCCAACTACAACTCTTTTCCGAGTTAAAAATGTGAGATTATGTGAACGATTTCTTCAGATAAGTAAGATTATTTATTGTAGGAAATTAAGTGAGCTAAGCCGAAATGGACCGTATCCTGTAAAGCAAAACTCCTATTTATCTACCCTAATAAATGTAATATTTGTACACCATGCCTTCCTCCCTTTGCAACGTTAATATGATTTGTTTAGTTATCACAATTTATTGCAAACAACAACAGCGGCAGCAAACTACTGATATAAATGAATAAAAATACAACAATAAAAGTGAAAAACAAATTTTTTTAATAAAATAAAGGATACCAGTTTCCTGAACCTGTGAGATCTGAAAAAAACTCAAAGAAAGAAAAAGAAAGAAACAAAGAAGAAAACAAAAGCATGCACACAGACCGCGGTTTTGATCCCGAATTGACACTGATATGGAAGGCGACAATCATAACCACCATATACCATAAAAAGGCCTACATAACCAAACATAGTGATACATGACCTTACAGAGTTTTACATGAACATTATTTATACACTAGTTACATAGCCATACATTGTCATAAATAGCCTTACATAACCTTACATAGTGATACATGACCATACATACGGCAATACATATTAAGCACTATATATCCCAACATGTTCTTACAAAGCCGTTCATTGTTATACATGGGCCTACATAATCTTACAGAATGATACATGACCATTATTTAGATACAGTTCTAGATTTTTATTTTACCCTATTTCCGCCCTATGTGGTCTTGCATAGCCATACATGAATCTACATAACCTTACAGAGTGAACAATGACCATTTAATATTAAGTTTCAGTTCTAGATGTTTATTTTACCCTATATCCCCCCCCCCCCCCCTCGCCTAAATGGCCATACTTTGTCAGTCGGTCAGTCTACACAACCCTACGCAGCCATTCATAGCATACTTTAATCTCATAACGGTCTGGCGGGCAGCCACGGTCTTCTTCCTGTCTGATGTAATAAATCAAAACTAACAAGTTAGTATACATAACAATTATTCCACAAAAGTGGGCGTTGGATATGAGATGGCCGGCTATAATCATCTCATATCCAACAAGAACGAGTGGAATAATTGTTTTACTGAAGCGATCAAACGCTTCGAATCCTACCTAATCCTATCCTATCTTTTCAGTGGTCAGGATTTACAGTGTATCTCAGTTTAGAATCATCCTCAGGCATTTAAATGAGTGAATCAACTGGGAATCACTCATGCGCTGTTCCCATCGTGGCTCTTAGCTTAAATGGTAGAGCAGTGGACCTGTAACTTGAAGCTTGTGAGTTTGAATCCCACCTTAGCCACTGAATTTTCTTTCAGTGGTCAGTACAGAGTATTTTAGTTTAGAAACTGGTTGTGGGTTCGAATCCCAACCTTTCTTTTACGCTAGAAAGTCCAACCTGTGCAAATCGATCAGATATCCTCTACATAGTTATTTAGCCATATCTAGTATTTTGTACTTTGAATTTGATATTTCAGTCCAACTGACATAAAGCCAGTTCGTTCTCTGACCAAATGGACACAGGCACACGCTCAGGTTCGTGCGTTAGCACTGGCAGGGGTTCATGTCTTCACAAGCACTCGCATGGCAGTCACACTGGCACTGGCTCTGTACCATGAGGTCAGACGGAAGAAACAAAGGCCGCAATATTTAGACAGGAAGCCACATCAGCCGTAACTGGTTTTCATGAGGGTCCTCTATCCAGATCGAATTGGAATTTGAGAATGATGTTTTTTTTCCCTCAGAATCGAACCAATATATTCATATACTTTACCCTACATAACAGTCTGGCCAGCGGGCAGCAACAGTCTTCTTCCTGTCTAATGTGATTTATAGCTAACAAGTTAGTACACTTAACAATTATTCCACAAACGCGCAAATTTTTGAATATGAGATGACCGGGCTATGGTCGTTTCATAGCCAACAACAAGCGTAAGTGGAATAATTGCTGTACTTATTATAAACAATCATTTCATAGTTATTTATATTGTTTGTGTTGTATTGTTCAGTTTAGAATCATCCACTGGCCTATTAATGAGTAAATCAACTGGGATTCACTCACGCGCTGTTCCCATCATGGCTCTGAAGCTCAGATGGTAGAGCAGTATACCTGTTACCCGAGGTTGTGGGTTTGAAGCCCACCTAAGGCTCTGTTTTGTTTTAGTGGTTATGATTTACAGTTTTCCTTAGTTTAGAATAATCCTCAGGCAAATAAATGAGTGAATCAAAAGGGATTAACTCATGCGCTGTTCCCATCATGGCACTGTAGCTCAGATGGTAAAGCAGTGGACCTGTAACCAGAAGGTTGTGGGTTTGAATCCCACATAAGCCCCTATTCTGTTATAGTTTTTAGGATATACAGTTTATTTTAGTTTAGAAAAATCCTCAGGCACATAAATGAGTGAGTCACTGGGATCCACTCATGCGCTGTTCCCATCATGGCTCTGTAGCTCAGATGGTAGAGCAGTGGACCTGTATAATATTGTGGGTTTAAAGTCCAACCGAAGCCCCTGTTTTGTTTTATTTGTAAAAAAAATGTATCGTAGCATAGAACAGTCCTCAGGCACATAAATGAGTGACTCAACTGGGATTCACTCATGCGCTGTTCCCATCATGGCTCTGTAGCTCAGATGGTAGGGCAGTGAACCTGTAACCCGAAGGTTGTGGGTTTGAATCCCACACGTTCCTTAACACTAAGAAGTACAACACGCTCTCGTAAACCCTAGATCATTTTTTTTTTTTTTTTTTTCAAAAAAAAAAAAAAAAAAAATTGGTCGTAGAAGATGTAATGCAATCCCCGCTTGCATACAGGCAGTCCTCTGGGGGCTAGAGCCGGTCGATTCTGCGGTAAGTACTACCTGCTGGAAGGAGACCCACCCTACTCAACATTCAGAACTCATGAGGGTCTCATGATCAGTCCTGATTTGACTCGTATGGTACTCATGATACCTACGTGCAATATATGAAAAATAGGGAGTGGTACCAGACAAGTACATAGTACCGAGTCCGTGCCGACTGTGCCGTTCCTCGGGAGCGATGCAAGTAGACAAGCACCAAGTGGAACGCGCGAAACCTTCCACCCAGCTTGGGATATATAAAGTTTTGGAATGATCTAGGAGTTTTACGAAAAACGAGTTGTTACCTGAGTAGCAGAAATTATCCACGCAGTCAACAACCAGTATCCCAACCTGGAAGATCAAAGAAAATTAAACACCATGAGGATTGACTGTTTAGTTGTTTTGCTGTAATAACAAATTCTTAGGCCCTGCTAGGGTAAATTCCGACGAGCGACACGGCCAAAAAAGGAGCGACAGCAAATAAAATAAAAACGCGACAAACGACAACCCTTTTGAAAAAACTTAAATTCCGACAAGGACAAACAATTTTCCTTCAATTCAACTACTTTTTTTATTTTTAAATTAAGACAAGCGACACGGAATATCGTCAATTTGCAACTTTTACTGAAAGCAAATCCCAAGCTATTTGGTAATTATATGAGAGAAGAGTTTTAAACCATCAATTTACCTCTATAAGGCGGGCATTTTCCACAGACCCTGTCTTATCATTGGCTGTGACCATGCACGCTTGTGCGGCTTTGTGTCGGTGTCCAAAAACCTTCTGAAAAATAAGAAAAATGTCAATTGTCCACCAAAAATTACCGTCTTCAAATAATGGTGCACTGAGTACAGTAGCTGAAATGCTGACGATTCTGAGAACCACACGAGTAAATGACACCCTAAACGTTTTTGCTTACGCTTAAAATTCTAATAAGTGAACATTTTGAAATACAATTGACTATAAAAATGAGCGAAATACTAGAAAGATAACGGTTGCAGTTTCAAGTAAAAATACAAACGAAGGTGACAGAGTAATTTGCGGTCATTTGCGTTCAAAGTGCCAGTAAAAGTCCTATAAAATATAATCTATCTGGTGATAATATAAGACAAGAGTTTTTAATTCAACTCTTAAGGTCGCGGGGGATACCTACAGCATGAATAAATTCATGAAGGGACATTTTGCTTGACCTGCATCTTTTAAAACGCTTACTTCTCAGCTGTTATGGGTGCGATTATGCTCAAATTTTACAGAGACACAAAGAAATGATGACAGATTGTGAATGTCGTCTTTTATTTGGTGGATTGCATTTAACGGCGATGTTATAGCCTCGTGAGTGCCAAATTGGGAAAAACATGATTTTGTGGCAGAGTTTGCGGAACGAGTAGGAGACAGCACACTGTGATCTTGTCAAAAACTAATCAGTCAATACCTCTAGAGTGTCATAACAGATGCGGATTTTTTAATTTAAAGTTTGCCAGCAAGTTACGGCGGTTTTAGTGCGCAAATTTGAATTTAATGTCTTCTACCTCTTTCTAAAAGCGCTCTTTTAAAATTCCGCTTCTGTTATGACACACTTCAGTATTCATAGTTTACCTATCTGAAGTGGCAAGTCATGGAGTTCTGTATCCGTGCTGTATTCTCTGCCACAAAATTGTCGGAAAAGTCCAAACTTTGAGATTTCCGAAGGTGTCCCGACCTAAATACGATCATTTTGCCAAGGAGAGATGTAATTATGCTAATTATATTCCACGCTTTTATGGTAAGAACAATGCGTTTTTAAACAGGACACGATTGTTTATGCCGAATATTTTTGTGATTACTCTGAGTTGCAGAAATATTCAAATTTAGATGAAAATAAGCTCAAAGACTTCCTACAAACTATATGAACGTATATCGCTAAGTGTTGTTTTAAATTGGTTAAAATATCAAAGAAACAGGGATTTTTTACAAATCACGCGCACGCGCCCATATTTTTGTCCAGTCATAAATATCTCGTAAAGTTGTCGATGTCAGTCGTTGTACTTCGTGCATACGCTTTAAATAAATGCATAATGATGAGCCTAAGGTGTCCCCCGCGACCTTAAGTTACCTTTATAATGTACATAATGCGGGCATTCAGTTTTTCATTGCCTTTCCTGTCTAATCTGTGGCCACATACTTGAACTTGGTGACTGTTTCAAAAGATCTTCAGAAAAAAAGAAATGTTTGTTGTCCTTTGAAGTTCAGCTACCACAAATAGAGAAGTTCCGACTAGATGAAATGCTGACGATTGTGAAAACTACACGAGTAGATAACGCTCTGGCCTAAAAGAATAGAAAGAGCGCCGGGTCTTTACCGGCGCTTTCAATTACTTGTAGAGCCCTGTAGTTACTATTTTTAAATTAGTTTTTACAGAATTTTTGTTTAGACACGTCAAAATTTTCAGAAGTAGTCTTGTTCTATGGCTTCAAATAAGGTTTAAGTTACCTCTTTAATCCGGCTTTCAGTTTTTCATTGCCTTGCTTGTCTTGTCTGTAGCCACATACTTGAACTCGGTGGCTGTATCCAAAGAGTCTTCAAAAGCTCTTCTAAAAATAATAAAAAAATGAAATGTACATTATCTATCAAAGTTTGACGGCTACCACTTCGCATTTCAGTTCACTAACTGAAATGCTGACGACTCTGAGAACCGTACGAGTAAGTGACGCCCTAGAGGGTAGAAAGAATGGGTTTTCAATTTCGTGGGGGCTTTAATTTACTGTATAGACCTAACTACAATTCTGAGATTAGCTTTACCGAATTATTGTGTTGAATTCTAATATGAGAACAATTCAAAATACAATTGACTATGTAGAAAAAAGCGAAATAACACTACGACATTTTGGAATTATCTTGACTCCTGTTTACAGGCTATTATCAAGTAGAAAGACAACACATACATGTACGGTTGCAGTTTAAATACAAAGAACAGAGAGAAAGAGTATATTAAAATGATAAGTGTTTCGCAGTCATTAGCTTTTTAAGTGATAGTAAAAATGTTCAGAAATAGTCTTGCTCCTAAATTACCTCTATAAGGCGGGCATTCAGCATTTCATTGCCTTTCCTGTCTTGTCTGTGGCCACATGTACTTGAACTTGGTGACTGTAGGCAAACATCTTCTGAAAAAAACAAGAGGAATATATATTGTCCATTAAAATTGTTGAATACTTTTTAGGAATGGTGAAGTTCAGTAGCCGAAAAGCTGAAGATTTTGAGAATCACACGAGTAAATGACGCCCTAGAGGGTACTATCTAGCCCTTAATTATTAAAATTCTGAGATTGTGTTAAATTCTAAGTAGAGAATAAGCGTAAACTATACGGCGTTTCAAAGTTATCTTGACTCCATTAATTACTGAATTGAAGTGAAAGACAACGGTTTCAGTTTCTACTGAAATGCAAAGAAAAGTGATAGAGTATGTTAAGAATATTAATAGAGTGTTTCGCGCGGTCATTAGCTTTTAAAGTGTCAGTAAAAATGTTCAGAAATAGTCTTGTTTTTAAGTCTCAAATAAAACTTCAAGAGTTCTAAATTCAGCTCTTAAGTTACCTCTAAAAGGCGGGCATTCAGTGTTTCATTGCCTTTCCTATCATGTCTGTGGCCACATACTTGAACTGCTGTACCCAAAGAGTCTCCAAAGATCTTCTGAAAAAAAAATGTGTTTTGTCCACGAAAGTTTGTCGGCTAACGGCTAACACTTAGGAATTATTCAGTTCAGAAGCTGAAATGCTGGCGATTCTTAGAGCCACATGTGCAAATTACGCCGTCAAAGGAACGTTCGCTTACCTGCCAAGCAAAGTTTTGGTTTCATGGTAGTGAACAACTTTTAAGAAGCTTGTTCCTGAAAGCGGAGTTTTTGTTCAAAGTCAGCAAAACTCGCTGTATCCTTTAAAAGCGGACTCGTTAACTTGAAGCTGGCGGAACATCGGTAAACGTAACGCGAAGTAGATCTAACTTTGTCCAACGGTTTTAGCTGAAGCAAACTGAAAGACGGTTGCGAAATTTAAAATCGCAAGTGGGCTGAGGTGCGCATAAATAATTAGAATGGCCTAACTATATATAAATTGTGAATTATAAAAAAAACGTGCAAATTTCTCACGTGCAGCAAAGCATTTATTTAATAATACGTTAAATTGCAAAATTCCCACATTGGCGTATGATTCCATACTACTTATTTACATAACAGGTAGTGTTTTCACGAGCGGTAACACGGGACGAATTTTTATTCCCCAGGCGCTGTTTTCTTTGTATACTGGTATGCATTTTCATCTTTTTTGCAATAGAAATGCAGACGCATCTGATAGGTAAATGAATTTTACGGTAAATGCATAAGTGAAACTATTTTTCTAGCTTCACAGTTTTTTGACTGTATAAACTAGTGGGAAAAAAATAAGAGCTGATATTTTAACAAAAACTCAATTTGGAATACTCACAGACTGTTCAAAAGTTAAATAACTGATATGCTCGCGGGTATCGTTCTCATTAAAAAAAAATGTAATTATAAATTGATGAAGATCGTCAGATCATTGAACGTATTTTGCTTCCCCGAATAACTAAAGAACCTACGCTTTCGGCTTGAGGTTTTGAGGTTTTCCCTCGGCATCACGAGACTGGGGGGGGGGGGGGGTAGGGAGTGAAATCCACCCGGCCCACTTCCTGTACCTCTTATGCTGGATTTCCACTGACGCGTATTTCTTTACGTGCGTGAAAAAATTTAGAGACAATGAATGAACGACTTGCGTAAACCTGTATGTACTTCGTTCATACTGAGCATGACGTTTATTTTTCCCGCGAACGGCAAAAATTCAACTTCTGCCGTCTGCCGTTTGGCGTTCGTACTTCGTACGCGGAAATGAATTGTTCTGTGACTGTTTTTCGTGAATGTGTGATTTTTCCCCATTTTTGAGGGATTAATTTCAGACTTCGATAAAAAGGTAACAAAATGAACGGCAAGCTCGTGTTTGCCGTTTGGCGTAGAACGCCATGCTTACCTCCCGTCTCAGCGCGAGACGGGAAACGTGGGCTCGGGAACAAGATTCGTCCAGCGGTCATTACCATATTTCACATGTCACTGTATATTTTTAGGGCACACAGTCTGACAACACACGCTTACTTTGCGTGCCAAATCAACTGAAATTTGTCGGCGAATGCTTGTTTCTCGCTATCGATGTCTTTAATTGCAAAGAACTATACAATCAGCCAAGAAATGCCGAATACTTTGTTCCGATATCTTTGTTGCTGATAGTGAAATACGCGAGATTTCACACGCGGAGCGATGCCGAATTTGACAAACCCGGTCTCTTCGCTGAGACCTCAACCCAGGCTTGATACAAAATGGTTGAAGACCGATATACAGGTACGTACGATTCAATCAAACGCGGGAATATATTTAAATTAAGACAGGACAACGCCAGGCGAACGTGGCGTCTCTCTCATCCAGCCTGGCAGCTTGTCAATGTAATAATTTTTGCAACAACTTTCAATAAAAAAATTTGCATGTTGTCTCTCGGTGGTTGAAAATATTTTAGTCGCAATGCCCGTCTGAAATTAATCTGTAAGCTTACATCAGGGCGTCTGTTTCACTATTGTTAGTTAAATGAGGAAATTTAAGTGAGATTTAAGTTTAAGTCTTGCCTAAAGTCTTCCCATGTAGCTTGTCCCACCGTTCACATGCATTTAACTCATTTATTGTCTTTGTTGATGAAATTTAAAGTTTGCTGTAAACATCATGTCACCATTTTACACACAGGTGTTAAGTTATCAATTTACTTATTTCACTTATCGTTTAAGTTGTATTAAACGGAAATATTTGAGGTTTTTGTATACAAATATGTGTAAACTGTGTATGACATCTTGTAATCTTGCTAAATCAATTAATTATTCTTCCACTATATGTTAGTGGAAAAATATTGTAAGTAAAGTGACATCAATGTAAAAGGTGTTGACAGTGTTGAGGTCTGTTTCAAGGCCTCTATACAATATTTTGCACCACAACAGTTGATGTACTTTGTGTTGTGCCAGAAAATATTCATACGTATCCCACGGAAGGTTTATTTTCGTTTGAATCCCCACACCCCCCTGAAAGTTCCAGTTAACTATGACAGAATTATGAGGGTACACTCAGTGATCAACAAAAAAGCCTTTAAACAACAAAGGAAGGCATAATTCATTAAAAAAAGATGTAAACAAGTGGAACAAATGGTTTACCGGTATAAGCGATTTTTTTTTTCAAGTAAGCACTGTCAAATTTGAAAATGTCTGCCAGACGTTTTCAAAGTTTTAGACCATTACTGCTATATATATTCGTCCGTAGCCAAACCAGTTACCATCCTTAAACAATTTCCATGATTAATACAGTACATTTTAGCAATGCCAGGCTATTATTACTGGCTTCTTATTAGTACCAATGTTCACCGTCATGGCATTTTCAAGTAGCATTAAATCATGGTGACACTGTCCCTTTAAGCCCCATACATCATTTAAAAATTTTGGCTTTAGCCCCCCACCCCCTCAGAATTTCCACTGACCTTCCATGGGGTTGGTATGGATATTTTCTGGAACTGCGCATTATTGAAATATTACTTTCTTTCTACCAGACTGCATTTTTACCAGATGGTCTAAAAAGACTATGGAATGAACTTGTTAAAGATGGAGAAATTCCTACCAAGCCGTCTGATGTCAAGATCAACTGCGATGGCATTCCTGCTCAAAAAGGAGAAACTGGCAAATTTTATTGTGGTCGCCGCATTCTTAAATGTACCTGCTGTGACGGCCATTGTGGACCTAACAATGGGTGTAACTGTGACCCGTGCCAGAAATTGGACCAAGAAGACAGGGAACAAAAAGAGGAAGATGAGAGAGCCCCTCCTGCAGCAGGTCCCCTGATGGACTCTTGGACGTGGGGTGACCAGCCCAACACTGAACAGTTGAGAGAAGTACTGCAGGGTCTTATTTTTGAGCAAAGAGAGCTTGCAAGCCAAGCGGCAGGCACAACACTGTCTGCTATGAGACTCCAGCAGCGTTTAGCTGTATTGGGACGGTATTTCATTGCTCTCTCCAGGGAACGAGAAGCTTATAAAATTAAAAGCGTCAGTGTAAAGGGTACCAAGAAGGAGAAACAGGGCGTTATTAAAAAGAGGAAAAAACGTGCTGACACAGAACAAGCTTCACTGGGGCTAGCTAGAATAGGTGCCAGGGCAGCACTGTCATTTGCATTTGCTTTTTTGCGCCGAGCCTGGCGATCAGGAGAAGATGCTGACTTGTGTCGTGAACTTCTTGATGAAGCATTAGAAGCTTTGCAGTATCTTCCAGAAGCGACCTTGTTTGATGAGGCAGCTGTGTCACCTGTTTGGCTAGAGGTGGTTGAACGTGCGACAAAGTTTCTACGATCAGTGGTGGCAGGGTAAGTTGACTTTGCATAATGGAATCCGATCGATGCGGAGTATCGTGTCGAGTGGCTAAAGAGTCCCACTCTGGAGTGGCAGTCTCTGTATGTTGTAAGAATTTCAGGTGAAAATGATAATTCTAACTACAGGTATTTTAATTTTTCTCTTTGTTTAAGGATTATGGTTACCGAAGAATTGGAGAAGCTACTCTGTATAACAAGTCTAGAACCAAGTCTAAAACCAAAAGAGCAAGAGTAGTGCAAAAATTGCCTGTTATCTGCAGAAAGGGAAAACCCTGTGTTTGACTTGTATACACAATCATTAGTCAGTTGCAATCACAATGCCACTACTGTGCTGTAATGGTTTTTATTAAATATTATTAATAATTATTCTAATATCTTGTCCTATTAGAAAAGGAAATGAAGACAGAGTGTACTGCAAGCCACTTGACTCTGTTCCAGTTTCTGACCAACATGTGGCATTGGGGATCTTACTTGAGCTTGGTGTGCAGCGTGGCACCCTTCAGCACATGCTGGAAGTCATCCTGCTATTGCTTGAGCTGTGGGACAGTGGACAGGATAATGATACCGATTCATGTTTCACTTCTGCTCCACTTATTCACTTGCTAAGGCGGTTTGAGGAAATAACTGGTGCATCGCATAAGGCTCTGGAACCAAATAAGTTGGCTGAGGAGGTAAATTCACCAATGTTCATGATCAGTCAATTTCTCCTTGTGCCTGGTGCACACTTTTGCTTTTTGTTAGCAATGGCAATTTATAATAATTTGTCACTTCTGACAAAGAACAAAACCACTGCACTGTTTATCACCTGCATGCAGTGCATAGCTTCTATTGTCAGTAGTGGTTGGGGGTCTGCACGGGGTCGCATGGTTTTAAATACAGCATGGCTGTTGAGTTCAACTCATTTTCACATGCGCTTTTGCCATTTGGACTGTGCTTGGCAACTACATGTATGTCTATTGTTGATGAGTTTATTACTTTAGTGGGTAAAATAATGTATGCTTAATTTGGCCAAATGATAGTGTTTGTAACAAACGAAGTTAAACAAACCCATAAACAAAAAACTGCCAGAATTACATGTTACTTGTCAAATGTGAGGTAAATTGTTAAGCTAAGTGGCCTTAGGCTATCAGACCAGAGCTTATCCCGATTTCTGTAGCATTTAGTGGCCAGGAGCATTTCTATTACTCCCTGCGCACTGGATGGGATGCTAGTCCATCACAGGGTAACTCCCCCTCCCCTTCCCCGGCAGTAAATTTGCCAGTACCAATTTGTACACCTGGGTGGAAAGAGGCACTATGAGAGTTAAGTGTCTTGCTCAAGAACACAACACAGTGCCCTGGCCAGGGCTTGAACCCAGACTGCTCAATCAGGAGCCCAGTTGACATATTAACCAGTAGGCCACTCTGCCTTCCAAAATCCCATGTGTGCAACAGACCACTTTTGATTATACTGTACATGTACATGTTGTAGAATACATAAAATTTTTTGATAATGTTAATGTACAAGTATCTCACAAAAAGTTAACTGTGTTTCAAACTTGTAGGCTATGTCATCCAGCATGCCAAAAGTGAGTCCTACAGAATCTTTCTTGCGTTACCTGGCTCTCCCAGAAGATGAATCAGAGTTTGTTGAACTGCAGCACTGTGCTGTTGTTTTAGTATCACACTTGGACAGACTTGCCGCTCCTTATCTGCCAGTTTCCTCAAATCAAAAGGTAAGGTCTCACCTCTCCATCTCCATTACCCCTTATTTGCCCCCCCCCCTCTCCCCCCACCCCGTCAAAAGGGTCATAATAAAAGAAGCACTGTAAGCCCTTAGGGAGGTGTCAATAGTATCCCATGGTGCAATTCTCCGCGCACTTCACGCAATATCAAAGTTATGGCGGATTCCACCGTAAAATAACGCCGCTTTCTCTATGGCACATTTCGTATTTTTTTCCAGTCAAAAGCAAGAAAATTGTATTATTTTGTTGTTTGTCATACTTTCATTGATTTGCAATTGTCCTATGACCGCGGTTTGTTAAAAACATCCTTTATTTTGATTAGCTTTCCTTCACAAAGTGTTCACTGACCCGTGACGAGGTCATAAATATTCACGATTCTTCGGATAATAAGCAGGTTTCTACTAAATATGGGTCTCACGCTAGCATAATGAAGGCCGTATTATTGTACTTGCAAAGAAGTACCCAGAAGTACCCGCATCTTAATGACTTTTTCAGCGATCAAAGATGACTGAAATTTCGACCGAAAACCAGCGCCACGTGCTGCGAATGTGTGATGTCTGTTTCAGGCAACAATCGCTGGGCTCTTTCGTGAGCGCTTTGTCATCATAACCATTTATATTTACATTCAAAATGACTAATTTTGAAAGTAATTTTATAAAGTCTGTACTCTTCAAATAAGTGAAATGCTTACAACTGGTGAAAAATAACCGTAATAATAAGCTCAAATATGTATTCACAGATTATGTAAACAATGCCGAACGAGCCCGCCGGCTGCGAAGCGGACGGACTAGAGATCGATAGAGATGTAAGAAGAAATGTAAGAAAACCAATTCGGATCAGCACAGGACTTCTTTATTAACACTCCAGCAACAAATAACTCATCTACAGCTGAATTTTTGACTGTCACAGGAACGAGAGCTCTTCGATGTTCGTCCAATTGTTCGATAACACTAACATGTATTTCTCTGTATACTAGCGAAACACAGGTAAATCCCTTCAATGTGACACTGAAATTCTCCTTTGAAATGCAGTGAACGTAGAATAAGTCGTTTTCCTCGAAAGCAGCAGCTTTTGAATCAAAACTAGTCCTAAAACACGCCATGGCGAAAACTGAAGCCACACATAGCTCAGTTGGTAGAGCATCGCACCGGTATCGCGGAGGTCACGGGTTCGAATCCCGTTGAAGCCCTGAATTTTTTTTCAGGCTTCTTTATTTCCAATTGCTTAAATTGGAAATTCACTGCAATGATCATTAAATTTATCACTTTCATACATGTACACTACAATGTACAAATCATCAATTGTCCATTGATGATTTGAGCTTTCTAGCCTTTAACTACATAGTGCACAGTTTTGTAGCATTTTTCATTTGCTTACATTTCTTCTTTTTTTCCAGTTGAATCTATACAAGCCATGATCAGGGCTTTCATTAAGTTGTTAAGCAGCAGTCACATTGAATCTATCCCCCGTAGCATTTTACTCTGCATGTTGGCGTAACATAACACCAATCAACATCTTCACCTGTAACATTGAGCAAACTCAGCTGTAACAGGTGTTACGGGTTATGGCCCTTAAACATATACACAACTGTACGATGTATGTGATGTATATTGATGAAATGAATTTATTTTATCTTTCATAGACTCCAAGCATAGCTCTTGTTCAAGAAGTGTTAGGGTGGGGCTGGCTGTCATGGGGGAATGCCGGCCATACTTTAGGGCCCACAACGTTGGGAAGTCTTGTGGAAATTGGGATTGCTCAGATCTGTTGTGCAGAAAAGTGTTTCCTGGCGCTGACAAAAACGGGCAAGGTTTACATTTGTCAGTACACATCAGAGGGACAGGTGAGAGACACAATTGTGGCATGGATACATGATGTAGTAAAGTCTACATGAACACCTGTGTCATGTACTTCTACTGTTCAATTTTTGTTTAATTCTCAATGTGGATACATAATTTTATGCCTGTTGTTTGTGCAGTTATACAATATCATCTTCTGTTTCAGAGTAATGAGTACAAGAATTAGCTAAAAAATAATAAAACAACAACAACAACAACAACAAACTGCTTTCAAGTGATGCATTTCAAACCCATCAGAATCAAAATAATTAATTCAAACTTAAAAAATAATCAATTTTTGTCTAATTAATTAATTTTTCAGGGCCCAGTGTTGATTGAATCGCTGGCTGGAAAGTGTGAAATAATCAAGATTGCTACAAACCCAGAATGCAAACACTACATGGCTCTGAGCCGTGAGGGTGAGGTCTACTCTTGGGGATCTGGGGATGGTGGCAAACTGGGACATGGAGACAACAAGTAAGACATGTTTAATAACATGTGATTGTGCAGTTGTGAAAAAATCTTTTAAGAGAGTTTTATTTACTTGCGAAGTACTTGAACTTGACTCAGTGACTCTTCTTTCAATTGCTTTGTAATAAGTCACAGTATTGTGAGTTTGCCAGCTGTGTTCAACTGTGGATGATTACACCCGCTTTTATTGTTATGTGCATAGCAGCTATCTTTTGACATCCATCTTTCTAAATGCAAAACAAACAAGACGGATGGAAATCCACCAATCACAGACCTTCTTAACTTGGGGTTCATTTGCCTGAAACAAACACTAGTATCCATCAATTGTGATTGGCTCATTTCAAACGACATGTAAAAAGACAATGTGGAACTTTTAGATGGATTTTGAAAGATAGCCACTATGCACATAACACTGAAAGCGGGTATAATTAGTACAACATGCTGTTCAAAACATGTGCCTAGTTGAAATTAATTATTAATAAATTATAACAGTGTTTGGTTTTATTTGCATGTAGTTTCTGCGATGAACCAACCCTGATCACTGGCCTTGCTGGCAAGCAAGTTGTTCAAATTGCTTGTGGAAGCACACACAGCGCTGCTGTAACATCTGAAGGAGAACTTTACACTTGGGGCAGAGGCAACTATGGCAGACTAGGACATGGTAAAAATAATTGATTTGAACTACAAAATGTACTTTCAATTGTTAGTAAATTTGTCTGCATTTATGTACAGCTGTATGTGTAAACAAACTTGATACGGTGGTAGGGAGTTGAGTTTAGTAAGAATTTAAGGTGCTGTATACATACACAATGTACTTAATGAAGGTAAACAATGATGAACTTGAAATTTACAAGTATTATTTGATCTGTCTTTTTTAGGAAGTAGTGAAGATCACCTTGTTCCCATGTTGGTGAATGGCTTACGTGGGTACCATGTTATTGATGTTGCCTGCGGCAGTGGAGATGCTCACAGCTTAGCTGTAGCTGACGATGGTAGGTGCACTTAGTGTACACGTTTGCATCGCAGAGCTGGGATGTGCTTTTCTGAATTGCGTCTGGTAGTTTTTACTGCCATTGGACAACTCAAGTGTCTAGAAGTCCACTTATATTGATAATAATATTAAATCATCATCATCATCATCATCATTATTATTATTATTATTATAAAATAGGATCTTGGATAGCTACACACAGGTAGCTGTGTGTAAGCTTGCACAAACAGTTGTACAGCCAAGCTTAACATTTGCAATCCTAACCCTTTCATGAACCCAGCATCCCCCCTCCAGTGTTCCATGGTGGAGAGTTTCATTTCATTTCAGTATTTGTTGTTGTTGTGTGTTTTCAGGCACAGTCTGGTCATGGGGTGATGGGGATTATGGCAAGCTTGGCCATGGTGGAAGCGATGGCTGTAAAGCTCCCAAGGTTATTGACAAATTACAGAGCCTTGGTGTTGTACGTGTCTTCTGTGGATCACAATTTTCTGTGGCACTGACAAGAGATAGGCAGCTGTTTGCTTGGTAATTTAAAGTGGCAGTTTTTCTGTCCTTGATGTACAGTACAGAACCCTGCTACTGTAAGCTGGCCACCAATGGTCCATCTGTCCTGACTGAGCTTTTGTTTGGTCAAAATTGAATGGCTGTGCTAACTGGGTGGTGGTTATATTAATCAGGGTTTGTATGGGTCCAGGAAAACCTGGAAAGTCCTGGAATTTCATTGTGGCACTCTCCAGGACTGGAAAGTCCTGGAAAAAGACTACTGGTCCTGGAAAGTTCTGGAAATCTGTTAATATCAAGTAACACCAGAATTCTCAGAACTAACATTATAAGAAATGTATGGCAGACAGTAAGGAGAAATAATATTGAGATCTTGGAAGTGTAAAGGGTTAGTGTGAACTTTGGAGTCCTGGAAAAATCAATTTAAGTCCTGGAAAAATCCTGTTTGTGAAAAAAGGTACGAACCCTGATTAATGGGAAAGCTGTTATTAAGGTGGGGTTCCATATTTTACCTGTGTGTGTCAGTGCTGATATGTGATGCTTATCACATGCTCCAACAGTGACCTATACAGCCGGTGCTTAGCCTGGTTTCTGTAGCATTAGGCAACTACATGTAAGAGTATTGCTAATTAATAAACTTGAAAAATTGTTTCTTCCAGGGGTAAAGGAGATGGCAGTCGTCTTGGCCATGCCACTGAGGAACATGTGCGATTTCCCAAAATGATTGAATCATTTTGTGGTAAGAAGATAATTGACTTTGCTGTTGGCTCAGTCCACTGTTTGGCAGTAACAGAGGATGGTGAGGTTTACAGCTGGGGCAAAAATGAACAGGGACAGCTTGGCGACACCTCTTGCATTGCGAGGGCAGAGCCTACTCTTATTTCTACAATCGCTGGCAAAGAAGTCTCTGGGGTTGCCTGTGGACCTGCACAGGTAGGTGATGTTAATCTACTAGTATGGGGTCATTTCACACGTGTATGAAAAACAGTTTTTAAAGCCACTTGAGAGATGAGTGTCTCACCTCTCCATACGCGAATCTCATTTTGCAAGATAAGAATGGCATCTCACAAAAGGGTGATTCGTGTGGTTTTAATTTCTGTGTCATTGATGGGTGGGTGATTGGGCAGACAGAAGTACATGTATGGATGCACAATGTATTGTTGGACAGACAGACAGACAGACAGACAGTTGAATGGATGGAAAGACAGACATGCACATTTGAACCAGAAAGGCAGACGGATAGGCATTAACACATATTATAATAATTATATAATTTATATTTTATTTTATGATGCCCCTCTGAATTAATCACTTCTAAATTTTCCAGAGTTTTGCCTGGTCATCAGCTGGTCACTGGAATGTTGGGCTGCGGCTTCCTTTCTGTCTGGATGTGTGTAAGAAGACGTTTGAGCATCTGGATGCACTGCTGCGTCGAGTGAGTGAAGACCTGACAGGAGCCTTGGACTGGCCACCTCCCCCACAGGAGAAGGAATGTATTGCTGTGGCAACATTGAATCTCTTGAGACTTCAGGTAACTTTAAGCCTGGTTTTCATATGTAAGGAAAATCCCAGACGATCAGGTATTTTCCAGTTTCCTGACAGTCCCAGATTTTGTTGACTAATAAAAACGCAAAATCGTAGACACTATCTGGGATGGTTGGCGACAAGTTGGGAAAATTGGGAGTGTTTATCTTTTCTCCATGTGTCCCAGATTTCTGAGTTGATTGGTGATCATTCCCGACATATGAAAGCTCAAATCTCCACTGTTGGGGATGTTGGTGATGGTTTTAGCTTGTAACCTATCCTTCTGCTTGACTCCAACTCCCCCCCCCCCCCCCTCTTCTCTCACAAATAAAAATGGAATCTGCAACTGATGACTGGCGATTTTCCGAAACAATTGTTATCAGCAAAATCTGGGACAGTTGGGAAACATTGAAATCCCTGATCCTCTAGGACTTTCCCAACAAATGAAAACCAGTCTTTATAGTTAATAGTCTAATGAAAGAGTAGAACATTCTTTTGAAAATAGTGTAATTGTAGTCAGGGGAAGACATAGTTTGTTGAAGGTTTGTCGCTGACTGTGTTTTGATGTTATTTTTTCAAGACGTTTCGGCTATTGCTTAAGCCTTCATCAGTTAAAAAATCAAAGCTTTCACACGCGATTTAAAAATAGCAGCACGTTAGCGCGCGCTTTAAAAAAACGTGTAAAAGTTTGAAACAAAAGAAAACGTGGCGCGAAACTCATGCGCGTGACAAGGACTTGTAAACCTCTGGGATGACAGCATGGTCGTTCCCAGAGTGCGTATCCTTTATGGACAACCAGGCTTCCAAAAAGAGTCGCTTGTGGTAATTTCGCTCATGTCCAACTACATTGACGGCATTGAAATCCATGTGGTGATTATTTTCATGTACATGACAGGAGATCTTTGAGTCATGGTCGAACATGGCCACTGCTCGTTTGTGTTCCGCAATCCGGGTCTTTAATGGTCGCTCCGTTTGACCGTAGTATACAAAGTTACAGTTGGTGCAATTGATTTTGTAAACTACGCCAGATCTTGGGCGGTCAACATCATTTTGAGCCTTTGGGCGCGGAAACAAACTGTTTACAGTTTTTAGCGGTTTGTAGGCGACTTTGATCTCTTGTTTTCTCAAAACGCGGCCAATCTTTTCGTAAATGCCTTGAACATAGGGGAGTACCACAAAGCCATTAGTTGGTAAATCTGCTGGTGGTTTT
Source organism: Oculina patagonica (assembly GCF_052425735.1). NCBI lineage: Eukaryota > Metazoa > Cnidaria > Anthozoa > Scleractinia > Oculinidae > Oculina > Oculina patagonica. The sequence continues at coordinate 29,348,299 of NC_135762.1, forward strand.
GACAGTGATCTCTCACACTTGTTAATAAAAGATGGTGGATAGTTGTTCTCGCGCAACACCGACTTCACTCGTTTTGTTTCTTTTCGTTTCCCTTCTTGTTTTGTTTCTTTTCGTTGCCCTTCGTAGCAGTGTGCAAACTACAGATCTCTTATGACACACAGGGTGATGAGAATTGAAGTCAAGGTATCGGTCTGTATGTGTTGACTTCCTGTAGACATTCACCTCAATTCGTGTGCCACTCCTTGTTGTGATAGTATCCAAAAAGGGTAGTCCCTGCTCCGTGGTGTCCTCAAGTTCAACAGTGAATTGTATACTGGGATTTATGGAGTTCAGATGTTGATGAAACTTGTTTACGTGTTCCTTTTTGAGGCATGCGTGGCTGTCATCCACGTAGCGGAACCACCACTTAGGAGGGTGATGAGCTGTGGTGATCGCAATTTCTTCAATCTCTTCCATTACAAGGTCAGCTATAACAGGGCTGATCGGGGAGCCCATCGCACATCCAAAGATTTGTTTGTAGTAGATGTTATCGTGTTTGAAATAGTTTTGCTTAAGAACAAATTCTAATAGTTTCATGATGTTGCTGATGGACATATTTGTGTGATCTGCCACGCATGCCTCAAAAAGGAACACGTAAACGAGTTTCATCAACATCTGAACTCCATAAATCCCAGTATACAATTCACTGTTGAACTTGAGGACACCACGGAGCAGGGACTACCCTTTTTGGATACTATCACAACAAGGAGTGGCACACGAATTGAGGTGAATGTCTACAGGAAGTCAACACATACAGACCGATACCTTGACTTCAATTCTCATCACCCTGTGTGTCATAAGAGATCTGTAGTTTGCACACTGCTACGAAGGGCAACGAAAAGAAACAAAACAAGAAGGGAAACGAAAAGAAACAAAACGAGTGAAGTCGGTGTTGCGCGAGAACAACTATCCACCATCTTTTATTAACAAGTGTGAGAGATCACTGTCAAAACCACCAGCAGATTTACCAACTAATGGCTTTGTGGTACTCCCCTATGTTCAAGGCATTTACGAAAAGATTGGCCGCGTTTTGAGAAAACAAGAGATCAAAGTCGCCTACAAACCGCTAAAAACTGTAAACAGTTTGTTTCCGCGCCCAAAGGCTCAAAATGATGTTGACCGCCCAAGATCTGGCGTAGTTTACAAAATCAATTGCACCAACTGTAACTTTGTATACTACGGTCAAACGGAGCGACCATTAAAGACCCGGATTGCGGAACACAAACGAGCAGTGGCCATGTTCGACCATGACTCAAAAGATCTCCTGTCATGTACATGAAAATAATCACCACATGGATTTCAATGCCGTCAATGTAGTTGGACATGAGCGAAATTACCACAAGCGACTCTTTTTGGAAGCCTGGTTGTCCATAAAGGATACGCACTCTGGGAACGACCATGCTGTCATCCCAGAGGTTTACAAGTCCTTGTCACGCGCATGAGTTTCGCGCCACGTTTTCTTTTGTTTCAAACTTTTACACGTTTTTTTAAAGCACGCGCTAACGTGCTGCTATTTTTAAATCGCGTGTGAAAGCTTTGATTTTTTAACTGATGAAGGCTTAAGCAATAGCCGAAACGTCTTGAAAAAATAACATCAAAACACAGTCAGCGACAAACCTTCAACAAAGTAGAACATTCTGTAGCTGTTTTCCTGGATTTCACAAGAATGAAGAGTACAAATACAAATTTGTTAAATATAGATGCAGTTTGATTGACTAGTCTATTAATAATGTGTAAACATATTTTTGCGCCTTATCATTGACAGCTCCATGCTGCCATCACTGGGAATGTGGATGCCGATGATTTAGGTCTTGGAGTAGGAAGTAAGCTTCTTCAGTCACTCAAACAACAGGTGGTCACACTAGCCAGTAACAAAGGAGTTCTGAAGACTGTGCAGTCTGCAGCTCAAGGAGCCCTGAGGAATGGCTGGGTCTTGCTACTGCCAACACCAGAGGAAAGAGCCAGGGCTTTAACAGAGCTGCTGATTGAAAGTGAGTGATTTGAATTTAATGTCCACGCCTTTGATAGTATGATGTAGTCGTAGTAAGAGTACATGTAGTTTTCACTTTAGTGTTAAAATTAGTTTGCATTTGAATTGCTTTAATTTCCAGTTTTCCTGCCACTTTCTTATCCAGTCAGAAGTAAAACCAAAGCCAATCGCGACTCACTTGCACACACTTCCCACTCGTTGCACTGGCTACATGTTTTTGCCTCAAGACTTGACTGGTTCAATCGACTGTTTAATTGTACAATTGGCCAAAGAAATTACTTTAGTTTTCGTTTTAAGTCACTTTATTGAAAGCCGCTCTTACCAAAGTCAGTAGTGTTCTCATAACACAGTGGACTGACTGGAAGTAAAAACAAACAAACAAGAAACAAAACAAAGCAAAAACCAAATCAAAAGAACCTTGGAACCCCGGGGGGGGGGGGGGGGGGCACCCGGTATATTTTTGGGTGGGGGTGTGCCGCTGGGAATTTGAAGCCCTTACCCTATACCAGACCATGTTCAGCTGATTTTTGCAACCCTATACTAGACTAGACACTGAAAATCCCTACCCTATCCCAGACTTGCATTTTGTTAGAACTGTATCATTACCAGTGTTTTAATGGCAAACCATCTGTGCACAACGATGCCGCGATGATTTTATTTACGTTTAGGAAAGCCTCTTTCTCTTTCGAGTTTCTGGACTATATTCGTCATACCGTCGATCGGTTTCCCGGCAAATGCTACCCTTTTCTAGACCAAAACTCTCTGATTTCTATACCCTATCCCAGACTAAACTGCTTGAAAACCATACCCTTCACAGCGGCACATACCTATATAGCTCATGTATGGGAGTGCCCCCCCCGGGCTTGGAACATACATGTATTATCAAGATTGCACATGTATGTAAATAAATCTTCAGAAGAAACAGCATCACAAGTGTGTACTTTTAATTAGCAAACAGCTTTTGCTACAACTAACTGTTGTTTCACTTTCACTAAATAAAATTATTATCAACAGCTTGTGACAAGCCAACATCTTCACCAGCTGGCAAGAAGTTCATGTCAGACCTCCTCATCAACAGCTTGATGGCAGAGGGGAGTCTGGAGTCAGCCCTAGAGACAGCTATTGACAACGAAATAAAGGAAGGTGCTGGAGAAAACGACAAAGAAAAGACAACCGAAAGCAAGGACATCATTGCTGATGTGCCTTTACTTCATCTAACCCAGCAGCTGCTGAAGACGTCGTCTGCGCACGTGTTAAGTGAATTCCAGCAGTTATTTCTCAAGCCGCCGACATTACAATGGCCTTACACCCCTCTACCACGCCCAATGACAGTGGAGTTACTTCTGAAGTTACAGAGGCTTCTAATTGGGAGCTTTTTCCTGCATCATGAAGATGATAGACCCTGGTATTTAATTAAAGGTTGGTTGCGGGATAGTATGCAAATCAATAGAGTTTAAAAACAAACTTACATGTACAAGTAATCTTCGCCCTAACTAGGATACTCATGTGCAAGGCTGGATGTATCTTTTGCCACTCAGGTCTGCCTTGCACGACTGCAGAAGTTCAGTACATGGGACATTGGAATATATGTAACTGATCATCGCCTAATAATTATTATTATTTATTATTAGTGAAACACATGCAGTTCTCTGTATACTGTAGTTATTTCATCAGTATGGATTCCTCTGTGGGGATTGAATTGAGAGCAAAGTTTTGAACCATACATTGTACATTGATTCAGTACAGTTCAGCAAATTCATGTACATGTAGTAGGACTTGTTGTGTAGTTCTACATGCAATTGTCCTTTATACACTCTGAACTGTTTATGTGGTCTTTCCATGTTGACAAAAATAGGTAGATGTGCACTGTACTGGTACATTGTAGATGGGAATCTTTTTTCACTATAATGGTACTTCTATTATCACATTTGTTTTAACTTTAATGCTAATGACTTTTAATTTTTGCTTTCCAAGGTGAGGAAAGAGCCCTGAGTACCAAGCAACAAGGTGCTGCATTGCTTCTGCACAAGTATGCCACTTTACTCTGTACCCATGCTGGTGAGATCCTTCCTGTAGCCTCATCACTGGCATCCAATGGTCCTCGTCACTTTGTAGTCTCTTCCCAAATAATCCAGCGAGAGCTAACAGGCGTCTTACTGCCTGAATTCCTGACTGCCATGGTTCTGCTACAGACCTGTATGCCCAGTGTTATGGACTCGTCTAGGACAGTTCCTCTCATCAGTGGCCTGCTTGACCTGTTAGACAAGTTTAACAGGCTTGCTCCTGGGGTGCAGAAGGAAGATGAGGAGGACCTGGCCTGGCCTGGTGGAATAGGCAGTCCAACTCCAGCTCGGCGCAGAGCTGATGGGGATATTACATTCATAAGACCTGAAGATCTGGAAAATCATAACAAGGATGGCGGACTGTGGGTTGTCATTCATGGAAAAGTTTATGATCTACAGGATTTCAAGGATCAAGTATGTACCACTATACTCCATTTTGTACTGCAATCAGACAATAGAATCGGTAACTAGTTGTTACAGAGGAAACAGTACTTACAAGTATTGTCAATCAGTAGAGAACTGTCAGCTGATTTTTAAAATGTCCACGCATTTAGAAGATTTCCTAAAGTGACGAAATTTTGAACAAATAACAGGACCCTAATATCTTTTGCTGTGTTTGCCATAATTTTCATGCAACACTTCGAAATCTTGTTAAGACATGGCTCTCTGTGTACATGCTACAGCTGCTACATTCCATGTGCGTTATTACTGACAATAACTAGAACCTTTTCTGCTGTGCCAAAATTATTAACTTAAGAATTCATGTTCTCTATTTGCAGGCTCCTTGTGGAAAGGAATTGCTGCAGTCATATGCAGGTGAACTATCATTGCAACGAGAGTATCTGCCATTTAGACACGGTGTACAGCACATCTTTAAGGGTTATAAACATATTTTCGGCAGAAACTTCTTCCTTCTTCAGTACAAGTGTTACAGAGGATGCGAAATGGAATTATTATAAATAATTACTTGTTGTAAAATGGTTATTTAAAATTTTGACATCTTTTCCTGGTCGCTTACTCTCGAGAGTAAGCGACCAAGGGAAGACGTCTGAAATTCAGGCTAGGCAATAGCTTGCGCAAAGCCGTATCTGTGTCCGTAATGGCTGTACTTTTTTTTTTTTACAACACATGTACAAATTTAGCAATCACAACAGAAGGGAAGTTTAGTGTTGGGTTGACTCAGTAATGGTCTGTCTGAGGTGCTTAAAGGTTTTGTTGTCTTTTTTTTTTAACCAGCTTCTGATGCAACTCAAATTTTTGAGGAAACCAAACATTCAGTTGAGGCAAGGGAAATGATGCAAGCATTCTTTGTTGGTATATTTGTGGAGGTGAGTAAAAAATAGTTTGAATGTATCACATCAAGAAATCAAGGTTCTTTCTTAACTTCCAGAAAAATAAGACATCACATCTTTTTTATGTTTCGCTCTTCGAGCTTCTTCAGTCATCCGCAGAATAAAAATGCCAAATTGTTCATGTGAGCACCATTGAAACCGCCAATGTGTTCTTAGAGCTTGTGCAAGTCACCACGAGATATCCTATATCCTATACACTTGTCAAATTGGTTATGTAAAACTATTGAAACAGTCCATGTGTTCTTTGACCTCATGTACAGCTGTAAGTCACCACAAGATATCCTATTCTTATCTTCTTCATTTAGAATCTGCCCGTCTTCCCAATCTTTAAGCCTTCATGTTACCGTTTGTTTCATTAGAGAGGTTAAGCATGATGTTTATTTTAACTGCGAACGGCAAAAAATCAACTTCTGCCGTCTACTGTTTGGCGTTCATATGCGGAAATGAATAGTTTTGTGTTTGTCGTGAATGTGGGATTTTTTCCCTGTTTTTTTTTATGCGGGATTAATTTTAATAGAATTCGATAAAAAAGTAACAAAGTAAAAGGCAAGCTCGCATTAGCCGTTTGCCGTATAACGTCATGCTTAATCTCTCTATTATCAAGGTCATATAAACGTACAGTATTTTCTCTGTTGCAGCCTGATCAAGAGCTTGCTCTGGACAGTGCTCTGTCAGTATCATCTCCGCTAATCGACTGCGAGCGTACCCTTGGTCTGTTGCTTGGACTGTATGCCTGTCACTTGGCACACAGTACACCTGTTACTATTGAAGAAGAAGAGAACGAGAGATGGTTAGCCTGTGATTTCTTCTCAGGTGGAATGGAAACCTCCCTTGCACCAGTAGGTGGCAATGTTGGAAGGTAAGTTGTGAAATAATTACAGTGTTTCTTCCTATTTCCTCGACGAATGTTAGGGGCCTGTAGCAAGGATTTGGTAGGATAGAAAATACTTACAATTCACAAATTCAGTGAAATTCAATTGCGGCAAAACAAATAAAAGACGTTTTAAACTGGTAATTATATAAAAGCAAAAAAAAAAAAAAAAAAAAACTGGTAAAGCAAGCAATCGCATCCGTGTTGTTTATGTCTGTTCAGTACATTTCATTTGTACATGAAATAGTATATATTTACCCCATCAGAGACTAGTCTGTTGCTAAGTAGCTTGTGTGTGTATTGAAGTTACAATGATGGTTGTCAAAACGTTCCTTGTAATTTTCTCGTTTCTTTTTTCCCAAATTATTTGCTTATTGTTCGTAAGAGCTGTTCTAAATTTTTCTTCCTTTAGTCCTGTGAGGATTGGTAATATCTATTCAGTATTTTAAGGTCCCTTGAACTAGATTTTTCAAGTTAGACTTCTCTATTAATCCAAGCTGCACGACGTGAAGTTCCATTCCCCCGCTCTGTACTGCCCCGTTAATACATGTAGATATTGAGAGTGTTCTGCTATTTTTTGTTTCCATTGTTCTTTCAGAAAGGAGAAGGAGTCTTCCGAAGACAAGAGCGAGCTCTTTACACGTCAGATCTCCCACGGTGATCCGGCAAAACCATTCTTACAATCCCTTACTGAGAGCAAGCTGGAGGATGAGACAGCTTTGAAGTTTCTTTCTGCCGTTGAACGGTTCTGCAAACAAAAACGCTTTGTTTTACCGATAGAATTCCCTGCTGATCATCCGGTAGAGAAAGTGGGAAGAATGCTCATGGCTTGCCTCTTAAAACATCAAGAGCTTGGTGCGTTTATTGTTTATTTGTTTGTTTTTTATTTGTTTGAATGTTTTCTTTCTTTTACAAAGATGCAATGTACCTAGAATGTAACAGGCTTTCTTGTATGAACAATGTAAATGGCATGTACACATTTGGATGATAGCGTTCAGACATTGCTATAATTAGCGCTAATTTCTGCGTCACATTTGTTTTGTGATTTTCCCTCTTCTTACCCTCTAATCAGTGTGATTTTTATCCCAATGTGAACACTGCTATATTTTGGGCCTTACTGTTGAATTAGGGAGTCAGGCTACATGTACATGTACATGTATTTTAGGCGTTGTGCGTACAAATTGTGTAAACTATTGTAGGTTTGCCTCGACATGTTGTGTCCAAAATTTTAGAGTTTATCGGGAAGGACAAGTAAAGGTAATTGAATTTAAAGAACAGAAAAAAGCCTTTATGAGATTCGAAGCTACTGCACTTGCAATGCCGGAACAAGCACTTTACTAACTGAGCTGTAAAACCAGTAGAAACAACATTTAAAATTTAACACTCACATAGCTAAATGATAGCTGTTTGACTCTGTTCTCAGTGTGATATTTTGATTTTTACAGGGAATGCTGCCCTAAGTATTTTAGACGCTGAAGTTCACTCGCCAGTCTCTCCTCGGTCACCATCAACTCAAGATGTAACAACAACAGCTCCTTCGCAGAGCTCATCATCACACGGACCTCCTGTTACTGTACCGAAACCTGTCAGTGAAGTCCTAAAAGTTGTGTATCAGACCAAGTGTGCACTCGTTAGGGTAAGCTACTGCACCATTTATCCATAACATAAACATAGTAATTTTCCTAACCGATTCCTTTCTTTTTTTAAAAAAAAAATGTTTGTTCCGAGCATCTGTAGCTGCATCAGATCAAAAGTTGCAATGGATGATGTTCTTTATTGAGATTACCCGCTTGTCATTTTTTTTAATGCACAAACACGAGACCGTTTTTATAATGTTTTCAAACACCGAAAATAGAGATCTGAAAATACATGGCGATGATGAAACACTGTCTCGAGTGTTTGATAAAATTACCTTTTCGATTTAAAGAAACGCTAAGGTGTTTTTGGTGAAATAAGACTGTCAAAATCCTTGATAAACATTTTACTAGGTATCCCAAACTCTGCGTATAATTGTTTTGAACTTGCTAACCTGCGATCAGGCGGGAGGAAAGAGAATGTTATCTTTTGTTGTTAATGTTGTGTTTTGTTTCATGAACAATCAGAAAAAAAGTCCAGATTCTGGACTTTTTACAGACGACTCATCAAACAACTGTATCAGACGTTATTTTTTTTCTCTCTTTCCTCCCGCTGCAGAAATAAGAACGCCTGATCGCATGTTATAAACTTGGTGGCTTATGACTGTTAATATTGTTCTTTTACAGGCACGACAAGAATCATCTCGGTCCTATGAAGAAGTCTGCTCTCCAGCCCTGGAAAGATGTCAATTCTTGTTCACAGACCTTCATCCAGCGATGTCCAGCGAGGTGTCCACACTGTCCCGTCTTAGGATACGGAACACGCGCCCTCGGTGGGCCAGGATTGTGCAGCAAATGATCAAAGAGAAAAAGAAATCTGAAGGGGAAGAGAAGCCTGCAGTGAGGGAAGAAGGAGATGCTGTACATCTAGATGCGGATCATTCAGAAGAGAAGGCTTTGAAGGAGAAAGAAAATGTGGAACAAAAGACCAAAAAAAAGGTATTGGTTTAGAGGAGCATTGCAGCTAGCCCATTTTGTTTCTTCTTTTATAATTGTATAACTAAACGCCGACACTGACCAAAATACAGTACTCTCAAATGAAAGTTGTCAGTCTCGACTCGATCCTTGCATCTCGAAGTTCGAATCTCGAGTCTCGAGTATGAAGCCTCAAGGATCGAGAAACAAGGCGGTCTCGAATATCCATGACTTCAAAAGGGTTTCGACAAAACGATTTATTTCTCGAGGAAAGAATAAAAGCCGCTCGGTTTATTTTAGGATTTTGAGCCAAAGCTGAATTCAAAGCGTTTAGTATTAAGCCAATGCAATTCTATGTCGTTATCTTTTTATCATTGACTACTTCGTTGTTACTTGTCTTTGTTATTACGTAAGTAATCATCTGAAAATTGAGCTTAAATCGATAACAGTGTCCCATTAAACCATTAGATGTACGTAGCGTACATCTACAACCTTGAGCACTATTTTGTTGTGAAGCATATCACTTTTAAACAACGTAACGAAGTTAGCGGATACTTATTGTGGGCCACCTTTAGGGAAGCATTCCAAACGATTGGCCTTGGAAAGAAAAGTAAAATAAAATACAGCCTTCTGCGTTTGCCAGGACTAATTTCAATGTTGTTATTGATTTCACAGGTTGACCACATAGCTTTGAATGTGTCCCTAACCAGTGCACGAAAGGTTAAGTGGCTTCGTGAGCGAATGATTGGTTCGTCAGCGGAGACATTGTTAATGAATCACATCAAGGAGTTTATTTTACATGACGAGCCAGTTGATGTGGAAAAACTGAGAAAATGTCTTCACAGGCAGGTTAGTCATTATTAGCCATGGCCACTTCTTTACGAGTTCTCAACTTGTGACATCCAAATGAATACAAATTGTGCTAGCTGAACATGTTCTCTACTGTCCAGCGGCCCGTTTCTCGAAAGTCCCGAAAAGTTTTCTCACCCAGAAAGCCATAGCAAAAGTAGTATGAACAGTGGTTCCCTTCATACAAAGTTTCAGGCCATTATACGTCTCTGTTCTTAAAAATACAGATAATTAAAAATCGCTTTATGGACCCGAAACGTTTCCGGGGCTTTAGAGTGGAGGAACGGGCCTCAGCTTCGTTATAGCATTTTCATATATCTTCTATTTTGTCTTAAAATCGTCGAGAGAGTAAATGTAATAAAGAAATGGGTTGAACGAGCCTAAAAAAAGAGGAATAACAAAGCGGCCAAATACATGTAGCTGCTGTACGATTATTCAATTGAGAGTCCACGACAAAAGTGAATTTAAGCTGAGGCTTATTTTCTAACTGCAGATGGAGAGAGGTCAACGCAGATTGGAAGGAGCCGAGACATTGCTGTCTCTTGTGTCCAAGGAATACCTCATCCCATCTGTTCGCTATTCTATTCTGTGTGGCTGGCAAGGTCTGCTGTCTACTCACTCACAAGCGCAGTAAGTATTAAATTAATAAGAAATCAACGCGATCAAAATCAACCCGACCTTTTCTACACCAGTGCATGTGCAAACTAACAATATGAGATACTGTCCTTAAGCAGGCGTAGGGTTGCCACAGGTCAGAAAATAGTCAGGGGAAACTAAAAATCTTGAAGGACAGGTAAAGGCAGGGAATTTTATTTTAAGTCAGGGAAAATTGACATTTTGAAGGGAGTCAGGGAAAACTGAAATTAAAAACACTAATGTGGCTGAAGAAACATTTAAGGTCAATGTGATCTCAGCAATGCTTATTTTTGGAAGCAGGGGCTGGAGGCTGCTACTATACATTTTGTATTTATCTGGTCATGAAAATTTCTTTTTATCAGGGAAAAGTCAGGGAATTACTTATGTCTGTGGCAACCATGTTAGGCATAATTTCAACTATTTGCGCTTTTTCCCCGCTTTATTAGGCTTGATAATAACAATCGGCAACTATTCGATTGTGTTTACAAGGATTTGCTATAATGTCATTTAATAACAAGACTAATCGTAAGATGATTTGATTATGCAATTCTTTGTTTTGTAGCAACGCTGTCCCGCACTGCTCTGCCGACGTCGGTCTCATCCCACCGTTCGATCGCGTGATCCTGGAAACAGCTTTCAGAAGAATAAACAGTTGGGCCATCAACACACTGCGTGAAGCTATCATCTATGCCGATGACACCTTCAAGAGAGCTGAAACAAGACCTAACACCACCCCGGACGATTTTCACGGCGGCTTGTCCCTGGGTGCCCTTCCTGTGGCACGATTTCTACTAGCAACACTGGGTATCCTGACAGCAGAACATAACGCTAGTGACATGAGTCTGATACTTAATTCAGGCGCAATCGGTCTGACTCAGACCATCATGCGCTTAGCAGGACCGTGTGAAGCCTCTGAAGAGGAAGACGCCACTTTGGCTGCAATCATTGATGAGCCCAAGGCTGCCAAGAAAACCCCCACCGTACCCATGACGGGGCCGGACGTGGCCAAGAGAATGAAGATAGGGACCAGAGTGGTGCGAGGACCTGATTGGAAATGGGGCGATCAGGTACATAACTTTACCCGCACATTTGTGTTAAATACTTATACCTGTGGGGAGAAACAATGCTAAACACGCTGGATTCCAGATCGAGCGGTCAGGGTATGAGCCCTGGCTGGGGTAGTTGTGTTGTGTTTCTAGGCACTTTACTCTCACGGTGCCTCTCTCCACCCAGGTATATAATTGGGTGCCGGCAAATTAATGCTGGGGGTAACCCTGCGATTTCAAGACTAGCATCCCATCCAGGGGGAGTAGAAATACTCCTAGTCGCTTAATGCTGGAAAACCGGGAAAGGCTCCGGCGGTATGGCCCACTTACCTCGATGCAGACGTTGTTTTTTTTTTCTCAACAAGCTATAAATGAATTGTTTTTCATGTTTTCTTCAGGATGGGCCTCCACCCAGTGAGGGCCGCGTTATAGGGGAGCTCGGAGAAGACGGCTGGGTGCGTATTCAGTGGGACACTGGCAGCACCAACTCCTACCGCATGGGCAAGGAAGGGAAGTATGACCTAAAGCTAGCGGGGCCGCCTCCTGTACCAGAGAGCAGTGAAGAAGAGGAAGAAGACATGAAAGGTAGAAGAGCTGTTAATAAATTAATAATCGTATTCAGTATTCTGAAATTGTTCTCCATCTGATATTCCCACACACTTTAAAAAAATAAATCTCCTGACACGATTCGATGCGTTTTTCTGTTGAGGTCTGTTTCACAGAATGTGTGGGTTTTACAAAAATTTGAACAGAATTTGGTCGTTGTGGTTGTTTGCTATTAACACGGGGAAACCGGTTGGTTTACAGTTTTGGCAAACAGTAAGGAAAAATCCTGAACGGATTTGAGATTTGACGTGTTCAATTTACCAGAATTTACTCGGAGCGTCTTGAACTGAGCTGAGTACGTAGCCGCATTTACAGGTCAAAGCTAGCGAAAGGCCTGGAAAGGGTAGAGAAAAACAAATCGTAAGCACATTTTCCGTTTAGATATTCCTTTCAAGACGTTCCGGGATTTTTTTGGAAATTTATTGTTTGGGCAATATTGACCAACGTTTCCGGAATTTTTTTGGTAAATGGCAAACAACCTTTTGTTGTTAATTCTGTCTGCCCTTGTTTCCGAAAAACTGTCAATTTCCGTCTTACTTTTATTAATTATGGTCATTTGACCTAACGTCCCACGCTCTAGCGTATGTTAAACGTTTCCGCTGATTTTGTTTCTTAGCCAGCAGAAAACGTTAACACCATTTTTTTTTTTCATTTTCCTTTCCAGATGACTCCAAGAAAGAGAAAACAGAAATCCAGTCCATTCACCCGACAGCTCTGATTCGCCACTCATGTGTGTGTTTATTACAAGCCCTGGCGATAGGCTGCGGTCTCCATGCCAACAGCGTGCAGATCGAGAGTGTCAGAACGGTCAGCAGTCTCCTGCACAATCTCTTGGATGCGGGAACAAGTGGTTAGTATCATTAGCAAAAGTAGGCCGACTAAAATCCTCTGCAAAAGAAACGTCTAAAAATTCAACCAGAAATAGTATAAGATTTCAGATTTTTTTTTTAACTTCACACTATTTACAAAAATCATACACTATTACACACTATTTACAGAAAATACATTAAATATAAAAGAAGGCAAATATAACAATAAGAGCCAAAATAAATTGTGCTCAGTGACCAAAGAAGCATATGCTATCGTGCTGGTCACTGACACGTACAAAAAACAGACAAGACATATCAACTACTAGTAACAATAGAAAAAAAGTACAAACTTTATTAAGTGCAACATAAATGGCTAAGTGGTTAAAAAGTTAGAGTACCTTTCATTTCATTTCAAAAGTTTATCTCGATATTAAAAAGGTTCAGGCATTACCTTCACCTCAAGGAAAAATACTTTTTTGCAGTTCAATTCGACACTGTTTCTGGACCATTTCAGTTCATTCTTTCGCAATTCACAATAGCGAAATACATTTTATAGATGGTGATGTTATAGTAGACTATTCACTGTCCCCCACGCAAAATAACCCGAGAGCCGCCTTGCCACCCCACCCTCCCCCCCCCCCGCTCCCGTTTTGCGCTGGTGTCCAGTTCTCGCACTATTCTTTCTGCGCGTTCGACGTATCGGAGAAAAATGAGAGAAAATGGAGGGCTGTTACCCGAAGAGTCTAGTGTTTTAGAGGTAATTGAAATATCGCAGTGATTGAGGTCTTGTCGAAGACTTGACGTATTCCTTTACACTCCCAGTGGAGCATAGATCCAAAGAAACTGCTCTCCATCTCGCTCTGTTTTGGGTCTTTTCGAAGGCTCCTCCTCCATTAACTTTCGATAAGGCGTTTCAATTATGATAATTGTTATTTTTGTTTTATTTTCAAAGGTCAAGCCAGCTCCATTGTGATGGCCCAGCAGCACAGAGACTGGGCCAAGCTAGGATTCATCCGGGGTATCGCCGTCTCGCCAGTCATGTGTTGTTCCCTCAGTACCTCCCAGTGGGTGTCTCTACTCCTTAGGGTGGTGCGGGGGTCTCTTCCTGATGACGACTCACTACCACCCACAGTGTCTGCTGTCCATTTACCACGACAGGTAACGTATAACCACGAATAAAGGAACTTGCTAGGTTCCGAAAAATTGGCTCCTTTCTATCCGATGTTCTCCGAAGATTTGAGTTCCCGACAATTTGGTTCCTTATGCCCGATGTTTTACGGCAATTTGGCTCGTTTTATCCATGTTGTCAAAAGATTTAGCTCGGTTTATCCGGTGTTATCTGAAAATTGAGCTCCTTATGTCCGATGTGCTCCGAACATTTAGCTCGCTATATCCGATTTTGTCCAGAGCCGATTTGATTCGTAACTCGGATATAACGAGCACCTGGTTTTATCATCAGAGCAGTCTAACTGTTTGATTATATTGGAAATTTCGATTATAGTCCGATTTCGAAATAGTCCCATCAACGTAGAGAGCTTATTTCGAGCGGGGCGGGGGGAGGGGGTATTTTCGGATTGTAATCTTCGTTATCTATCTATCTATCTGGACGGGATACTGTGACAGAGTTTTTGGTGCATACAAGAATACCACATAAAAAACCCAAAACAAGTCCTACAGTCGCTCTAAGCATTCTCTAACTACGTAAAATACAAAACAAGCCCTACCAAGAAGCTTATACTCGGAGAAGTTACATCTTTCATTGAGAGCTATTACTAAATATAAACCCATCGGCTTACATTCGGGAGGGTTTACGATTTGAGTATAAAACTCAATCAGTGTGTAGAAACGCACACACATTGCCTCATTCTTACTTTTTTGTTTCCACATTCTACAGATCTTGGCCTTGCGTTTGTTGAGAACTGTTTTACCATCATGGGATGTGACCAAGGAATCTTCCAGGATGTCTGAAGTCGTGGCTAGACTATTCTCGTTACTCGGTAGAGTCTTGATGACCTGTCATGGAAGCCTGCCTATTCAGCCTCCTTCAGGTATGTTACAACGTGAAGATTCTTGCATTTTTTCCTGTCACTGAATTTGAGTAACATAACATGCAAGCCACTCGATATAGGACGTTATAGACTCTATAGTGGGAACATGCGCTCTCATCGACTTTGACGTGCTCAAATTTTTCATGAGAGTCGATGAGAGTTTGATGGACTCTCGTTCTCGTTTGGCCCGAGTTGATGGTAGAGAGAGTTGACAAAAACTCTCATGAGAGTCAACTCTCATCCTCGTTTTGCCCGGGCTTAAGTTAGTGGAGATTTTAGCCTTTACAGCGCCCCCCCCCCCCCCCCTGTTATTCACAGTATGGGTGTTTCGACAGCCATAAAAACGCGATCCTCTTTCTTACATTACATTTGTACTGGTTCGGATAAGAAGAACCTCATGTCACTAGTCTAATTTGTAAGTCTCACTAGTAACCTTGAAGTCCCGAACCATTCTCCCCCCTCCGTCGACTGCTAGCGCCACTAATTGCATATTCTTAGATGGTAACACCTTGCGTAATATTCACTTCATTCATTTCCTGATATTTTCGACTTGCGTATTTCAGGAGAGAGAAGTCGTAAAAGTAGGCGCAAACCAAGAATCCCAGCCTCGGTATCAGCCACGTACAGCAGCACTGTGGCCGAGGAGCTTCTCGCACTTTTAAGGAAGCTTCATTCCTTAGAGGCCTGGAACCCACTTGTCAACGAATTCATCAGTGCTCAACTGAAGAGTATCGTTACTATGGTAACAACTGACAATCCAGTTCAAGAAGAACAAGTCACTCAGGTTTGGTCTCTCCAGCCCTTTATACATACACTTTATCCACTTGATCTTTGATTTTATAGTTCTTTGCATAATACTGCAATTGACGTCAAATAATAAACAAGTGACGAGGGCGCCAGACTTGAAATGCCGAGGTCCCGAGTTCAAGCTTCGCTGAAACCGAAAGTTGGCCGAGTTGTTTCTGAGCAGACCCGAGCTCAATTCCTCGGTCATACTTGTGAATTACCAACTGGTCTGCCTTTCCGCCAGTTGGTATTTTTAAGCCCATTACGTTTATTTAAAATATTTGTTTCCTTTTAGTATGAGTGGCTGCCTGAGATCTAGCTTGGTTGTAGCTAAGTGCACTGACCAAAAAATGGTGTTTAACTCGCTATGAGACAATAAGCTTTACTTCAAGGCTACTTTACTTGTGCTGGACTATTGTCTTTCCATGGAAGGCACGCAAAGTATTGATTATTGTGCAAGGTCCAGTACTCTTGGTTCATGCGGCAAGACCATATTTGGTTTATTGTTTCGTGTCTTCATTGCAGGAACCAGATGGGACCTCACAGGAGCCTATGGACCAGGGCCCAGTGATGGCCGTATTAGCGGTCATCGGTGGCGTGGACAGCAGGCCCAGACTTGGGGGACTGGTTCAGCACAAGGAATGGGGACTAGGAACAGTGTGTAGAATCGCTCCAAATGGAAAAGTAACCGTGCAGTGCGAGGGACAACAGAAGGCTAAAATATGCTCTATATCACAAGTCAAACCAGTAAGAACCCTTTTTTCAAGTTTAATGCTTGAATAGATGTCACATTTTAAGAATTGTTGCCGAAATTTTTCACGTTCATCGTTTGTTAACTGTCTGAAACTTTCTCAATGTTAGCTATCTTTGATTCTTTTAAGTTATTATTAACCTCTTTGGTGTTTTGCTGCTCTTTCCTTGCTCACCTATTACCTTTATGCAGATGGTAAATTCCATAAGTTATACTATATCAACTTTAATGAACGAGCAAATTAGGGATTTCGTCAAATCTTAAAAGCCAAAGGCCGGTTTACACGAAACGATTTGTAGGCCCGATTTGGCCCAGATTTGTTTGGAAAATGAGTGCGCAGTTAAAAATCGGTCTGATTTAAAAAAAAAGATGTTGCAGTGCCACAGCTTTAAGAAATCAGGCCGATTTTCATCCAGGCAATTCAAAGAAGACAATGAAAATTGGGCCGACGAGTCGCAGTGTGTACATTTGCTTGGAACAAATCCGGCCGAAAAATCGTTGTGGGGGGACCGGCCTTCAATTACCACCTTAAAATATGCCTGCTGTTAAAAACTTATTTAGACTGGGAAATGATTTTCTTAGGCACAATGGATTTATTTTTCATACTACATGTGTAAGTTATTTGAACTACTTTCGATCTGTTATTACCTTTCTAGGTACCAGTCGTTCCATTTTCCGTGGACAACCTTCCAATGTCGGATGCAGCACTGGGGATCTGGGCATCACTCGTAAGACTTGCAGGGACTGGGAAGAAAACTGTTGAAGTGGATCAGGAGAACTTCCAGCTTCCAGCAGTGCCAGGGGAGGAGGGGGTGGGGAGTTCAAGGTGTCCACCTATTAAACCACTCCTCTCCCCAAAGTCAGGAGGTTTGCACAGTTTGTATTATTTTAATATTGACACGGCGTGCAAAATTTTCGTTTGCGTATGCTGCATTATTTGGCCCTGCATTTCTTTTTCTTTTCAATTAGTAACTGTGTATATGTAAAAAGAGTTAAGGTTTTTTTTCAAGTCGTTTTATCTTGAAAGAGTTCAAGATAAATTGATATATATCTGATTAAACCACGAGAATAGCCCAATTTCGATATATTAAAATTCAGCCTAAAACAATAGACCTCAGGACGAGGCTCCGGGGACTAAACTAAAGAGTTTGTGGGGTTTATTCCCCGGAGCCTCGTAGTGATGTCTATTGTTTTTGACTGAATTTTAAAATATCGAAATTGGGCTATTGTTCCCGGCCAGCGTTTCTATAACCATGTTAACGTTTTGTTTTACTAAAGGTGGATTTCCAGTGACGCGTAATTTCTTTTACGTGCGTTTACGTTCGTGAAAAAAAAATAGAGAAAATATATGAACGACCTGCGTACACGTTTACGCATGTTGTTCATACATTGCCTCTAAATTTTTTCACGCACGTAAAAATTACGCGTCACTCGAAATCTAGCCTAAGTATTTGTATGAAAACATAGCGTGCTTACGTTTCTAAGACTCAAACTTAAGTCCGTGGATGAAACCCTATGATATGACCATTTGAATGAAAGCTATCGAGTAGTTCTTTTATGGCGTGCTGTTGATTCCTCCATTTTACGTAGTAGAAACGTTAGAAACATTTTGCACATTTGTACCTAAGCATTCTTACAGTTCAGAATGTAAAGTGTAAACGTTTTTGCTCGTGTAGGCGAAGTTGTGGACACATCACAGCTGAGACAGCAGCAGATTACACTTGGACTCCTGAAAGCCGCACGTGTCCTTTGCAGCAGACAAGATAACTTGAGACAGATCCTGAATCACCAGGCGAGCAGCTCTGATGGCAGCAGTACATTCTCCTTACAACACCTCATGTGTTCAGCTATTAAACCCTCTCCTATCAAGGCGCTTTTTGACAGGGAAGAGTTAGAGGTTTGTATCAGTTTTTAAATGTTTTTTTTTTTTTTGACGGAATCCATCAGAAAACCGAGTAACATTAATTTTAGATGGACAAAAATCGAGTACCAGAATAATTTAAATCCTATTGCGTTAAAAGCTTAAGATGTAAGTAATTATCCGTGTATTTTTATATCTTATTTATACATGTACATTTTGTTTTTGTTATTTTGTACTCTTATAGTTGATGTGATGTCTTAAACGATGTTATCAACTTAATAAATGTAGATGTAGATGTAGATGTGATAACACCAACAACAATTCCTTAACAGAGCCTGAGAAATTGAATTTTTAAATTTCACAAGAACCATGTAAACTATAGGTAAAATCTCACGTGTAGTTATTGTGTTAAATCGTCTATAAAGCGATTCAGTGGAACTTCGAAAAATTTTTTTTTAATGTTTGTGTTGTTAGAAATGATTTCTTTTGATAAGATACTTGAAACAGTTACACAGAAGTTTGTAATAAAATATAAATAATTTTGGTACATAATTTTGTCTAATTATAACTAGGCCTGGCGGATTCCGTCCTAAATGTTTTTGTAGCTGTGAATATGAATACTGAGGTCTAACTATGATAATTTTTGTCAGGCCGCTGCTCTTGCCGCTTGTCAGTTCCTTGCCAACGAAGCTAGCCGTCCAGACGAGCCTCCCACTCCGGCCGTGCCAGAAAATGGGCATGGGCCCGAGCAAGAAAAGCCTCATCCCCAGTCCAGCAGCAAAAAACCTTCTAAATCTAAACATCTACAGAAAAAGAAGGCGCGCACGCGAAGGCCGACTCCACCGCCGCTGCCAACCCCACCGTTAATTCAGCAGCTTGTGGAGATGGGCTTCACACGAAGTAGAGCGGAGTATGCATTGAAAGAGCTGGCGGATGATGAGGAGCCTCGGGCCGAGGTAGTTGTGGCTTGGCTTATTGATCATCCTGATATTGAGGTAGGACGAGGTCTACAACTTGATAACTGCCATTAGGAAGCCCCAAGGACCCTAGTCAGCCATTCCTTTGTTTTTTGTTTACATACGAGAGTTTCAATTTTCATTATTTCGATGGCATCGAAAATGGCGGAGGCTGACTGGGGTCCTTTAAGGCTAATTTACACGCTATGATGTGTCAGAGCGATTTGTCTGCCATGCTCGCGAAACTCCAATCCGACAAAGTGGCCGATTCGGAAAAAATTTGTGACCGCTTCACAGAGTTTGCGTGTCGGGCCCGATTTTATGAATGAAAACGCAACCTACAAAAGAACTGGTGCAAAAAATATATAATTTTATGCAGTACTTTAACTGAAAACAAACAAATTAATCTATTCCCTTCAGTACAATTTGCTTTCACAAACGATAAATTAATAAAAGTTTTAACTATAAAAACACATGTGCAGCGCTTGCACTGCACATATTCCGATTTGCTTCCCGATTTATCGTGGCTGACAAATAGGGAAGTAATCGTAGCGTATAAATTAGCCTTAAAGCAATCTAAAAGATAATGCCGTGGACAATGCCATTTATTTACTAGTATTTATTTATTTTTTGTAAAAAAGCAAACAAAACAAAGAAAGAATCTCAATTATTTTGATACCTTCATTTTGTCTATTGTTGTCAGCAATATCCTCCAGTTGAATGTTCATATAACAAAAATGGTACCCATCGCGGTACATCATCCGAATTTCCCACTCACTTGATAAGTGCATAGTCTTTCATGGAATAAGTGTGTTGTACGCAGCATACAGTTTATATAAATGCCCGCTCAGCAGCCAATCAGAGCGCGCGTACTATTGTAGCCATATAATAAAACATATTAATTTCCTCTTACCAGGTTCCTGAGGGTGAAGACCGTCAGGTCGTTCCACCGGAGTTAACATCTAGTGACGACTCCTCAGATGTGGACGATGACGATAGCGATGCAGTCTCCAGTAGCGATACAGACAGCAGCTCGAGTGAAGGGGAAGCCATCGCTGTACCCACAGACTTCAAGAGACGCAGTGACTTCTCTAATACTGATGAATACGCAAGATACGTGCGAGATAATGTACAGGTCGGGATGATGGTGCGATGCTGTAGAACATATGAGGAGGTGCATGAAGGAGATATAGGCCGGGTCATTAAGGTAAGAGGTGTTTTGTTGTTGTTGTTGTTTTGTTTCTTAGGGCAACCACAGTCCGCCATCTCGGATGCAGTTGAAGAAAGAATAGAACTGAAATAGTGAAACCATTCAAAACGTGGCTTTGTAAAAAAAAGATTTTTCAACCTCCCGTTTAGTCGCAAATTGTAATTTTATAATCATATTTTTCGTTGTTAGCAGCAAAATTTGCAATGAATTTAACACAACAGGCTATCTTCTAGTTATAAATGTTTTTTGATGTTTTAAGATAGGTCCCTCTGCAAAACGTTTCATAACGTATGCTATTTTTGATTTACATGAGTTTGTTTTTCTAAGAAAATATATTCACGTTTTCAAATTAATCCAATAGAGAAATATCTAGACATGAAAGCCCGATGGATATAACAGCCCAAATTATAATTACTCTTAGAAATCTAAAGGCTATGTCCGTTATTTCTGCTTCCAGCTCGACCGTGACGGACTTCATGATCTGAACGTGCAAGGTGATTGGCAGAAAAAGAACGGTACCTACTGGGTCAGATATGTACACGTGGAGCTGTTAGGACACGACTCTTTTGGTAAGGCAATATACACCTCTTATTGACCGTCTGTTAGATAACGAGAAAATTAAAGGACTGCGTTGCAATCATTGCTATTGGTATTTTAGTTACAAGTTACAACACTGAACTGGCTATGAACTATAATGTTCGTTGCATTCGGAGTCTCCTTCCCATTTGTCATTTAGATTTTTATGCAACGCATCTCACTACTCAGGTAGCGTTAACTGGGAACACCATTTTTAGGATGCCATATTATAAACTGTAGTGGAACTTCAATTTAACGCACGAAGTCTAATTCAACGAAGTCTTCGGTATAACGAACTTCGCCCTTGTAATAATAAATGTACGGAAAAGAACCCCGATACAGTATGAAGAAACCTCGATAAAGCGAACATATTTGCCAGTCCCTTGACCTTCGTTATATCGAGTTTCCACTGTAACACACATTCTACATGTTTTGTTGACTGGAATCATTGTTGTCTCCTGTTTTTAGCCCGGCGTGAGATGATCAAAGTTGGCGACCGGGTACGTGTGAAACCCTCAGTGACCACGCCCAAGTACAAGTGGGGATCCGTGAATCACGGCAGTGTGGGTACAGTCGTGTCTATCAGTCCAAACGGTAAAGACGTCAAGGTAGACTTCCCACAGCAAACCAACTGGACTGGACTGATCTCCGAAATGGAGGTGGTACCCGCTACTCATCCTCGTACCAGGTCAGAATTGATGTGATTTATTTTTCTCGGAGCGAAGTAATATTTTGGGTATAAAAATGGAAATTTTCGTTGGTTCGTTGGTTTGTTCGTTGGTTCGTTCTTTCGTTGGTTCGTTCGCTTGTTCGTTCGTCTGTTCGTTCATTTGTTCGTGCGTTCGTTCGTTCGTTCGTTCGTTCGTTCGTTTGTTTGTTTGTTTATTTGTTTGGGAGGGTCATTAGGTCTTCGCAGTGGGCGTAGGGTGACAGATGTTTTTCTTTATTTTTTTTTTATTTTTGACGGGGTGTATGTTAAAAATTAACAATTGACATATTTTGTGTTAATTTATATGAGGTTTCGACATCTTGAAGTTGTTTTGTGGGGAAGGGGGTATTTTGAGGCGTGTTTTCTGCGCATTTTTTCCCCTTTACCTCGAGCAACCTCTCCGTCTTTAGCGACAAGCGATATTCTGACGTGACGTGGTCTCACAAATACTTTTTGGCTCTTTGGAAAAGTAAGATCAGATCAGCAAAGATCCTTCCTTGTTGTCCTCCAAACAAAATTTAAAAATCACAACTTTTTTAAAGACTGAGATTCTTCTAGCAAACAAAATGTTAAATGAGCAAGAAAAGTAAGGACGTTTTGTTTGTTTCCCAGGTGCGACGGCTGCCACATGGAGCCCATCGAAGGTCCTCGCTTCAAATGCAAGACGTGTCCTGACTTCAACTACTGCGAGACGTGCTTCAGACTGCGCCGCAGCCACCGTCATTCCTTCCACCGCTTTGAAGAACCCAGCAGCATCCCAGTGAATGCTGGCAAGGCTGGGCGGGGTAAAAAGAAGATTTTGTCCGGGGGACTAGGGCCGGAGCACATTGTCAAGGAATGGGACCGAGTGGTGAAGAGCCTTATGGTGTCCTCACGGGAGAGTCAGGCGGGAAGGCTGATTGACGGCACAGAGTCTTACTGGCAGTCCGCAGGGTCACAGGGAAAGGTGAGAGGCATAGATAGTTAGATACATCAGAATGCAGCATCTTTTCATGAAAGTATACTTACCTTGCGATTTTCAAATAAAACTAGTAGTAATCAGAGATTAGGGGAGTGCGTTCAACCTAAGATAGATACCACGTGGAACTCGAAAAGAAAAGGCAGGCATAGTACTTCAAAAAGACAGGCATGATTGTAATTTTGTGAACCGTATAGCATGGAAACATGTAAGTTTAGCTAACACAACTGCAAAGCTACGTGCTCGATTCGATTCCTACTCGTTTTACGATGTTCGGTGGATGACTAAACCTCAACGTCCCTGGATACAACATCGGCGATACCTGCGGGACTGATTTCGAACAAACGACACGATTAATATGCTTTCCCTTAGGTCGGACGCAAAATCGAAAAGAGAACGCGAGAAAAATGTAACACCTCAAACTTCTCGCTGCCAGGCTGTAAAGAGCGACTCTCAGCAATCGTGAGATCTGGCTTTAATCTACACATGATTTAGTAACCTAGCAAGTTTCTTATTTACTGCACGCATAACTTTCTTTTACATTGTGTCAACCTCCTTTCCTCTTGCAGCACTGGATTCGTATCGAGCTACACCCCGATCTTTTGATCCAGCGGCTGACCATGAAAGTGGATCCGTCCGACAGTAGTTACATGCCGTCAGTGGTGGTCATATCCGCAGGCGACAGCATTCAGTCCTTGAAAGAAATCAAAACTGTGCATATCAGCGCCACAGATTCTCTGTGCACGCTGCTGGAAGATGCTCAAGAGGTAAGTGGCTGATCTTCTATGCGCGAGATTGCATCATGTATAGAAAAAGACGATGTTATGAAAAACTTAGCTTTTACCACGTATTTTAAAGCAGCTATGTCACGGGGATTTCACGGATTTTTGGTCTAAACTGTTCTGAAATTAGTGGTAGGCAACTTAACCCACGAAAAACATTTTTTGAACATCTAAAGGGAGGTATAACCTTAGTATCGATTTGTTTTGAGGACGCATGGAAACAACTTGAAAAGGGTAGCCTCGACTTTTTAAGTTGTAATCCATTTCCATCCTTACCATCCGCTGCCAAAGACGCTTGTTAACAGTTTCGGTGCTCTTATATAGCAATTGGTAATAAAAATGGACCATTATTTTAAGATTTCCAACGGCACTAATATATATTTTGGCTGTTCAAAAATCTTTAGAATCCGCGACAAAGCCGCTTTAAAATGTGGGAAATGACGGTGCAAAAAGCCCTCTGATTATTACCCTATTCATCCCTAATTTAAGACCACAGAATTGTATTAAGGTTTATGTAATTTCGTTTGACTGTAAGTCTCTTACTGTAGACTTCTGTTCGTGTTTCATATAGTTAGTGCTATGTTCGGAGTTTAATCGTTCAGCGTTTTTGTATACAGCAGAAACAAAATGCCTTCCTGGTTAAAATGCACAGCAAATTTTCAAACACACAATTCCTTCCTACAAAAGCCCCCTCCCGCTCTACAACTTTCCTCTCATAATAAGTTAAAAAATCTTTTTGAACAAAACTAAGAGATTTTTTTTCTTACCAGAGTTATCCCATACCTTCGCCTGTATGTTTTGTCTTTAACCTTTGCGGCTTCAATCCTAAATTAGCCTTGACTCTCTTTCAGGAATACCGCTTCTTGGAAATAGGCATCCGCCAGTGTAAGAGCAGTGGAATCGATTGTAAGATCCACGGAATCGCTCTGATAGCTCGCGCTAAAGCTGACGAAGACGACGTGGCCGCCAGCTTTTCATTCCTGGCGTTAGACGAGGAGGATGAGGCTGCCAGGCAGAGACGAGCGCTGAGAAGAAAACCGACCACTACTGAGCCCACCCCTGAAGGGCAAGTCAAGGTGTTTGTGTGGGGTCTAAATGATAAAGATCAGCTGGGCGGACTGAAGGGATCCAAGGTAAAAAAAAAAATTGTTAAAAAGCAGTGTTTTTGTTTAAGGTTTTGACGTTTGTTTTAAGATGCATTAGTCCAATAGTTTGTGTGTGTGACTTCGTAGCGAGAGCCACGGGTGTGAACATCTGGCCGGTTTTGTTGTGTTACGTTCTTTTGTAAGACTCCTCAATCTCACAGTGCCTCTCTTCATTCAGATGTGTAAATGGCCTGTGGTATGGATGTAATTTGTTAAACACGAGAGACAATTGTTTCATTGGGTTATCCAAACACCGAGGAGAGAGTTGAAAATACGACGCGCAGCGAGGTATTTTTGACGAAATTCGAGGTGTTTGAAATAGCCGATGAAACACTGTCTTGAGTGTTTCATATATCTTCTCAATCGAAACAAAAACTACGGAGCTCTGGCAGGTTTCGTTTTGATGTGTTCTTGGGTAAGACAATTCATTCATTCCCTTCATTCAGGTGTATTATTGTGGTACCGGTGTACTTTAAAAGCATTCCGACAAAATGCTGGGGGGAGGGGGGGGGATTGCGAGGAATTTGATCTTTAAGATTACCTTAATACGTTTGTCTAGCAAGTTAACTGTGCCTTTGTCTGAGAATAGGAAGTTTGAGTAGCCGTAACATTCTCGTTCCCAGAGCCTGTCCCTCTTTGCCAGCGGAGCCTGGGGCACGAAAACAAGTGACTCTGGAAGACACACGATTTGATTGGCTTAATCTTTATTAAAAAAGAATTTAAAAGACGGTGCTGGGGACGCGAATGTAGCCGCGACACTTCTGCCGAAAATCTTTTCCCGATCTGCAATTGATTAAAATTTGTGTAGCGCAAATGTCATTTAAAACCATGATGGTTGATCGCAGTTAAGAAATAATTATACTGATGGATAAACATTTTCTTTCTAGATAAAAGTACCAATGCTTTCCGATGTAGTGTCAGCTCTCAAAGCTCAGCAAGTCTGCGGTGGTTCCAAGAGTTTATTTGCTGTCACACTTGAAGGAAAAGTGTACGCGTGTGGAGAATCGACCAATGGGCGCCTGGGGCTAGGTCCCACCTCCGGTAACGTACTGGTGCCCCGTCAGATTGAGGTCCTGAGTCAGTTCGTGGTGAAGAAGGTCTCGGTGCATTCCGGAGGTCGCCATGCAATGGCTATCACAATCGAGGGCAAACTGTTCTCGTGGGGGGAGGGGGAGGATGGAAAACTTGGACATGGGAACAAAATGTAAGTCATGAGGTCGACAGCGGTGTTGTCTACGATATTTTATACACATGTTCTTATTTAGAGCAAGTTCAACAAATTGTATGTGCCGCATGGTTTAGCACGTGCCCGTCGCATGTTCTTACTACATCACTATTCTCGGAGTACACGGACTTCACAGAATTTTCAATTTTATCCTAACTGTTTGGGGGAAAAAGGCAGAGTTCTCAGTTGGACCAGTAACCCATACACCTGTCACTGATGCACTGCAGTAGATAGATTGGAGTTCAATAGAGTTGGAGTTCCCTGTTACAGGTGAAAACACCACAGCAATGGCAGCTGAAATTTCGATTGAGAACCCTGAAAGGGATGATATATTTGGCAATTTGACGCCGAACATGACCGTTATCTCGGTTGCACTGTAGCAAAATACTGTCTTATACGTTGACTTTTCTTTTATTTATTTTCATTCCTCGTGTTTTCGTTAATAGAGACTCGAGCATGGTTGTTTTATTCTAAAACCTTCCCATCTATTTTGTAAAACGGATGTCTGCAGACGTGTACCTATTTCAGCAAGATTTGTACGTCTATGTTTTCTTCAATCTAGGAACTACGACCGCCCTCAACTGGTTGAGACACTGAAAAGCAAGTCTGTACAGGAAATCTCCTGCGGCAGCTCCCACAGCGCAGCTGTTTTGTCCACGGGCGAGCTCTACACATGGGGACTGGGCGAGTATGGCCGGTTGGGGCATGGGGACAACCAGACACAGCTCAGACCCAAGCAGGTTCGAGCTTTGTCAGGTCATCATGCGATTGACGTTGCATGCGGCAGTCGTGATGCCCAGACCCTCGCACTCACCGACGACGGATGTGTGTGGTCGTGGGGAGATGGAGACTTTGGAAAGCTAGGGCGAGGCGGAAGTGAGGGCTGCAGCGTACCGCATGTTGTGGAGAGACTCAAAGGACAGGGCGTGTGTAAGGTGTTGTGTGGAGCCCAGTTTTCACTCGCTCTTACAAAAACGGGACAAGTGTGGACCTGGTAAGGAGTATAATTCTGTTGTTTTGTTTGCAGTGTAAACACGATGTAAGTGTTGCGGTGTCAATTTATCTTTGGTTTAAAATTTTGATTTGATTTTTATTTCCTTTCGTTTCAGGTTATGATAATGAATATGGAACAATGAAAAATAGAATTAAAACTGGTTTGAAAAATTTGTAACCAAAGATAAATTTAAACCACAACATAATCATTATACGAAAGACTTGTTGTTTGCGACTGCATAATCCTTTAATTGTTGGCGTATTGTGTTATTTTTTCAGGGGTAAAGGAGATTATTTTCGCCTTGGTCACGGCAATGACACGCATGTTCGTAAGCCTCAGATTGTCGAGGGGCTAAAAGACTACAAAGTAGTGGATGTTGCTGTGGGAGCCTTGCATTGCTTAGCTGTAACAGAGCAAGGACAGGTAGGGCGAATCAATTGGATTTGTTGCTCGTAGAGCTCCGATTAAGCGTTAAGCACAGACTATCAGTGTGAAATTCTCTTAATAAGCTCAACCGAAGAAAATTTAGCACAATTGTTTGATTCGTTTAACATAAAAGCTCTCTGAAAACAGGCTTCCCCTTCCCCGAATATAGGCATATAGGGTTACAGGAGCGGATCCAGAATTTCAAAAGGGGGGTGGATAGCAGACCATTAGGGCCTAACCCTAACCCTAACCCTACCCCTAAGTGGCGGCAGACGGCGAAACGTGGCGTAACAACAACCAGACATGAGCGAGAGCTAATTTTTCTTTCTTTATTTATTTTCTATTTCAAATAAAGTGACATTTCGAATTTTTTTTTACTGAAAAATGGGGGGTGGATATCCACCCTATCCACCCCCCTATATCCGCCCCTGGGTTATACTTCGATTTAGCCCTAAAGGACGATATGTGCTTCATTCCGATAATTTGCCATTTATTGTATACTGTTGCAGTATATTTAGAGACTTTGATTTTCATTTCACGACTGTGTAGCGTAGATTAAATGTAGCAGTTTAACTGTCACTTCCTTCAGTGCACCAAATATTTGGTCTTGCTAGATAACAAATAGAGCAGTTTTCAATTGAGTGTCGTAAAACCAAAACCAAAGTAACTCTGGCCAAACCCCAAGGATACAGACAATCCAGTGAACCAATCAAAACTCGAAGCAAATACATGTAGCTGGCACGAAGCGCGGGAAAACGTGCGCGAGCTAGTCACGATTGGTTTTGGTTTTACTTCTGATTGGCTAAGAAAGTGGCGCGAGATTTTTAAGCCAATCACTAAGTGTAGTAATTCAAAACCAAAGCAAACGCAATTTACTTTCGACACTCAAGTGAAAACCGCTCTATGTTCCTTTTTTGTTACAAAAGCATTTGCTAAACACCTATGATTTAACAGACACGCAAACATTCGAGCATTAACTTTTTTAGATTAATTTTAACAGTTATAACTGCTTTATTTCATGATCTCAAGGTTTACGCCTGGGGAGATAACGACCATGGCCAGCAGGGGAATGGCACTACCACCGTCAACCGCCGTCCTCAGTTGGTCCAGGGCCTTGAAGAATTCAAAATCACTCGTGTGGCTTGCGGCTCCTCGCACAGCATGGCCTGGGCGGAGTCGGACTTCCCGGCACCCACTGCGCACGAGCCCGTGATGTTCCCTGCGTCCCGAGATCCACTGGGGGCGTCAAGTCTCGGCTCAGACTCTCAAGAGCAGAGCGTTCCGGCGGAAACTGAAAGCAACGAATACGGAGAGCACAGGCACAGGCCTTCTCTGGCAAAAGTCGTGCTTTCGCTTAACACCAATTACGAACGGCAGCAAGCATTAGGTCATATCTTAACCGCCCTACAAATTATTTACTCCCGTGACGCGGTCGTGCGTGCTCTTATGGACCCTCATTCGTTTATTCGCGGCGACTCCAAACCCGCAGAGACTGAAGACGATGAAGCTGCTGCTCTGGCTTCCGTTTCGGATGCCGTCTCTATTGAGGACGTCACGTTCACTGAAGTGTCTAGTGGAAGTGTTTCTCGGAAGTCGTTGATCGAAGGCGTGGATGAGTTTACTAGCAGTCTGGGACATGATGACTCGCGGCTTCTGGTCGAGCTGTTGAAGCTTGCTGTGGCTGATCGAGCTGGTGATAACGGGAAAGAAGTGTTGTCTGAGGTCTTGAAGGCGCTTGCTCAAACCAAACCAGAGGTAAGTTGTTGAGAAACGTGCCGTATTTGAACTTTTGACAAACAAACGAGCGACCAACTGAAGGTCGGTAATAATGTTAAGTAAAGGAATAATACCTATTTGTTAAGCTCATATTTTCTCATATTTTCTCATATTTTCTGGTAAAAGGAAGACGTACATTTAGAGTTACGAGATGAAAATATTCTTAATAGTTATCTCTGTAAAGTACAGTAATTTAATAAGTGTAAAGTTTGTAAATGCTCTAAGCAGCTATGTTAGTATCGCATTCGTAAGCAAGGTAAATAAGTTGTGCTGTATTGTAAGTATTTAAGGAGATGCATTCTTGTGCTAGTACTGTATTGTAACAAGTGCAATTTTTGTAAGTGAAGTATCGTAAACGTAAGTAAGGTCGATAAGTTATTCCTCTTTGTGACCCTTTTAGTAGATGTACTGTAATGTACTGTTCTTAATAACTGTAAAGTTTTGTAAGTCGTGTGAGCAAATTAAATATAAATAAATAAATGTCGGAGAATGTAGTAAACAAACATGAGCCCTTGCAGAGTAAAGACAATCACTGGCAATTAGTAAGGACAATGTTTATGTTGACCTATAGATAGCCTCCATGCTCCTGGAGCTGTGCATTACAGAACTCGAAGACGTGGCTACAGATAACAGCAGTGTTCACAGCAGTTTTCAGCCCGTTGTACAGGAAAGCAGTCATCCATACACAGATGATACCAACACCACGGGCGTGGTCAAGATACCAGGAGCCGAGGGACTGAAAGTCGAGTTTGATAAGCAGTGTTCCACGGAGAGAAGGTAAACAAGAGCTTTAAGGCAGACTGACAGCTTTGTTGGAAGAGAAAAAAGTCCTAATATGGGCTTGCAGAATGGCATTATACAAACTTGCAGAATCGCATTGCTTAGTAACGTTTACTTGTGGAAGATTAGAACTTTTTTGTGTTTTACTTCCGGCCATTTTTATGGTTTTCAAAACCAATCAAAATCTTTCCTGCAACGGAACTTTCGAGAGTCGCTCGATGCGCCAAGCTTGCGCAGTAAGGAACGAAGACTCGAGATAGGAGATTGCGATGTAATAGGTACTTTTACGGGTCTTAAAATTGAACTTCGCGTCTTTCTCCATTGCGAAATCTCACTATACCACATTATTACCCTTAGGCATGATCCGCTGACCATCATGGACAGTACTGGTCGAGTGGTCTCGGTTCGTTCCGGCCGCGAGTGGTCCGATTGGTCGAGCGAACTGCGCATGAGCGGAGACGAGCTTCGTTGGAAGTTTGTGAGTGACAGCTCAGTCAATGGTTGGGGCTGGAGATTCACTGTGTACCCAATCCACCCGGCCGCCGCGCCGTGTGACGTGCTGTCAGACAGAGCACTGCAGTCCAGACCGTCTATTGACTTGGTCCGCTGTCTCCTAGGTGAGTACTTGGAAGGTTTTGATCAGTGGTTCGCTGCGATGTATCAGTACGCTAAGACAGAAACAAACGACTGAAGCATACGCTACACGGACACAACATCGCACAAACAAATATAATATTATGTCGCGTCCTTTGTAAAGCGGTACACGTGAACATCGCCGACATTGTTGTCTAGTTAGGCATAATTTCGAAAAACTTAAAAACGCACTTAGAATAAAGAAACCTAACATAAATGGTTGGAGATTGTAGAACAATACTTAAAGGAACAATGTCACGGATTTCACCCAAGTTTAGATTTAACCACCAAATTGAGTGAAATATAAAAATAACCATTTAACACAGACCAGTGAAGAAACATTTCAATAACACAGCAAATACAAAAGAAGGAACGGATGGACAAAAACTGAAGAAGATTAAAACGGATTGTGATATGGGTTTTCGAAAAACCGTCAGACTTAACAGTTTTCAAAGTTAATCTCGTTTGTTTGTAACTTTTAATAATGGAACCCGGGAGACATTTTTGTTTGAAATGAAGTTTCGTAGCGAGTATTTAGCAAAATTTAATTAAACGGACAAACGCAGGAACTATTTCTAGGAAATCAGCATGACTTAACGATGTTGAAGGTTGTAGTGGACTACAATATGGACAAGCTTAAATTCGGGAGTCTCAGGTTTCTAAAGTTGTTTCCAGAAGAGCTCCAGTGTTCTTCACTTGTTTGAGGTGTGATTTATGCCTAACTAATCATTATTGAGTAGGAGTTTTTTTTTGTTTTCATTGTTTGATCATTTAATGCCGTGAGGCGTCTGTTTTTACACTTCCATTTCGGTGTTGTACATATTAATTCGTTGTTTTTATGTTCGCCTTTTGCAGACTTCAAACTTGAAACTCTCGGAGACGCGGCCCAGATCCCTCGCTTGGCTTCGTCATTATCCGCATGCGCACAACTCAACACCCTCTCTGCTTGTCAAAGAACGTGGGCTCTCCATCGCTTGAGGAAGCTTGTGACGTCAGAAGTAGGACCAGTAATAGATGTTCCCGCCTTGTTTGGCTACAATCTGATGTACGATCAGCCACTCATCAAAATGAAACACGCGGGTAGCCAACGGATGAGCGCGGTATGTACTTCACCTTTGATAATGAGTATTGAGTATTTTAAAGAGGTTTTGGATCAATTTAGGTTTCTGGGAAACTGCTCACCTACCCCTCCCCAAACCTAACATTTTGCCCAAAGCGATAAGTAAGGGTTAATGTTAGGTTTGGGGAGGGGTAGGTGAGCAGTTTCCCAGAAACCTAAATTGATCCGAGGTTTTCACATGTTGCAGTGTCCTTATGGTTAGTGCGCTGGACTCCGGATCGAGCGGTCCGTGTGCGAGGCCTGGCACTGCATTGTTTTCTTGGGCAAGACAATTTACTCTCATAGTGCCTCTTTTCAGCCAGGTGTATAAATTGGTACCCGTGAATTTAATGCTTGAGGGTTAACCCTGCGATGGACTAGCTTCCCATCCAGGGGGAAGTAGAAATACTGCTAGACACTTCATGCTACCGAACGTAAATGAGCTCCGGCCTGTTGGACCACTAGGCTCGTATTCAGACTTAACCCATTTGTTTTATACTCTGACAAATTGCTTGAAATTGTATCTGATAATTTGTCTCTTCCTCAACCGCTTCAAACGGTTCTCAATTCATTTGTTTCTTTCCAGGCCATTGCATCCTCGGCCCTTGGAAAACTAGTCCGAGGTCTTCCCGACACTTTACGAAGACAATACGAGTACGAAGAACCGCTTGTTCGTGGAGGGAAGCATCTTTTTCACAGCGATTTCTTCAAGGTAAGGATCTCGATGGTATAAGGGAAAACAGAACAGGCGTTAAAAACTCATCGCACCGTTTTGTTTATATCAGAGTGACACGTGATGCTGTACAGTCACTTAAGATTAAAAATTCTCGCTACATACAAAAGTGAAATGACCAACTAGTTCCTTGCTGAAGACACTGAAGGTATATTATTCTGTCGTGCGCACGCTGACATTACGGTCGTTTTCGCTTCTAATCCTAGGTTCTAGTCGCCTTTGCTTGTGACCTCGCCCTGGACGTTCTACCGTGCTGTGCTGACGGGCATGAGTGGGCCTGGTTTCGACGTTTTTGCGTGGCGTCACGAGTGGCGTCATCCCTGGAATTGAGACTGCCTCTGCCGTATGACTTCCTGTCGGAAGTGAAGGAGAAAATCTCGGAAATGGTGCAAGAAAGTCGGGAAGGCGAGGTGGACTACAGTGATCACAAGGTGTTTAAACGGGAACACGATGAACAGCTGCTCTTATGGCTCAACCAGTGAGTAAAATTAGAGATGTAATATTTTGCGTAGCAAATCGCAAGCTCCCGGAGCTCTTACACGTTGTTTTTAAGACGGAATCCATCAGGAAATCGAGTAATATTCATTTTGGTAGGGCTAAAATTGAGTACCAGAATAATTTAAATCCCATTGCGTTATTTTCTACCCTTTTTAAAAGCTAAATATGTAAGTAATTATCCGTGATAACACCAACAACATTTTCTTATCAAAGCCTGGGAAAATAAATTTCAAAGTTCACAAGAACCATAAAAACTATAGGTAAAATCTCACGTGTAGCTTTTTTTTTGTAAAATCGTCTTTTAAGCGATTCAGTGGAATTCAGTGGAACTTTGAAATTTGTTTTCGATGTTTGGTGCTGTGAGAAATGATTTCTTTTGATAAGATATTTGAAATGGTCGCACAGTTCAAGTTTGCAATAAGATGTAAATAATTTTGGTAGATAATTTTGTTCAATTAATACTCGAAGTCCTGGCGGATTCCGTCTTAAACCATTTTGAGTGATTCATTATGTATTTTGCCTCGTTTTCAGGCGCCCTTCTGATTGGTCGGTAACCTGGGGCGGAAGTGGAACTATCTACGGCTGGGGTCATAATCACCGCGGACAGCTGGGCGGCATTGAAGGTGGAAAAGTCAAGTTCCCTCAGCCTTGCGAGGCACTCAGCGCTATCAGGCCTGTGCAGATCGTTGGAGGCGAGCAGACTCTGTTTGCTGTGACAGCAGAGGGAAAGGTTTGTTGTTTTGCTGCTTGTTTGCTTGTTTTTCTGATGTCAATTTCTGGTTTCTCCCGCAATCTTTGCTTCATGGGAAAGGGTTACGTTACAGACCAGAAGAATATATGTCGAACAACCAGCGATCAAACATTCAGCGCTTGCGCAATTCAACAGAATTTTCATGCAACTTTGAAAACGGAAAATGTTACAGATATTAAAAGAAGCTTTGCTTGAAGTCAAAAGGTTAAGCTATAGATTTTTCCAACTTAGCCTAAATGGGTTCTTATAGAAATGGTATTTAGTGGGATTTTAGGCTACTTAGGTTGTTAAATAGGTTCTTAATTTGATAGGGGCACTAGCAATCAGCACAGATAACTACTGCAGGGCATATGTGATACGTAATTATTGCTGTATTAAATATCCAGCATACAGTTTATCTGCCCAGTGGTTGTGCCGCAATCTATTTATTTATTTATTTATTTATTTTTTTATTTATTTCTCGTTTCATAGTAAAATAAAATACATACAGTTAGTATTAGAGTTAGTAGTAAAAAATTGAACTTTGTAAATAGATTGTAACTTTAAAATGTAATAGTAATATAATGTAATATTTTTTGTAAGAGCGCTATTTGTTATAGTAGGTATTGTAAGGCGTGTTATTGCGATATTATTATTTAAAAATAAAATGTATATTAAATAATGTAATAAGTAATGTCTTGTAATTAGCATCGTAGGTAGTGTATGTATTTGTTAAGTAAGTAGTGTTCTTTGTGTGTCAATAAATAAATTAAAAAAAAAAAAAAATACAGATTATCTTTCCAAAATACTAGCATGCATGTCTAGACTAAAATTTGTTTTCTGTGTTTTCATCTGTGCCTTCATTTTTGTAAAATAAGAACCTATTGAAAGTTTTAGGCTAAATAGGTTATTATGAAAGGGGGTTAAAATGAAAATTTTAGCATAACAGGTTCTTTAATTCGAGGTTCTTATATGTGGGTTTTTGCTGTATTTAGTACCTGTTAACCTCTTTGGTTTGCCACTGTTGTATACAGGTTTACGCGACCGGATATGGTCACGGCGGGCGTCTTGGGCTCGGAGGAACAGAAACAGTGACGTCAGTACGACTTATCGAATCTCTGCAACACGTGGTAATTAAGAAGGTCGCTGTGCATTCTGGGGGTAAACACGCCATGGCGCTCTCTATGGACGGTGACGTGTACTCCTGGGGCGAAGGGGAGGACGGGAAACTTGGACATGGAAGTCGAACGTGAGTATTACCTTAGCTTAACGCGAATTTCCTTCATTTTGATATGTTACCTTCTCTTTTGCTCTAATTTCCTTTATTGGGAAGTAACTTTTCCTTCGATTCGCATTTATTTAAGTGCCACTGTCAGAGAAAGTGTTCCAGACCTTGGAAGTCGGGGTCAACCGATTTTCCTGAAACTTACTGCAGAAGTTGGCCTTGATGAGATATTCTAAAAGCCATTTGGGTTTGGTTTTCTGACTTTTACTTTCAAAGTTCCAGGGGTGGTCCCATATTGAGCCTTCAAATCATGAAAAATCCTGCTTTTGAAGGAGTAAGTTTGCACTTGTATAAAATCAAACACACAAAACCTTTTGACTAAATACTTGTAGGATGTGATACTACTATAAATGCTCTTTCATTTCATATATGCTGATTTGGCATAGAGGGTTCTGACAGTGTGAGGCATAACACGAAATTTGGCCAACTTTTGATGAGAAAACCACTACCCAAAATTGCCAAAATTTAGATGTTCATATTTTTTAACTGCCTAACTAGAAAAAAAGGACACTTATATCAGGAGTTATCCCAATGCATGTAGAACAAAATTCAGTTGAGAAAAATTTGGGCCGTGTAATGTTTTAGTTCTTTAATGACCCATTTTGAAGCACACCCTGACCTAATTTGCATATTGTCAAAACCAAAAGTTTAACATCCATACTTATTTTATTTATTTTTAAACACTTCAATTTGCCTTGGCGAGGCTTAAAGTTCTTAGGAAAGCTGTTGTTAGCAGTAATAAGACGAGTAAACATAAATTTTGACTGTTAAAATAAGCAAAAATTAGAAAATCAACACTGATGAAATCAGTTTGTTCTTCTCAAAAGCATGTTCCTTAAAATATAATGTGCAT
The DNA here is from genome assembly GCF_052425735.1 of Oculina patagonica. NCBI lineage: Eukaryota > Metazoa > Cnidaria > Anthozoa > Scleractinia > Oculinidae > Oculina > Oculina patagonica. Next base: position 29,383,923 of record NC_135762.1, read on the forward strand.
ACAATAAATGGAGTCCGTATAAGGTCTACGTGATAGTTTACTATACTAATACACTTCTTTTAAACATATCCATGCTTAACTTGCCAAAACTTAACTTACCAAAGCGTATTAAACGCTCTTCAAGTACTTAAAGTAAGTTTCCATATTTTTGAAAATCGTGCGGGTACAAACATCTTACGGCGTAATCGTACTTCCTGATGATCGTTACATTCTGTATTTGTTGACAGAATTCCTTTATAGTCCCTTACAATCAAATAACATTTCTGAAGCCGCTCAGTTCTTTGCCATTGCTGTTTCGGCTGCACACTGTCCATCCGCCATTTTGGATGTGGTCGCAAGAGAACTGGGTCGAGAGTCGCCTGACTAAAAACGTGTGGACTCGACCTACGCGTTTTACATTATGAAGTTTTCCTGTTCAGAGGTTTTTTTCCAACAAAAGTCCTTTGCTCAACTTTAAAGACAGAACTGATCGTGACACTCTTTCATTTTGGTCACATTTTATTAGACCTGGGTGGAACTTGACTGTTAAGCATATGACACGGGCCCCAAAATCAACTAGGTGGCCAACAGTGGCTCAAGAGCTTTTGTTTTTGTTTTTAGATTTATGTTGAATCGTATTCCTGGAACTTCCGCCTGTCATATCGTTAAAAATTAAAATTTCTACTGTTTTTTTTTTCGAGTTTAAAACTGACTTAATACACGTAATGATCATAATGGTGTGCCTCACTAAGCTAAGACAGCTAAATAAATTAACGATCGGCCAGAAGAACTAGTAAAAAAAAGGTAAACGTTTGATTTTAGGGACAGTTTTAACTCTGGAAATTCGCAAAAAGCAGTACTGATTTGAATTTTTATTATATTGAAATGACAATCATGCTCATATAATGATGAGAAACAAGTAACAGCATGTATATTGTATATGGTGTAGATAAGAGCCATCAATCGACATCAAAATGTTGTCACAACTCTACAATGATGCACAAGACCAAAAACCAGTCCTAGTTGCAGTTGGCAAGAATAGCTACATTCGTATACATGCATGTCAAAGGTGCGCTCACCATTCCCTTCAGCTTAGCAGTCAAAGTGACCTGACTGGTGAATTACAACGGAAAAACGACAACTCAGGTTAGATTTAGGAAACTACTGCAACCTTTTCTTCCAGACGAGTGCTTACCTTAAACGGAATTAACCTTCAACCATTGTCATGCTCCGTACCCAACGGCTACTGCGTAGTTTCTCTGCTAGAACTGTTGATGAGCACGTTACAGTTCTTAAAAAAACAGTCTATATTACTGAACGTTTTTTCCCTCACATCCCGCTATTACGGACTCTCGCTAATGTGGACACTAAACGACGACGTCCCAAGCGTGTTGCTATAACGAGAGTTGACTCACGGTATTTATTATTTTAGCACAACACGAGAATAATAGATCTTCAGGCCGGTCACGGTTTTGACCGCCATCTGGAAGGATATGCAACGCCGTCACAAATTACAGTGTCTTATGGGAATCTGATGGACTATCCGAAGGAGCCTAGCTTCTAGGCAAAATATTTAATCAAACAAATTTGAATGATGTAGCTGGGATATAAAGCGTTCAGTTACGTTTTTAATTTTCCATTAATTTCTGCGTTTAAATCCTCCCGGCTTGTTGCGTGGGTTCAGCGGGTAGAACTTAGGGCCTGTTTACATAGAAGGCGGGTTCCCCGGCTAACCGAGTTACCCGGCCAACCGAGCTACCCTGGGCGAGCCAACTTTCCATACGTTTCTTTAAAACACGCATCGAAGCGTTTACATGCAAGACGGGAAACCCGCCTTGCCGAGGCACTCGGTCTACTTGCCCGGGGCACCCTTCTAGGCGAGATAGCTTTTTGCCATGTAAACGGTTATGCCCGGGCTATCCCAGCTTGCCGGGATTAGTCTTCGCGCGTGTTGGCATAAAATTCATAAATTCTGGACCCAAACAGTGCTATTTGACCAAAATTGGATCAAATTAGTTTTATCTGTAGGCTGGAAAATTTTTCTTGAGCAACAGCTAATTAATTCGAAATTTTCGTAGGAATGATTATCCTTACTCACGAAACAACAAATTTAATTTCAATTTGGCGGCCAAAGACTGTTGAATTTCGATTGAATTCCCCCATAATTGGACGTAGTAAAGTTCTAAGAGCTTGCACATCAAAATAAAATAGGTTTAAAGACGGCTAGCCTTGATTATTTAGTAAAAAATCATATTTTTCTTCAATCATTTGGAGCTACATGGTTTTCCCACGCTGTGACACGCTTTACTGACGCTGTCTCAACTCGGGTAGAAGGGCTGTGAATTCTGCATGTTAAGGCGGGCTATGTTTCATCCCTTCTAGCCGGGTAACTCGGTTAGCCGGGGCACCCTCTCTCCATGTAAACAGGCCCTTATAGGCAAACGCCATCGTATAGGCTCTTACCGATAGTGCTAGCACTTTTTTTGGCATTATTTGGCTTCGCGAGCATTTTTTTCTACATTTTATCCCAAAAAGCACTGCTAGCATTATTTTGGATTTTCCACTGATTATTTGTATAATTTTGTGTTAAAAAGCACAATCTGACTTTTTTCATGGCGTCCAAAGCCTCCCAGAACCCAGATGCATTTTGCCCTCATTTTAGTCACAGGAGCCGAGGAGGCCTGAGGAATAGATTTGATAGGTCAGCGTTTTCCTTCTAAAAACCCAGTCCATCACACTCGATACAAGATGGCGTCATCCACGTTTTCATCGAGGAACAATGGAAGACAGACAGCCAAGGCAAAAAAATGAAAAATGTTACTGAAAATCTGAAAAATGTAATATTCTATGTTTAAAAAAATCGGAAAAGAGGGAGCATTTTTATGTAAACCACGAGCACTTTAAAAAAAAAAAATTAGCATTATTTTAGCACTTTTTTGGCAATAAACGAGCACTGCTTTAAGCATTTAATGCTTTTTTTACGAGCACTATCGGTAAGAGCCTACCATCGAATCTTGACAATGTGCGAGCCCTCGAGTCGTGCAAGCCATTGCCGTTTGCTTAAAAAGCACATCGGCAGGGCTGTCACTAAGGGCCGGGGGCCGGGGATTTTCCCCGGCTACAACGAGTTTGAGCCCCGGCTACTTTGATACAAAACCAAAACATGGAAAGTGAAAAATACATCAAATAACTGAATTGTGAATAAAAAACAAACCAATAGTTTATTAATTCAAATTATTTGTCACCTTTTAAAGAGAGCGATTGACATTTCATGTGAGGCTGTGATTGAAAACGCGTAAATATTGAACAATGTCATCTTCCTTTGAAAGCGGGTGAGTTTATGCATCAGTCAATTCCAGCAGTGCCCATCCCCCCCCCCCCCCCCGGGCTAACCCCCGGGCATTAGCATTTCTTTAAAAAAAAATTGGCAAATTCCCGGGGTGGGGATGAAGGAACCGGGCAAATGCCCCGCTCCCGGGTTAATTGTTTTCAATCTCTCGATAGGTGATATAAGAATATAATACAAGTTGTTGCTTCTTAGCAATGAAGAAATATCTAAAATTGAGAAAATATACCTTTAAAAACATCCACGAACATCCACGAGCTTCTCTAGTCATTCGTGAACTAGCTAATCTGCAACGTTGTCCACGTCAAATGCCCGGGGTCAACCCGAGGTACGCAAATGCCCCACCCTCGGGACGGGCAACATTAGCAAATATTAATGCCCCGGGGTTGCCCGGGGGGGGATGGGTACTGCTAGAATTGACTGATGCATTACGTTTACGTTTTCATTCGGATTCTCTTGTTGTCGGAGATTCCGGCTCCGCGTGAAAATGTCATTGAAAAAACGGAGGGTAAAAGTGGATAAACGAATAAAACTCTATCCCTTCTTATCTTCTGGCTGTGCTTTAAGGTAAGATTATGTTTAACTGAAGAAACAACAGTTTGGGCTTCAGCATTTCACTTTCGAATCGACAAGTGACCTGGATGATGCATGAAGGACATTGCACAAGACGCATGTGGCCCAGTAATAGTCACACATGGACTTTCCATAGTTGAACTATGAACACTTTCCACACAAATAAAATCGGCGATCAGTTAACTGTAAACTAATGCAACATTATGTGTGTTCTCCTCTTGCCTGTTTTACAATAATGCTGTTTAATCAGCAACATGTCAATAAACACAGATCAGTCCTACAGGGCTCGTATGCGTTATTACACGTACTTTGTATGACAAAACATTGGCTTGTCTGAGTATTCCACATAAGTGCAGAAAGTTTTGTTGTGTGAATTTCTCAAAGCAATGGTTTTGGTTAAAGAAAAAAACAAACAAAAACAAACCAGTTTGACGTTCCCAACACGTTCCCGACGCCATGTTACGAGTTACTTTCACTCATTCCCAGTCTTCCTCAACTTCTCTTTTCTGTCACGCCATTAGTCACAAGTCAGGCCGTTTCAAATCCCATAATAAACGATAAATTTCGAAAACTTGTCAAATTCTTGTCGAATGGTATCGAGAAAGAGAAAGTTGTAAGTTACCATGGCGTAAAAATCGCATAAAAACAAATTCGTATTAGGAACAATTTTTGTTGTTTCCTAAGCCCTCCCCCCCCCCCCCTCCCCCCTCAACAACCTACAACAGAAAAATCTTGTTCCCCGGCTACATTTTTTATTTCCCCACCTACTTGAAAAATTAGTGACAGCCCTGCATCGGTTACTCTAATATAAGTGACATTACATTATGCGGATATGGTTAGCGTTTATATTAGGATTTGAGGACAGAAGGCACTACTATTGATTTTTCCTTCCTTCTTTCCCAGTGTCCCCGAGCGCTTTTGTTTTTCACTCCTCAGGCTCGCGCTAACTTTTCACCTCTCCCCATTTCCCAGCCCTTACAAAAAATTAAAGAAGAGGCCTCTGTGGAGTGCAGAGTAAAAGTTCATGCATGTTTTAAGGAGACACTGCCGTTTACGTACACTCCTCTTGATCAAGCAATCAGCCACGGGTTTTTTAGCCATTTTTCAATTACTTCCAAATTGAAGTTTGTCTAAAAATAATATTTTTTCTCACATAAAAAATGGCAACAGAGTAATTCTGCAAGTTATCAAAACCTGAGAAAAAACACAGATGTTTTTTTTAATGCCTGATTATGACGAAAAACTTTAAAAAATTGCCATTTTTTTCAACTGTGATGTAGTTCCTTTATACCCTATTGAAGTGTAATCTGCCGAAAAGAGAATATTTTAATGGCCCTCACTCGACACCAGAGATAAAACACGTGTTGATACTTGTTTCATTTCATTATAAGAATGATTTTAATAAGCCATTTGGTTTGTGTCGCATTATCAATTGTTCCTCCCAGGCTAGGTCTCGGGGGCTAGGTCTAATAAAATGCGACCAAAATGAAAAAGTCTTAATATTATGTCAACAAGTTTATAACATAGCGTCAAAAGAGGCTAATTTGAAAACAAAAATAATTTCTCAGTACATTTTAAAGGTATCTTAATGAGTTCTATGGAAGTTTCGTTTGAAAAACGTTGGGTCCACACGTTTTCAGCCAGGCGACTCTCGCCCCAGTTCTCTTGCGACCATATCCAAAATGGCGGATGAACAGCGTGCAACCAAAATAGCAAAACTATGGCATAATGGCGAGGAACTGAGCGGCTTCAGAAACGTTTCTTGATTGTAAGGGACTATTAAGGACTTCTGTTATCAAATGCAGAATGAAGCGATCATTGCGAAATACGATTTGGCCGTAGGATGTTTGTACTCGCACGATTTTCAAAGATATGGAAATTTACCTTTACTATAAGAACGTTTAAGGTGACTCGATCGAAATAAATGACGTGCTGTATGCCGGTCAAAAATTTCTAATAACTTCGCCATTTCTGACTCGATTTCCCTGAAACTTTCGCATTTTACTCGAAATTTATCGTAGATTAACACGCACGTCAATTTGTCGATGAAATGATTACGAGTTTTGCGCGATGTTACTTTTATTGAACACACCTATTTGGATAAAACTACTATTTACAGAAAACTGAGCGCTAAGATTTCGTTTAAACTACTGCAATTATCTCATTATAACATCTTATTATGACTCTCTAAGTTTCCGAAAAATCGTCGGAACAGAAACCTCGATACAATTTGATCATCAAAATATTAATCTCGGGCAAACTTAGAGACTTGGAACGCTCCAGCACTTCCACATTTCGCCCAAAAGTATCATAACCAAAGACAAAGAAAGTTCAGTGCATCAGTTTTGTTAGCTCCAAATCGCATTCGGCTATTTGCAACGTGGAAAAAGTTTGAGCAAATATTATAAACTCACCATTTGCGTCAAAATGTAGTAAGGTTTCCAAATTTACGTTGTTTTAAATTACATGAAAACTAACCGTACGAATTGCTTAAAACAACCGGAACATTAAATTGAACATCTTACACAAACTTTGTCCTACTTAACGTTTCTGCAGCTGCCTTGATTTGGATGAAATAATGTTTTAAAGTGAAGCACTGCTCCAACTCTCTTTTAAACACGGCCATGTTGTTGTTTGAATTCTTTCGTTGACGCTATGCAAATTGCTTTGGGTTTGGTGAGCATTTGAAGAATTTACACATAGATAAGGGGGGTGCATTTTACGCCATAAGACGGCGTTATTTGAATTACAATACACATACTACAATGTCTTAATTTCAGTTTTAGTACCAACCCTTTTCAAATTTTATGTGGCATAAATTAAGGACACCTCTGACATCAGAACATGAAGCAACCGAACACTTTCAATGCACCCCCCTTATCCATATGCAAATTTTTCAAATTATCGTCAATTTCAAGGAAATTTGCATAGCGTTTGTTGTAGAATTCAAACAGCAACATGGCCGTGCTCACAAGAGAGTTGGAGCAGTGCTTCTTTTTAAAACATTATTTCATCCAAATCAAGGCAGCTCCAGAAACGTAAAGCAGCGTAAAGTTTGTGTAAGATGTTCAATTTAATGTTCCGGTTCTTTTAAGCAATTCGTACGGTTAGTTTTCATGTAATTTAGAAAAACGTAAATTTGGCGACCTTCCTACATTTTGACGCAAATGGTGAGTTTATAATATTTGCTCAAACTTTTTCATCGTTGCAAATAGCTGAATGTGATTTGGAGCTGTCAAAACTGATGCATTGAACTTTCTTTGTCTTTGGTTACGGTACTTTTGGGCGAAATGTGGAAGCGCTTGAGCGTTCCAAGCCTCGAAGTTTGCCCGAGATTAATATTTTGATGATCAAATTGTATCGAGGTTTCTGTTCCAACGATTTTTCGGAAACTTAGAGAGTCATAATAAGATGTTATAATTAGATAATTGCAGTAGTTTAAACGAAATCTTAGCGCTCAGTTTTGCGTAAATAGCAGTTTTATCCAAATTGGTGTGTTTAATAAAGTTAACATCGCGCAAAACTCGCGATCATTACAACGACATATTGACGTGCGTGTTAATCTACGATAAATTTCGAGTAAAATGCGAAAGTTTCAGGGAAATCGAGTCAGAAATGGCGAAGTTATTAGAAATTTTTGACCGGCATACAGCACGTCATTTATTTCGATCGAGTCACCTTAATACGCTTTGGTAAGTTAAGTTTTAGCAAGTTCAGCATGGATATGTTTCAAAGAAGTGTATTTATTAGTATAGTAAACTATTACGTAGACGTTATACGGACTCCTGTATTGTATGCACATTATATTTTAGGGAACAAGCTTTGGAGGGGAACAAACTGATTTTTTCAGTATTGTGTTTTTTAATTTTTGCTAATTTTAACAGTCAAAATTTATGTTTACTCGTCTTATTACTGCTAACAACAGCTTTTCTAAGAACTTTAAGCCTCGCCAAGGCAAATTAAAGTGTTTAACAATAAATAAAATAAGTATGAATGCTAAACTTTTGGTTTTGACAATATGCAAATTAGGTCAGGGTGTGCTTCAAAATGGGTCATTAAAGAACTAAAACATTACACGGCCCAAATTTTTCTCAACTGAATTTTGTTCTACATGCATTGGGATAACTCCTGATATAAGTGTCCTTTTTTTCTAGTTAGGCAGTTAAAAAATATGAACATCTAAATTTTGGCAATTTTGGGTAGTGGTTTTCTCATCAAAAGTTGGCCAAATTTCGTGTTATGCCTCACACTGTCAGAACCCTCTATGCCAAATCAGCATATATGAAATGAAAGAGCATTTATAGTAGTATCACAGCCTACAAGTATTTAGTCAAAAGGTTTTGTGTGTTTGATTTTATACAAGTGCAAACTTACTCCTTCAAAAGCAGGATTTTTCATGATTTGAAGGCTCAATATGGGACCACCCCTGGAACTTTGAAAGTAAAAGTCAGAAAACCAAACCCAAATGGCTTTTAGAATATCTCATCAAGGCCAACTTCTGCAGTAAGTTTCAGGAAAATCGGTTGACCCCGACTTCCAAGGTCTGGAACACTTTCTCTGACAGTGGCACTTAAGTCACGTTAATTTCAGATACCTTAATTAACACAAGCGCTAATTTCCTATAATAATGTATGTCGGGAGAAAATGCTTTGTGTTTGAATACAATGTATTTTAGTCCATATTTATTTTTGTCTCGTTATACTATTCGCATAGTCATCGTATACATCTTGAAATTTACAAAAATATGGAAATCGTTGGACTAGTTTCCAGAGCTTTACAACATATGGGAAACCGAAAACAAAGGGAAAAGATATACGAAGGGCGGCTCTCTGCATTTATTTGTCTGCATTATTATAATAAATTTGTCCAGTCGTTTTTATTCCTTTAAACTCGAGTAATGAATGAAATCTTTCACCCAGATTACTGCCATTATAGTAGTCTGGTCGCTCTCCTCAAACAGAAAAGAAAAGTAAATTGCTTTAAAAGAATTTGGCTACATTCAGGGTTCGTACGGGTCCTGGAAAGCCGAAATTTTTTTTTGGTGCACTTTCCAGGACTGGAAAGTCCTAGAAAATGACTACTGGTCCTAGAAAGTCCTGGAAATCTGTTAAACTCAACTAAGAAATGTGCAGACAGTAAGGAGAAATAATATTAAGATCTTGGATTGTAAGGGTGAATGTGAATTTAAGAGTCCTTGAAAAGTACTGGAAAATTGTTTGTCAAAAAGGTACAATCTCTGTACATTGCATAGTGTCAAAATGAGTAGTTAAACCTTAACCGTGGAAAAGCTCTGACCCACCCTATGTTTTAAAAAAGATAGCTTAGTGATGAGCAACTTATATAAGCAGTTACACGAGAAATCCTGCAAACTCCGTTTTCTTTATTTGTAGCCTCTGTGATCGTCCGCGCGTTATAGAAGCCCTGCGCGGCAAATCTATCGTGGACATCGCGTGCGGCGGTTCCCACAGCGCTTGCATCACAAATAGCGGTGAGCTGTACACCTGGGGCAAGGGAAGGTACGGACGGCTGGGTCATGGCGACAGCGACGATCAAGTACTGCCAAAGCTGGTGGAAGCCTTACGCGGACAGCGTGTGATAGACGTAGCTTGCGGGAGCGGTGACGCCCAGACCCTGTGTCTGACTGATAATGACTGTGTGTGGTCATGGGGTGATGGAGATTACGGCAAGCTTGGCCGCGGAGGAAGTGACGGGTGTAAGATTCCAATGAAGGTGGAGTCACTTATGAGAGCTGGGGTGTGCAAGGTGGAGTGTGGCTCACAGTTCTCTGTAGCGCTGACCAAGTCTGGTGCTGTTTATACTTGGTAAGTACACGTGAAATTCGTGTCTGACAATTACAACGAGTGTGAAATATAATTTAAATGATTGCTAACGAGAAGATCTATTTACGGCGTTAGACAATGCAATGCTGTTGAAATATAAGTCTTATTGGAAGATAAATGAAGCTTAACGCCCTTGAAACCATAAAACGAAATAACCTGAACTTGCATGTACACTTTTATTATTAACTGAAGCATTTTGCAATAATTTTGTTAGTAGGAATCTAATGACTCTCTGATTTTAAAGCGACTTCCTGTATAGCGTATACAATATGAAAAAACTGGAACTAGTTTGAACTAGTCGTGTTTATTTTTTATTTACGATTCTTTAGTAGTCGCTCCGGGTTAGAGCAGAGTACCACCTCTACCCGTGGCGTTAATGTCTGGCGTTCCTCTTATTTCCTCTTTCTTCGCTTTCACCAGTTACATCTGGCTATTTACTTCCCTTGATGTCCGTTCTTCGGTTTTTACTTCGCTTGTATTTAACAAGACCAATAAGGCAGGTCGTAAGCAAATTCTCCCGAGTAAAGTGTTAAAAAATATATGCCAAGAAGTAAAGAGAATTTTGTGCTGATCATGGCGCTGAAATTGTTTTATCTCTCAGGGGTAAAGGCGACTACTACCGCCTTGGGCATGGCTCAGATGATCACGTGAGACGTCCCAAGAGAGTGGCAGCCCTGCAAAACAAGAAAGTGGTTGCTATAGCAACAGGTTCCCTGCACTGCGTGGCATGCACGGACATGGGTGAGGTGTACACGTGGGGTGATAATGACGAAGGACAGCTTGGGGACGGGTCAACAAATGCCATCCAGAGACCACGGCTGGTCACAGCTTTACAGGTGACTCTACTGATTTTTTTAACATAGTCAGTGTAAGCAGACTTCTGTCATCCCACGCTTGTTTCTGTCCTTGCGAGAGCGATGTGTAAAGCCCCGGCTCGACGATGAAGCGATTTCTTTCAACATCGTGTGTGTTACACAAAACATTAGCGGATAAACGGACAACCCATGTTGAACGAAACATCGAATGGAGTGAGCCCACTTAACGCTTTGTTTCGTTTTGAAATTTTGTTTATTCCGTTGCGTTACGAAATTGGAGCCGGAGCTGGATGACGTAGTACTGTACAGGTCAGACTGACTCTTACTTCAGTGTAAACAAGTAATCAGGAGATATTATAACTCGGATTTTGGAAATGCTGAAAAAAGGCAGTTAAACTAATAGACAGAACAGCGAGTCTGCGAACAATTATGTTCATTTTAGCGATAAAACTGAGATACATTGTAAGGGCAGAAAAACTACAGTTGACTGCGTGGAGCCTGGATAACACTCGCTTCAAAGTCACTTTTAGTCGTTTAACAACAGTGATGACATTTTGGCGCCGTGAAAACACAAAAACCTTTTGAAGTGCTCAGGAGTGCTTTTTCTGCCATTAACCTAAAACAACACTTTTTTTTCACTCGTAACCTTGCGAGTATGTAGAAAACGACTCAGTTGGGAAAGCGGTTGTTTAAATTAAATTAAACGGTGCTTATGCCGTAACCTTTTTCGTTTCTTTTTCAGGGCAAGCAAACAAACCGAGTGGCATGTGGTTCAGCTCACACTATTGCCTGGTCCACTACAAAGCCCGCCAATGCTGGTCGCCTCCCCAGGGAAGTCCCCATGGAGTTTAACCACCTACAGCTGATCCCCCTGGGGGCATTACGGAATCGCCTTATGTTACTCCATCACTTCTCCGAGCTTGTGTGTTCGTCGATCGCCTTGTTTGACCTGCAGCCTCGTATTAAGGATCATCTGGGTCAAGAGACCTTGGTAGCGCTGGATGGTTTAAGAGGTGTACTGATCCCGTCTGGGAAGGTAAGGAATGGCCATTTTGATGTCTTTTTGGCGTGAGCAAAGCATCAACTAACGGAAACCATACAGTCTAGGTTATTCAAGAACAAACGCGCGTACAGGAAGTAACACGAATCGAAGAGGGTGTTTTGGAGCAGTGCGTGCAACAAAATTACAACTTGTCCAGCATTGATTCGTCTTTACCGTTTCACTACTTCTTAATTGTTGCCTGCAATGTTATACGCCTCAATTGCATAGATGGACACACGGTTCAACTTGGAAACTGCGCGCAATGAACGCCAATGTTGCACAGTCCGAATCACGCGGACTAAGGCGCCATCTACCTTATACGTTTTCATACGAAAGAGACAGTGTTGAATACGAATCAAGGCTTTAATACGCAAGGAATAATTGAAATGGATGGTAACAATGGTTGGAATTAATCTCAGAAAGTGAACTGTAACTAAAGGCTCTTCGAGATTCAGACGTTATAATTATAACGTTTTCTTTGTTTATCACGTTTTAGGAGGCAGCTTTCCGTAAAGTTGTTCAAACAACTATGGTTCGTGACAGGCAACACGGTCCTGTAATAGAACTAAACCGAATACAGGTGAGTTATGTATCATTAAAGTTTTTATCTCGCTGTTTGCTCTTTGGCTCTTTTGGGATCCCTATTCTACCCTCATTTTTACGTTAGATATACTAAAAAGAACAAATTTTGGAGCGCCATACAGCTACGATTTAAATAAACTACATAGGCCTTTCGACCTTAACGGTCCTCGTCAGTCAGTGTAGATACATTTCAAATAGCAACGATCAGTAACATGATATTACAGTACAGTACATGTATAGGGTGTGTTAAGATCTATAATGAAGTAACACCGGTGCGCAGAGCACACGGATCAACCCTATTAAGGCCATCAGGTTCACTAGTACGCAACTTACTTATCCATATGGACTCTAATTCAGTTAATTTTCCAGGAGAAGATTGGCTCAATACAACAAACTTAAATGTTTGGTTAAAATCGGAGTTATAAGGATCTAAATAAAATTTTTAAGGAATTTGAAGTTGAATTTGACGTTCTCGTATTGAGGTTGAAAGCAATTTGAAGACAATTCGTAGTCCTTAAAACCCTTATTCCAGGGCGACTGCTTAAAATTTGAACAATGCGTGGTTACTTAACTTTTCTCCTTGCGTTCCTCTCTTCAGATCAAGAAGTTCCGGTCTAAAGGCGGTCTAACCGGCCCGGACGGTTCCAAGTCAGTATTCGGCCAAGCTTGTTCCAAGATGAGCAATTTTGGTCCCGACAGCCTGTTCCTTCCTCACCGAGTGTGGAAGGTCAAGTTCATCGGCGAGAGCGTGGACGACTGTGGAGGCGGCTACTCTGAATCCATCGCAGAGATGTGTGACGAGCTTCAAAATGGCTCCCTCCCCCTGCTGATTGTGACACCTAACGGAAGAGACGAGTCGGGGGCAAACCGAGACTGCTTCATTCTAAACCCAGATGCCACTTCTCCTGTTCATCTCAGCATGTTCAAGTTTCTAGGAGTGTTGATTGGGATTGCTATCCGTACAGGCAGCCCGCTTAGCTTGAATCTTGCTGAGCCTGTGTGGCAGCAGTTTGCAGGTAAGATGAACCCGGGCTGTTAATCGTGTGTTCCTTTCCTCGCCATAGTACGAGGCTAACCAGGGGAGCAACATCGCGACTCCCTTCTTCTCCTCAACCTCTAATTTGCCTTTTGTTACGTTATCATTTTGGCCGACTCGGTCATCCAAAGGAGACGTCGGAGGGAAAAAAGTTTTCTCCTTCAAAGACAGCAGAACGACGAATAACTTGTTGAATTCTCCGATATGCACCTTTGCAGAGAACGTGTTAAAAAACTTGCTGGGTGATATAATAATCTTCATGCTGCTAATACTCTTATGTTTTCAGGCATGTCGTTGCGAGTGACCGACTTGGCTGAAATCGACAAGGATTACGTACCAGGTCTAATGTGCATCCGGGACATGGAACGTGAAGCGTTTGAAGCCATGGAGATGCCATTCAGTACTCCTAGCGCCAGCGGTCAGGAGGTACAGCTGCATAACAAGATCAAGAGAATCACACTGGACAACAGAGAGGAATATGTGAGATTAGCGCTCCACTATCGCTTGCACGAGTTTGATTTACAGGTATTTGTCTATTTGATAAAACTACGGTCATTGACATAACCTTGGTGCAATTGCTGTTTTTCTTACTTGAAACATAAAAAACATAAAGTAATTCCCCCCCCCCCCCCTCTCCCCCTTAACAATGTTGCGTAACATGCCAAAAATAATGCCTTCAATTGCTACCTACTTTTGTTCGCAAACTGAAACGCACTGCACAAAGAGTTTGGGCTATCTAACATTGAAACGGGGGGAAGAGGGTGGGTGTGCCAACGAATTTTGTCAATGATTGTAGTTCTTACACTCTGTCAAAGCGCTACTCTTATTAAGCTTCGTGGTTCGTTTGAATTCCAGCTGCACTAAAGCCCGAGGGGAGTTTGCAGTGCGCAAGTGGAAACTCATGTCGACTCTCGCGAAATTTAAACAAAAAATTTACGCCAAAGAAGAGTGAAAGTTTTTGCTCTCATTCTCCCTTGTCCTGGGTTAACAAATGTTATGACGCAATTTGTCACAGTAAAGTTGTTGCTCTTTGTGCTTTTGCTTGTTTTCACATTGACTGACGAATCGTGTGCTCTTGACCTTCAGATATCCGCAGTTCGAGAAGGCATGGCACGAGTCGTTCCAGTTCCCTTGCTTTCATTATTTACCGGCCCTGAACTGGAGACGATGGTATGCGGTAGTCCCGACATTCCTCTGGACCTGTTGAAGTCCGTGGTGACGTACAAGGGAGTGGACGCTAGCGCCCCATTGGTTCGTTGGTTCTGGGAGACACTCGAGAGTTTCTCTAACGCCGAGCGATCCCTGTTTCTTCGATTCGTTTGGGGACGAACTCGACTCCCGAGAACTATCGTGGATTTCCGTGGCAGAGACTTCGTTTTTCAGGTAAGCTCTTCATGCAATACCTAAATACTATGCCAAGTTGTTGCTTGCTGGCACACATACGCTCATTAATTGAATAGATTTCAATGGTTAACTTGTAAATGCCTACTGGATTTTAGGTAGCAAGCCTTAAAGGGAACCTCCACTCTTATGACAGGTTGACGTTGAATTGTTTGAAATATTGTTATGCCTAAATTTCAAATTTTACAGGATATGGGAGAAATGTTTCTTTGTTTTGGTTGTACCCTCTCTATGTAAATTCTGTGACTTTCGCAGGTCTCACTGGATCTATCGACCAAAACATTACATGACCGTTGTAACAGATTAAGTTGTTTCACAACTATTAATGCAACACTACATATATATCCATCCAGACCATATGCACAAATAATTTTAAGTCATCATCATTGTCTTTACCATCATCTTCATCGTCATCATTTTGTAAGCTCTTTTTAGGGCCAAAGAAGAGTGAACGTTTTAGCTCTTATTCTCTAAAGAAGAGTGAAAGTTTTAGCTCATAATTATCACGTCGCATTTTTTAGCAAATAAATATAACTGTGTAGATCCAGGGCTTTTCATAAACTTATGAAACAGGTTTCAAAGAAGACTACTGTATTAGCTGCCTGGTCTGAGAAAGTTTGAAGAATAATTTGACCTACTAAAAATCACTGCAAAACAAGTTTCTACTTAAACCCTTTAACGTGACCTGGATACTGTATACTTTTCGTTTCAGGTGCTTGACAAGTACTCTCCCCCAGACCACTACCTGCCCGAATCCTACACTTGTTTCTTCCTTCTGAAGATGCCGCGATACTCTTGTCAGCGGGTGCTTTGTGAGAAGCTAAAGTACGCCATCCACTTTTGCAAGTCAATCGATTCAGACGATTATGCCAGGATCGACCTCACGGGCGAACAGGCCGAGGAATACGATACTGATGTGGAGGCCTTTTAATTTCGAGCCGTTTCAAGTTACTCAAGATACAGTGACAGGAGGCTCGAAGACTAATGAACAGATTGCGTGACAATACGCTGTATTCACGAAAGCCGCCATGTTGGTTTTCATATTTCAGATCGCAACACAAGTGTTTCTGTCAAAATTATTCTTTAATATATTTTCAGTCATTATCGAGCCAGATTGTTGACAATTACTGCAGGTGTAGTTAAACTCTTAACGCGTCTGAGATCAGCGAACCTGCTGAAAAACTGGCTGAAAATTATCGATTAACTCCCTTTATGAACAATGTTTAAATTTACAATACAATATGAAAACCATCATGGCGGTCTGTCCTAAATGCGGACTGATGTGGCTAAATCATGTGATGAACATTCTCGGATCACGTGTGCCATCTGGTGACAAAAGGAACATCTGAGTCGCAGGCTCAATACCACCGCAAGAGAAATTTCACTCATACTGGACTTATAGTAAATTGTCTGAAGGAACAAGTGATGGTTTGCATTTGTCCAAGATGCGATTCTGTTGTAAGGCGTCGGTTTGCAATTTTGCAAACCCTTGTTGTGGTTGACTAAGACATTTCAATGTAAATGATAGCCTAGAATTTTGAGAGAAGATAGTTTGGTAGATGTTTTTAGCGCGAGAATATTATAATAATGCATACTAAGTTATTTGAATCTGGGTTATTACCGACCGAGGGAAAGGTTAATTTATTTCTATAAAATGTTTTCTCGTTTTAAAATAGTGTAGCAAGTATGAGTGACAGAAATAATAATAAGTTAAATAAAAAAATGATGTTGTTGTATATCGTCTGTCGTCCTCATTTTGTCTCTTAACAGAATATTCCCAGAATCGTAATCCGATTTTAGTCCGTTTTACCAGATTACCGCAAATATGACACCTTTCCATTATGGGCTTCATAGTATAGCTAACTCAACTTTCTATAAGTGACTTTAGTTTTATTAAATGTGTTAACAGATATTAAAGTTAGCTCCTGAGCATTTTGACACCAAGGTACGAAAAACCTCGCATAGAACTCTTGCCTCTAGTTCGCTCTATATATGCTAAGTTGTTAAAAAACCCTGAAAACATAAAGGTCGGCAAACACACGAGGGGACTTGTCGCAGGGACTAGAACCTCGTGTGTAACGACCTTAATGCCGGAAAACTAGGCTCGATTATTTGCACCACTTTCGAATCCTGTGCATGGTTTAAAATTTACTCTCACTTCCCGTATTAATGAAAGAAAATTGAACGAAACTATTTTGCAGAAAACGAACTGATGAGTCGAAAGATTGGTTTCAACTTTTGTTCGTGCATCGAACTAAGTCGCAGACAACCTTTCTAACCAATACGACCGGGCCGGAATTGAATTCAACCTAGCGTCCAGTTTTGTTCGATTTGTAAGTGTAGTGTTCGATAACATTTTACACCGAACCATGCTCGAGACGGGACGAATTAAACCGAGCAGCAAAATTGGAGCGACGATTCTGCTGCGCGGTTTACTTCGTCTTGCGCCGACTTGTAGCCCCTGGGATTCCGAGAATTAATATCACGAACAAGACAAGGTTTATTGTCATCCTTAGAACGCCGACAAAAAAGCCCTTTCATAATGTATTTGCTACGAACTGAATGTACTGTTTAATCCATGCATACAAAGCTGCTGTAATTTAAGAAAAAGGAATGACATCTAAACAAAGCGATGTTTGCTTTTGGCAGGTAAAATGGCAAATTAGCTGTTGCACATTCTGTCCCACTTTGTTTTTCTACCATACACCGAATAAAATTAGTGAATACTGCAAAAACACAGGCAAACCTATCCGACATTAATGTTCCGGTTCGACCGGTTATCCACAATTAAAGGATTATTTCTCAAGGAGACAACAAAAAACAGGATTTAGAGCCTTTTTCGAACTCGCCATAAATAGCAGACAATATTACTTGCAATTGTGTTGGTGAATTATTTTTAGCAAACGTCGATTTCAACAAAAAAAATTAATTGGTCAATTTCGCCCACAAAATGAACATTCGCTTTGGAAGAGCTTTAATTAACTCTACGTCAATTGCAAAACTGTTTGTTTACTTGAAGGATTTAATAACAAAACTTCACAAGCTGTTTTCCCATTTTGTGTCACTGAGTTTATTTAGCTACGGCTGTTGAACAGCGTTCGGCCTTGATGTAGTATGATTAAAGGCGACATGTGAAGGCGATTTCTTTTTCCGTTTTTACCGACTTAGCCTTTCAGTTCTTTGAAGAAAGTGGAATAGACAGCGTAAAGTCCTTTAACATTAATTCGATGCCAATACGTGGCAGTTTTATATAGAACGCTAATCCTTTCTAAATTTGCAATTGCTTTGCATGAAGGAAGCGTTAAAACTTGGAAATGCAAATAAGGCGCTAAGAACAAACGTTTTCAGCCAAGGTTATTGAAATTTGCGACGGAATCGAATCGGAGAGAAAACTTCGAAGAAACAAAATAGCGTACTTCATCGCTGCCAGGAAACCATTCAAGTGCTTGACTGACGTTGGACACTGTAAAAGGCCAACACAAAATCGAACAACAAACAAAACTTGCGTTGTACTGTTTCGTGGAGTAAAATTATTTCATAGGCCGGAATAACATGGACGCTAGTGGAAGTAAACCCAAAACAAAGATCCACAAGCCAGGATTGTCTAGAAACTTTGCAGCTAACAGTAACTATCAAGAAACCTTGAGAAATCGTGTTTTTGCAAGGAGGGATTCAACGCCTGAACTTGGATTAGATAGTTTATCGTTTCGTAATGAAAAGACAATTTCATCGACGGAAGTTCCATCGTACAACTTGTGGAAATCAAGACTTGATCGCAGGAGTTCTTTACCAAATTGCTTGGCCGTTGGACAAAGAAAAAATCCAACTTCTTCTGGGGGCTACGTCCCGTCTGTGTTTACGCGCGAATCGAAAGGGCTACGGAAATATTCTACGTCTCTTGGAAGTCAAATAAACGAGGCTGATGACCAGACGGCCGAGGCCGAAAAAACTGAGGATAATGGTGATGGAAGCAATGCAGTAGCGAACAGGATCGCAGTTTTGCCAAAAGAGGAAACTTGGCAACAGATTTTTAGCCGAGAAAGCTCTGCTATAAGCCAAGGTACAAGGTCGTATTGCGACTCTGTTTCTACCATAAGGTGCACAAGCACGGAAAGCCCTTTAACAAAACGCGGCGAAAGACGACAGGCTTACTATGCAAAAAATGACAGCATAAAACGCTGGCTTAGCGAAGTGGAATAAATAACTCTTATACATCGTAAAAAGTTTACATGCCTGAATTAAGAAGTGAAAATATCGCTGGAAATGAAAAGCCAATGTACAATGGACAAGGTGTTCGAGGGCCGAGCCTAGCCAGATATAATATGTACGTTGCAGCGAACGACTCTGTTGCAAAATCACTTGCTCGTAATTTTTAGCACGAGAGTTTCATTATTGAAGACCATGCGTAAAGAGACACCTAGCGGTCCAAATACGTGTAGACGCTTTGACTATAGCTTCCTCTTATTGCTTCAGGCCGGTTTGGCGTTTGACGAATTCAAATAACTTGTGCTGTACACATTGTACAATAATTTTTCATTCAGATCTGAAAAGAAGCGTGATATAATAAAACATGGACACTACATGTGTGTATGCCGTTGAGTTTTTTTTTTAACGATTTTCAGTATGAACGGGCCTTCGTATCTTTAAAACACGCGTACCGCGTCTACCGAAAAATTTTATGAAGAGTTTTCACGTTTTTCATAAAATGTCGACTACAATCGGCTCTTAAATCCATTGGATTTCTGTGTTGCTGGTGGCTGTGTTCAATTCCTGAAACTAACAATTATGTAAATGGCACGAGTGAGACGATCACGAAACTTTTAAACAGGAAAAAAATCTTAGAAAATCTGTTTTTAGAATGCATTTAAAAACACCATTATCTGAGTTTATTTAGGGTTAGGAGACAGGTTGACAAACTTTCGGTCAGACTGTATTTACATGTAATAAAACAACAAAGTTCGACTTCGCAGCTAAAGAATATGACAGCCATTTCAAGTGGATTTGGCAGTAGTTATACAAAGGGTAGTTTTGTACTGATTAAAGTTAAACTCAAAGACATTTCTTAGCTTCAGCTAGAAGCGGGATAAATTTATTTAATTTGTTAATTACAAGCAGTCACATGAAGTAAAACAAGTGTGCATCTTGGTTAACAGATAATTTGGCGTGAGATGATAACTGTTTACCGTTTTCTGAAAAAAAGAAACGGTTGAATGACTGTTAAAAAATGGGGAACGTTGATGTTTTTCCAAAAATCAGAAATGAAACCCTAAATGGTACAGAATATTCTGTCGGGCGTACCAACCGGAATGAAAGGACTATCTCAAAACATAGCGGCCACAATTTTCCGAGCGGATTTTCCTGGGAAAATTACCTGAATAGCGTTAGAGGAGTGTTATACTTAACAATTATTCCACGAGCGCGCGTTGGATATGAGATGGTAGATAGCCAACGAGGCGCGTAGCGCCAAGTTGGCTATAACGATGTCATATCCAACAAGCGCGAGTGGAATAATTGTTTTATTAAAAACACCCAAAGAATTGCAAGAATATTTGAGCTCCCTAGCTGTTTTCGTTGACGCGTATTGGCTACCATATTTGTGGTCAATGGTATATGAGCTCATAAACCAGTGGCGGATCCACTTTGAAGTGCCGCGGGGCCCGGGCCTCCCCTTATTTTTTGGAAATAACGCATTTTCTTTGAAGTGCCGGAATTTTCTTCGCAGAATTCAATATTCATAGTCAAGCGGCCCCCTTTAGCTGAAGGTCTGGATCCGCCCGAGTAAACCATTGCCTGTTAATCAAAACGCAGGAATTGCAATATACCATTGCTAGTTTTAAATAAAAACTGATATCGGAGCAACTTGAAGTCTCGCAACAGTCTCGTCCCCGTAGGCTGCCAGCATTTTGGTCAGCACCAAGAATCAAGACTTCTGGGCTCTGGGCTAGACTGAAAGCCGGCCAAAATAGCGGCCAAATCTGATTGGCTGTTGAAACTTGTTTTACGCGCATAATCAAACCGAAACCAGAAATTCCTGGTTCAAGCTCTTGAATCGCCAAGACCCGCTGCGTTTCCCGACCGCTGGACTCGCTGCAACAGATGGTGTCATGGGCAATCGTGAAAAAGCTCAAGGAAATCCGCAAGAGCTGGGTCATGATTGTTTTGGATTGGTTAATGCATATGGTATATGATATATGGTTCGGACCTAAAACACGCGGCTTTATTTGGCCAAAAGCGAGGGGTGCGCAACAAGAAAAACTGTTCACCTGCTTCCCACCGGTTTGCTCACCCATGAACATTACAAGCAATAATGCTTTGGAAACAACGTTTCTTTGTTTTTAAAAATGCGTTACAATGAACCCTTGCAAATGATTTTACACTTTTTAACCAGTTTACACTGAGGAATATAACTGTATTTTATTGTTACGAAGGCATATCCATAAAACTTTCAATCCTGATTACAATCATAGACATCTATTCTTTTTGGCTAAATACGTAAGTCCTTTTCGCCAAGTTAACGGTATTTTCATTGGCTATACTATTGATGTATTAACGGTTTAATTAAGATTGTTATCAATTTTTGTTCGCGATCACAGGGCATCCATTAATTTAGTTTTTTTTTTGTATTTGAAGACCTAATAGAATGATACAGAATCACTTAAAACGCTAACAGCAACACTTAACCTTTTTTGACGTAAATCGAGATTGCATATTTTGCAATTTTTCTGAGTAGCGCTTTCCAAACTTTACAACAATGCAGCCATCCATGAATGCATTATTACAATTGTTGGCGATAAGGACATCTGGGTTGACCTTGAAGCAAAATTAATTATACCCAGCTAAAATATAAAAGGTCAACTTAACGTGGGCCAGACATTTAAGATTACTTATGTAAAATAGTGGAGTGTTAGGACATTAGATTGATGCATTGTAGTACCCCTCGAACTTTAGCTCTTCTATGGTTTTTCTGTGTGTTTAATAGCCCGTTTCAAATTTAATATCATTTAAGGATTTTATTCACACTGAGTCAACACAGCGGTAGACAAATGTATCTGTAAGTAAAAGAAGTAAATTGGTGGTTTAATAGCCGGAGGCAAGAACAATAAAAGGGCCAACTTGTCCGTGACGAAATGAATTCATGTTTTTTGTTTTTAATATTGGCTGACTGCAAAACAGTGATGAACTCGAATACCTCACCATTTCAGCAAACTTCATGTTTGAACGAGACTAAGGAGCAAAATTATGAAGCGAGAGGCCCTGACTTAACGTTAACTGCTGGAGGATCTATAAGCAATGCGAAAACAACCCGTGGTCGCCGGCATTCGGCGTGCAGTTACCTTCCACGACATGCCATGACTCCAGCCATCTCGGAAGCCGTATCGCCCAGCGATACGCCAGTTACTCAGGAAATATCAAGCTCAGCTAATACGGGTTTTGTTGGATTGCATCGCCGAAGAAAAACCTCGCTGCCTTCCCAGATGGTCTTAAAACCAGACCAATTTCTCGAGGGTGGACGAGTTGAAGTAGCAAAACGTGAAGTGAACTTAGAGGCACGCATGCCAGTGTTCACGAAGGAACCTGGTACAGTAAAGAAGAGCTCTACTACACCATTAACGCAAACCGAAGCCAATGGATGGATGTTTGAAAATATTGGAGGTAATATGGGCGGGAATCAGAGACCTCGACAAAGACGAATAAGTTTGCCTGTTTTGAAGGTAGACAAAACAGATTCACCACCGGCTCTTCCCAGCTGTAACTCTGGATCAAGCGGTGAACTGAATAACAATTTATTAACTCCGTCTTCCATTCCACGTGTTCGTAGCGGCCCTCTTATAGGTAAGAAGGCCGAAGCACGTCAATGGAGTCAAAGCTTTTGATTGATGTGCCTAAAGCTTTTGGTTGATTGCCAGTGCCCCGGAGTGCCTTTTGATTAAAGTGCCTTTACAACTACAGGCCAGTGAGGTTCGTGTACATGAGAATACCATTAACTCAAACCCGCGTGGAAAACAAGGGAAAAAGACGACTGACAGTTTTGGAAAGCATAGGTTAAATGTAATTAGTTCGACTTGTGAATATGTAAATTGAATAGATTTTACAGCACATTGTGAGCGACAAGCTCAAGTTAAGTTAATGGACGAATTTTGAGTCATTTGGTTTCAAAGAAAACTGCGAGATGAAATTCGAAAGGAGGTGCACTGAACTATGGCATCAGAAAAATTTTTTTTAACAGTATTAGGCCGAGCTTAGAGGACTTAAAAAACTCCAGCAATGCGGTCGTTACTTATGTTATTAACCTCTCCAGTTGAATGCCCATTTTTATTCTTTTGCCAAAAATAACTTTAACAGCTGAACGCTGAGTAATTATGTCGTGCTCACCAATTAGAATATTGATCTTGTATTTAGTGCAGTCTTTAATAATTATGCAATCACAACCTTTGGTGAAAGGACAGTTTGCATTGTAGAAAATAAAATATATTTCGTATTCAAGAAAACCTCAAGATGGCGTAAAAAGCGGCTCTGATGGTGGATTTCCAGTGACGCGTAATTTAGAGACAATGTATGAACGACTTGCGTTAACGTTTACTCAAGTCGTTCATACATTGTCTCTAATTTTTTCACGCACGTAAAAAAATACGCGTCATTGGAAATCCACCATGAGATACAATAACAAACTGCAACGAAACAAGCATAGTAAACTCTGGAAGATAAAGATAGTAGAAAATTGTAAAAATTGTAAAATTTAGACTACATTGAATATTTGTGGGGTTCGAAATTCGCGAGGTGCTTCCTTGAACTTGCGCTGTTACAGGCCGGGAGTATATTTTTGAAAGTTGTCGAGACTCGGTCGGCGTAATGAGAAAGTCTCCGAATAATTTTAAGAAGCTGCATTATATGCTGATGTTTTATTAAGTCATTTTTATGATGTACAAAAACACCAAAGAGTATGTGATAGACCAAACAAAAACAGAGATTATTTTTAAAAAGACTGGGAAAGATTAAGAAAAATCATTGACAACAATCGTAATATAAAGCTCCATTGGGTTTAAATACAAATAGTATGTGACCTTGTTTACAAGTAGTTTACATCACATCAGGTATAAATGCTCGAACTAGCGGATAAAATAAGAAAAGTGCAATGATATTTTATATTTTTGTATATATCTGCATACTCTATCCTGCTATGTATTTAACCTTTTCTCTTCGTTAAATCGTTAAGGGATAACTTGATGTTTTTAAAATACATCAGTTCTTACTATATTAGCTGTAAATTTTCTAACGTAACTCTATTGTTCCGTTCATAATTATTTCCTGCCAATGAAATTAGAATTCTCTCGCGAACTTCAAAATGCCATTAAAATTTTCACGTTTGAAACTTTAAGTGGTAGTCTCACTTATTTTATCAGTTTAGCGATCGACAGAATTGACCTTTTTAATTTTTTTTTATTTTATTTTCTTGTGTCAGACAGTTACAATGACTACAGAATAACATACGGCCATGGGTTCGATTCCCGTCGGGGACTCAGATTTTTTCTTTGTCCCACGCTCGTGTCATGTAGAATAATTTCTTCACTATTTATCACCGAGCTTAAAATCTACCATCTTTATTATTTACTACAAATTTGATGATTTCGACATTGCTGATCCTAGCAGTATGCAGGACGCGTGTCACTTATCAACCTAGTAAATGGCCTAGCTCACAGCGAGTCTCACGTAGCTCAGTTGGTTAGAGCGCCCAACCGGTATCTGGGAGGCCATGGGTTCGATTCCCGTCGGGGACTCAGATTTTTTTCTTTGTCCCACGCTCGTGTCATGTAGAATAATTTCTTCACTACATCGCTTTATAATGGCCGTTTGTCGTAAGGGCTTGGTGATATAAATTCTCAGTATAAATCAGTTGATCTTTTGATCTCGTCTTCCGTCGCGTCCGTTGTTAACTGAACATTAGGCAAGTGTTTGATTGAATTTAGGCGGTGTAAACCAGTATACTGAAGCACATGCGGCGTTTTGTTTCCAAATTTGAAATCGGACTATATATAGTAACAACTGAAATAATTGTCTTATTATAAGTGACACTTTTGGAACTGAGGAGAGTGAAAAAATAATCAACTCTAAACGTTTTTGTGAAGGAGTTTCGATACTTCTAGCTACTTCATCAGTGATCAATCCATCCCTGCTTTTGCATTACTATTATTTTACTGTGTGTTTTGTTTGGGTTCTGGTTAAAGTTCATTAATGTTCCTGCAATATTTGCGGTTTTGGGGCTTGTTATGTTCCGGTCTGGTAAACTATCATCACCAGTTATTTATAGGCCAGACAATTTAATATGCATGTTACCTCGTGGACTCTTTGTTGATTTAATTGCCAGTTCGTTTCGTTTCGCCAAGTTTTGTCTGTATTCAACCAAATTTAACTTTAAGTAAAATAACAACACTTTGTAAATTGAAGCTAGTAGTCAAGATTAATCCCAAAAAGGCTAATAATAAAACTTATCACTTGTTAAAACAACCCCTTTCCTCCAGCTTTGCCGAACCTTGAGGAAAATTGGGTGTAGGCCTTATTCTTGCATGTCTGGTGTAAATAAACTATTTTGTTCATTACTGAGTAGGGTCCTTAACACTCGGATTAATATAAAAGAAAAGAAGCTCGAAGTAGAAAACTAGAATCATACAGCCATTTAAAGGCCCGGTCAAACCGACACCAAGTAGTCACAAGCTTTCAACCTGCGTCGACTTGCAAGTTATTTATACCTGCCATCACATAAATATATTCCATAAGATAACAGAGAAGTAAATCTTACAATAACAGTGGCGCAGTTAGCTTAACAATTTAGTGCTATTTGGTTTACTGGAAAAGGGGTCGAAATGGGGCACTGAACAACAGCACCCTTAAGGTATAACAGAAGGGCTTAGAAGAAAAATGGACCAACTTCAAAACTTCTAATAGCCCTTGTATCGATAAACAAAAAATACATTGTCAAAGCGTGTTTCAGGACCAGAGATTTATTCAAGCAAATTATAAACATTTCTCATCTTTTGGTAGGGACACATTTTTTACTAACCAACATAAGTAATTTCCAGTCATGGAGTTTGGGAAAGCGCAATTTGCTTCAACATTGGCCTCTAAACCTTACACATAATATAGTATAAAACAAAGCTAAACTAACTGCTTATTAGCATCGATATTAGCACGCGTCTCTCGAGTCGCTGCAAGCGGCGAAGCTTAATTGATCTTCACCCCCTACCGTTGTCAAAGTAACGGAAGACGGATCCCGCCAAGTCTTAATATAGAACCGTCTTTTGTTCTCTCGCATTTTTCTGGTGAGAGCTCACTTCAATTAATTTCTATTCTTTTCAAACACGCCTTAGCGATAAAGAAACACGAAAAACCCTTACAATAACCAGATGAACTGTCGCGGTAGTAAGGTGGTTCAACGTGGTTTATAGTGAGAGAAAAGGGTTTTTAACTTGCAAAAGGCAGTAAAAGCAAGCTTTTCGTTGTCCACAACGATTTTTGGATCAAATATGAGCACAACGGATTCTACAACGTGGAATTTCTCGAGTCATTCTAGGACGAGGACACATTCCGTAGACTATTCTCGACATCTATGTGGTAGTGCAAGACCAAAAGCATCAATGGACAAAAGGCCTTCCAAATCGTTCAGTGATACCGATGCCATCGGCCTTCTTAGTCAAACATCTCTCGGACGATATCATGACTTAAACGAAAAGAATACAAAGTTTGTCAAACAGCTGGCGAGCGTCGAAAGAGTGTCACAAAAACAAGTTTACAACATGGACCACTCATTTCACAGAAAATACGGCAACAAGAACGAAAAGCTATCGACACACGATCTGCCGCCAAAAATGGATCGCTGGGTGAACAGTCCGATCACTTCAGTTCTTAGCTATGATATGAACGTTGATGACGATGCGCGCTCGTTTTGCGATTCTGTTTCGTCAATCGCTTGTAGTAACTTTGCCAGTGCTGAAGTAGACAAAGAGAGAAAAAGCAAAGATATCTTCCCGGACAAGGTTGCAAGGTTTGATGCCATTGAAACGTGGCTACAACATTTATCGAAGCCAAGTTTTTAGATCGCTTTACATTCATAAAGTGTTGTTCACATCTGTGATCACAGACGTTGAACTTTTCCAACGCTGAAGTAGACAAGGAGAGGAAAGGCAAATATTACTTCCAGGACAAGGTTGCAAAGTTTGATGCCATTGAATCGTGGCTTCATCATTTATCCAAACCAAGTTTTCATACTGCTTTAAATTCATAGGTGTTTTTCAAATTTGTGATTACAGACGGTGGTGTACATCTCTAGCCAACTGGAACAAACTATTCCCGCAAAAAATCTTTACAACAACTTTATTTCTTAGCAGTAAGTTATCAGTTATAACACGGTTTGACCAAGGTTACTTAAAGTCTGTATTATGGTCTACTTTTCCACGTCCGTTTTTGACGATGACGAGTCATATCAACATGTAAAAATAACTGCAATGTAAACATCAATTTTTGTTTGTGGCTCTAGGGTCTATGTAAAAAAAAAAATCTATATCTCTTTTGTTCTAGTGACGAGATCGAAATTTCCAGAAGGTCAAGGTAAAGAATGATAGCCATAATCACGAGATGATATTTGTGATAATTATTACTAAGGAATTTAGCTGCATAGTTTTAACGAAAAAGGAAGAAAGTTTTGTTTCCAGAATGTTCTTCAGTATTTTGTGGTAACAATTCGATTACAATTCAAACAATTAAAATGAGCTGTTTATAGGAGATTTGGTCGAGTGCATTTAAATTCAACCTGCGGTTAAAAGAAAAACCATCATTACTTGCCTTATCACTACCTAAAGTTTTCGACAAAGTATTCTTATTATTTAGTAAGAGATCGGCTACTAGACCTCCTATGCTTTCTACTAATCATGATATTTCATTTTAATATCTAAAAATGAGAAATATTTAAAGCATATTGTAAAAATATATATTTATATATGCAGGCTTTAACTAGAGGCATGGTTCTGCAACTAAAATGTTAAGCAGAAGTTAAGGTACACAGTTTTTAAGGAAAGACAAAATCGTCTTTTCTTATAGAAGATAGATCTGATATAACCTTAATGGATCAGTTTTGTATTCTTTTGTTTGTGTAATTGTATGCAACTGCACGTCCATGTGCAAATATGTTAACTTGTTTTCAAAGGAAGTAAGGAGTTGTTTTCTATTTATGGTTTCTCAATATAACAAATGGCTGTTCTCATAGAACATAAAAGTCACAAACCGTCTCAAGTATCAGAGAGAGTTGTGTTCAGTTTTTTTTTTTGAGTCAGGGTTGATGTGTTACAAAGTGCTAAAAGTGTGAAAAGATAATTCACCACACGAGGTCATCATCCTCAGCACGTCCACTCGCTTCGGCAGGAAAGGAAGTTTGAACTGATGCCAGGTTGTTTCTTTGAATCGTCCAAGTAGAATATATGTATTGATTCTTGAGTCAGTGAGCCAATTAATTAAAGCCGAACCTTCCTTTACTTATTAGTCAACAACGGAAATACTCATTTAGCCTATGTGCAAAGTTATGTTCATAAGTTTGTCAGTCACGTTTAAGTGAGTGAATTGCTTATTACACAGGAACAAGCTTTCTTTGAAAATTTTGATTTGATTGAGTGAGCGAACAGCAAGATTTCCTTATGTGTTTTCTTTGCTACCGTGAACGCAGTTATAAAACGTTCCCCTGAACATGTTGAACAGGGGACTGCATAAAACATAGTTCTCAAATCAAAGCTAAAAAACTCGTTCTTCAGCCATTACAGTACTTCACCAAACACACATTCAGTCAGTTTTATTCCTTTGGTCTCAACCTCAATCGTTTATTTCACGCGGTGTATCGATCCGTTAGCTTGTTCATCACCTTAAACTACCTTAAGCAACAAGGAAGTTAAGAGTGTGTCCATAAGAGGACCAGGCAACATGTGATACAGCTCATATCACCGATTTCGCCCAAACTTAGCATAAATGCTGGGTATGGTGAGCTATTTACTGTGACAAAACATCAGCTTAAAACATTTTATTCCCTTCAAGTTATGGCACCTTTTGCAAAAATGGCCATTTTTCACTAATTTATGCATATTTAATTAGCTGACTTTGATTGACCAGTTCCACAAGAAAAAAAGACTTCTGAAAATAAAATTCACTGCATTATATTCTGTGTTAATTAGGCTTTAAGTACAAAAACTCACTTCAACCGTCTGATTTGATTTTTTCTCCTCAAACGGTCTTTTGGAAGGTACAAATTTCGTACTGTTGGAAATAGCCTTTAACTAGTGCCCAATATCTCCCACGAGCAACAACTTATATACATTATTCTTACATGGGTAATGAAATCCATCTCTAAACTTCACAAAAATGCCACAAAATGTCTGGGGACTTCAATATTTTATTAGTATTGAGGAACTAAACACACGTGACCTAACGATTTCTTGCTATTTCATCAAAATTCACCGAAACACAGAAGCCATTTATTTGCCTCACTTTGGCATAAAATCGGTACGAAATAGCTAATCAAGCATAAATCTATAGATAACAATCAAAATATTGGCGAAGAAAAGGCAGTTAAAACATTTTTCGTAGCGTTTTCAGAGCCGATATAATTCGGCAATGTTGTGATAGCAAATGTAAAAATAGCAGCGAAAGATTTTCTTCAAAAGCTCGCTCAATTTAACATTTAGGCACATCAAAGTTAAGAAACAAGAAAGTAATACTACATACATGCCACTTATCGACACACAGATGCTTTCTTTTGAAGGATTTGTTCTTCCTCGCTGCACTTCGATCCTTCGATTGATCTCAATTGACATGTACTGTTGCTTTGAGGCGCGATGAACTTAGCCAATACATCGTGGTTCATTCTTCGTGAAAGGTGTAAACAGGTTGTCAATAAAGTCATTCAAAGAGCTGTTCAAAGTTCACGGAAGGACACTTTTCTCAGCCAGTTTGCATGAAATAAATTTAACTGGAAAAGGTATATACTTCATGGTAGAAAGCCACGAGTGCACCCGAGCTATATACCTTATGTAATAGTAATTGTACTGTCGCTTTCTCGGTGTATTGATGGTAGTTATCGCTATTTTTTGTAATTGTTGGTAGTTGTTGGTAGTTGATGGTTATTACTGGCTGTTGTTGGTAGCTACTGGTAGTTGTTGGTTGTTACTAGTAGTTGCTGGTAGTTGTTGGCAGTTACTGGTAGTTACTAGTAGTTACTAGTAGTTGTTGGTTGTTACTAGTAGTTGTTGGTAGTTGCTGGTAGTTGTTGGTTGTTACTAGTAGTTGCTGGTAGTTGTTGGCAGTTACTGGTAGTTACTGGTAGTTACTAGTAGTTGTTGGTTGTTACTAGTAGTTGTTGGTAGTTGCTGGTAGTTGTTGGTTGTTACTAGTAGTTGCTGGTAGTTGCTGGTAGTTGTTGGATGTTACTAGTAGTTGTTGGTAGTTGCTGGTAGTTGTTAGTTGTTACTAGTAGTTGCTGGTAGTTGCTGGAAGTTGTTGGTTGTTACTAGTAGTTGCTGGTAGTTGCTAGTAGTTGTTTGTTGTTACTAGTAGTTGCTGGTAGTTGCTAGTAGTTGTTTGTAGTTACTAGTAGTTGCTGGTAGTTGCTGGTAGTTGTTGGTTGTTACTAGTAGTTGCTGGTAGTTGCTAGTAGTTGTTGGTTGTTACTAGTAGTTGCTGGTAGTTGCTAGTAGTTGCTGGTTGTTACTAGTAGTTGCTGGTAGTTGTTGGTTGTTACTAGTAGTTGTTGGTTGTTACTAGTAGTTGCTGGTTGTTACTAGTAGTTACTGGTAGTTGCTAGTAGTTGCTGGTTGTTATTAGTAGTTGCTGGTTGTTACTAGTAGTTTTTGGTTGTTACTAGTAGTTGCTGGTTGTTACTAGTAGTTACTGGTAGTTGCTAGTAGTTGTTGGTTGTTATTAGTAGTTACTGGTAGTTGCTGGTAGTTGTTGGTTGTTACTAGTAGTTGCTGGTAGTTGCTAGTAGTTGTTGGTTGTTGCTAGTAGTTGCTGGTAGTTGCTAGTAGTTTTGGTTGTTACTAGTAGTTGTTGGTTGTTACTAGTAGTTGCTGGTTGTTACTAGTAGTTACTGGTAGTTGCTAGTAGTTGCTGGTTGTTATTAGTAGTTACTGGTAGTTGCTGGTAGTTGTTGGTTGTTACTAGAAGTTGCTGGTAGTTGCTAGTAGTTGCTGGTAGTTGCTAGTAGTTGCTGGTAGTTGTTGGTTGTTACTAGTAGTTGCTGGTTGTTACTAGTAGTTACTGGTAAATGGTAGTAGTTGCTGGTTGTTATTAGTAGTTACTGGTAGTTGCTGGTAGTTGTTGGTTGTTACTAGTAGTTGCTGGTTGTTACTAGTAGTTGTTGGTTGTTACAAGTAGCTGCTGGTTGTTACTAGTAGTTACTTGTAGTTGCTAGTAGTTGCTGGTTGTTATTAGTAGTTACTGGTAGTTACTGGTAGTTGTTGGTTGTTACTAGTAGTTGCTGGTAGTTGCTAGTAGTTGTTGGTTGTTGCTAGTAGTTGCTGGTAGTTGCTAGTAGTTGTTGGTTGTTACTAGTAGTTGTTGGGTGTTACTAGTAGTTGCTGGTTATTACTAGTAGTTACTGGTAGTTGCTGGTAGTTGCTGGTAGTTGTTGGTTGTTACTAGTAGTTGCTGGTAGTTGCTAGTAGTTGCTGGTAGTTGCTAGTAGTTGCTGGTAGTTGTTGGTTGTTACTAGTAGTTGCTGGTTGTTAGTAGTTGTTACTGGTAGTTGCTAGTAGTTGCTGGTTGTTATTAGTAGTTACTGGTAGTTGCTGGTAGTTGTTGGTTGTTACGAGTAGTTGCTGGTAGTTGCTAGTAGTTGTGGTAGTTGCTAGTAGTTGTTGGTTGTTACTAGTAGTTGTTGGTTGTTACTAGTAGTTACTGGTAGTGGCTTGTAGTTGCTGGTTGTTATTAGTAGTTTTTGGTAGTTGCTGGTAGTTGTTGGTTGTTACTAGTAGTTGCTGGTAGTTGCTAGTAGTTGCTGGTAGTTGCTAGTAGTTGCTGGTAGTTGTTGGTTGTTACTAGTAGTTGCTGGTTGTTACTAGTAGTTACTGGTAGTTGCTAGTAGTTGCTGGTTGTTATTAGTAGTTACTGGTAGTTGCTGGTAGTTGTTGGTTGTTACTAGAAGTTGCTGGTAGTTGCTAGTAGTTGCTGGTAGTTGCTAGTAGTTGCTGGTAGTTGTTGGTTGTTACTAGTAGTTGCTGGTTGTTACTA
Organism: Oculina patagonica; assembly: GCF_052425735.1. Lineage (NCBI taxonomy): Eukaryota > Metazoa > Cnidaria > Anthozoa > Scleractinia > Oculinidae > Oculina > Oculina patagonica. Next base: position 29,415,796 of record NC_135762.1, read on the forward strand.
GTAGTTACTGGTAATGGTAGTAGTTGCTGGTTGTTATTAGTAGTTACTGGTAGTTGCTGGTAGTTTTGGTTGTTACTAGTAGTTGCTGGTTGTTACTAGTAGTTGTTGGTTGTTACAAGTAGCTGCTGGTTGTTACTAGTAGTTACTTGTAGTTGCTAGTAGTTGCTGGTTGTTATTAGTAGTTACTGGTAGTTACTGGTAGTTGTTGGTTGTTACTAGTAGTTGCTGGTAGTTGCTAGTAGTTGTTGGTTGTTGCTAGTAGTTGCTGGTAGTTGCTAGTAGTTGTTGGTTGTTACTAGTAGTTGTTGGGTGTTACTAGTAGTTGCTGTTATTACTAGTAGTTACTGGTAGTTGCTGGTAGTTGCTGGTAGTTGTTGGTTGTTACTAGTAGTTGCTGGTAGTTGCTAGTAGTTGCTGGTAGTTGCTAGTAGTTGCTGGTAGTTGTTGGTTGTTACTAGTAGTTGCTGGTTGTTAGTAGTAGTTACTGGTAGTTGCTAGTAGTTGCTGGTTGTTATTAGTAGTTACTGGTAGTTGCTGGTAGTTGTTGGTTGTTACGAGTAGTTGCTGGTAGTTGCTAGTAGTTGCTGGTAGTTGCTAGTAGTTGTTGGTTGTTACTAGTAGTTGTTGGTTGTTACTAGTAGTTACTGGTAGTGGCTTGTAGTTGCTGGTTGTTATTAGTAGTTTTTGGTAGTTGCTGGTAGTTGTTGGTTGTTACTAGTAGTTGCTGGTAGTTGCTAGTAGTTGCTGGTAGTTGCTAGTAGTTGCTGGTAGTTGTTGGTTGTTACTAGTAGTTGCTGGTTGTTATTAGTAGTTACTGGTAGTTGCTAGTAGTTGCTGGTTGTTATTAGTAGTTACTGGTAGTTGCTGGTAGTTGTTGGTTGTTACTAGAAGTTGCTGGTAGTTGCTAGTAGTTGCTGGTAGTTGCTAGTAGTTGCTGGTAGTTGTTGGTTGTTACTAGTAGTTGCTGGTTGTTACTAGTAGTTACTGGTAAATGGTAGTAGTTGCTGGTTGTTATTAGTAGTTACTGGTAGTTGCTGGTAGTTGTTGGTTGTTACTAGTAGTTGCTGGTTGTTACTAGTAGTTGTTGGTTGTTACAAGTAGCTGCTGGTTGTTACTAGTAGTTACTTGTAGTTGCTAGTAGTTGCTGGTTGTTATTAGTAGTTACTGGTAGTTACTGGTAGTTGTTGGTTGTTACTAGTAGTTGCTGGTAGTTGCTAGTAGTTGTTGGTTGTTGCTAGTAGTTGCTGGTAGTTGCTAGTAGTTGTTGGTTGTTACTAGTAGTTGTTGGGTGTTACTAGTAGTTGCTGGTTATTACTAGTAGTTACTGGTAGTTGCTGGTAGTTGCTGGTAGTTGTTGGTTGTTACTAGTAGTTGCTGGTAGTTGCTAGTAGTTGCTGGTAGTTGCTAGTAGTTGCTGGTAGTTGTTGGTTGTTACTAGTAGTTGCTGGTTGTTAGTAGTAGTTACTGGTAGTTGCTAGTAGTTGCTGGTTGTTATTAGTAGTTACTGGTAGTTGCTGGTAGTTGTTGGTTGTTACGAGTAGTTGCTGGTAGTTGCTAGTAGTTGCTGGTAGTTGCTAGTAGTTGTTGGTTGTTACTAGTAGTTGTTGGTTGTTACTAGTAGTTACTGGTAGTTGCTAGTAGTTGCTGGTTGTTATTAGTAGTTACTGGTAGTTGCTGGTAGTTGTTGGTTGTTACTAGTAGTTGCTGGTAATTGCTAGTAGTTGTTGGTTGTTGCTGGTAGTTGCTAGTAGTTGTTGGTTGTTGCTAGTAGTTGCTGGTAGTTGCTAGTAGTTGTTGGTTGTTACTAGTAGTTGTTGGGTGTTACTAGTAGTTGCTGGTTATTACTAGTAGTTACTGGTAGTTGCTAGTAGTTGCTGGTTGTTATTTAGTAGTTACTGGTAGTTGCTGGTAGTTGTTGGTTGTTACTAGTAGTTGCTGGTAGTTGCTAGTAGTTGCTGGTAGTTGCTAGTAGTTGCTGGTAGTTGTTGGTTGTTACTAGTAGTTGCTGGTTGTTAGTAGTAGTTACTGGTAGTTGCTAGTAGTTGCTGGTTGTTATTAGTAGTTACTGGTAGTTGCTGGTAGTTGTTGGTTGTTACGAGTAGTTGCTGGTAGTTGCTAGTAGTTGCTGGTTGTTATTTAGTAGTTACTGGTAGTTGCTGGTAGTTGTTGGTTGTTACTAGTAGTTGCTGGTAGTTGCTAGTAGTTGCTGGTAGTTGCTAGTAGTTGCTGGTAGTTGCTAGTAGTTGCTGGTAGTTGTTGGTTGTTACTAGTAGTTACTGGTAGTTGCTAGTAGTTGCTGGTTGTTATTAGTAGTTACTGGTAGTTGCTGGTAGTTGTTGGTTGTTACTAGTAGTTGCTGGTAGTTGCTAGTAGTTGCAGGTAGTTGCTAGTAGTTGTTGGTTGTTACTAGTAGTTGTTGGTTGTTACTAGTAGTTACTGGTAGTGGCTTGTAGTTGCTGGTTGTTATTAGTAGTTACTGGTAGTTGCTAGTAGTTGCTGGTAGTTGTTGGTTGTTACTAGTAGTTACTGGTAGTTGCTAGTAGTTGCTTGTTGTTATTAGTAGTTACTGGTAGTTGCTGGTAGTTGTTGGTTGTTACTAGTAGTTGCTGGTAGTTGCTAGTAGTTGCTGGTAGTTGCTAGTAGTTGCTGGTAGTTTCTGGTAGTTGTTGGTTGTTGCTAGTAGTTGCTGGTTGTTATTGGTAGTTACTGGTAGTTGCTGGTAGTTGTTGGTTTTTACTAGTAGTTGCTGGTAGTTGCTAGTAGTTGTTGGTTGTTGCTGGTAGTTGCTAGTAGTTGTTGGTTGTTACTAGTAGTTGTTGGTTGTTACTAGTAGTTGCTGGTTGTTACTAGTAGTTGCTGGTAGTTGCTAGTAGTTGTTGGTTGTTGCTAGTAGTTGCTAGTAGTTGTTGGTTGTTACTAGTAGTTGTTGGGTGTTACTAGTAGTTGCTGGTTGTTACTAGTAGTTACTGGTAGTTGCTAGTAGTTGCTTGTTGTTATTAGTAGTTACTGGTAGTTGCTGGTAGTTGTTGGTTGTTACTAGTAGTTGCTGGTAGTTGCTAGTAGTTGCTGGTAGTTGCTAGTAGTTGCTGGTAGTTGCTAGTAGTTGCTGGTAGTTGTTGGTTGTTACTAGTAGTTACTGGTAGTTGCTAGTAGTTGCTGGTTGTTATTAGTAGTTACTGGTAGTTGCTGGTAGTTGTTGGTTGTTACTAGTAGTTGCTGGTAGTTGCTAGTAGTTGCTGGTAGTTGCTAGTAGTTGCTGGTAGTTTCTGGTAGTTGTTGGTTGTTGCTAGTAGTTGCTGGTTGTTATTGGTAGTTACTGGTAGTTGCTGGTAGTTGTTGGTTTTTACTAGTAGTTGCTGGTAGTTGCTAGTAGTTGCTGGTAGTTGCTAGTAGTTGCTGGTAGTTGCTAGTAGTTGCTGGTAGTTGTTGGTTGTTGCTAGTAGTTGCTGGTTGTTGTTGGTTGTTGCTGGTAGTTGCTAGTAGTTGTTGGTTGTTACTAGTAGTTGTTGGTTGTTACTAGTAGTTGCTGGTTGTTACTAGTAGTTGCTGGTAGTTGCTAGTAGTTGTTGGTTGTTACTAGTAGTTGCTAGTAGTTGTTAGTTGTTTCTAGTAGTTACTAGTAGTTGTTAGTTGTTACTAGTAGTTGCTTGTAGTTTTTTGAGGTTCTTGTTGGTAGTTGTTAGTGATTGTTTCTGTTAGTTGTCGGTTTTGAATTTTTTTTGCTTACAACTTATTATAAAAAGACAAACGCTTTGTTGTTATGGTATGTTTATTTGAACGTTTAAAATCTTTATCCAAATTGCGATAAATCGTCACAAATTAAGGTTATTTCCTTCGGATTAGGTTGTTTGCTTTCATTATTACGGAGACTCTGCTTACTTCATCTACAGAACACAAACTAAAATACAGATAAAGAATTCAATTGTTTTTACCTAGTTATTCTTTTCAGTTCTGAATGATTGCAAACCTACCATGCATTATTTTCTAGTTTTCTTTCCAAATTAATCAATGATAAATTATGGGCATCGGACAGAATGTAAAGGCAAAATGTATGTTCGTGAGTACACATTGAGTGTACATGCATATTCGCCTAATAAATTCGGATTTATTGTTAACAAAAATAATTGAGTTCGCTAGGGTGAAATCTTGATCTGTTCAACAACTAAAGCTAAATTGAAGTATTTATTGTTTACTGAACCTATTTCATTAAATACGCTTAGTGACAACAAAATTAACATTTTTCACAAATACCATATTTTTTTCTTTTTTCTGGATTCCATAGCGCTGAAATTTTTTCGAAATACCATTTTTTTGACAAATTCACACATAATTTCAAAATTGTTTAAGTTTTGAACGTATTCAATGGACACTGATTATGATCATCGTGTAATGTTTTCTTTTAGTCTTCAAGATTCTGTCGTGTTCTTCGCACCTTACTGCGGGTCACTGTCGACGTAAGTGTTGCTTGTCCCTTTGGCCCTTTAAAAAATTCAAGTAAATTAAAAAGCAATTAGTATAGGGATGCTCATTTTCTTCTAGATTTATTTGTTTTCAACCGTTTGGAGCGTGAAAAAGTTACATTTACATCGTCTAGAACTTTCAACCTCTTCAGGGTTCTCTTCAGGACATGATAATGAATATTATATAAGTCACTACGTTTAATATGCTGGGCAAGTAAGAAAATAGCACATGAACATTGATTCCCTTAGGTGCTGTCTAAATTGTCTTATTGTTTGAGTTTCTTATTTTAAGTTTTTGTTATATTTGGTAACCCTTTTAAAAACCTTTTTTACAGGTTATAATTTGGTTTAGTCTACGAGGTCATTAATATGAGGTTATCTTATTTTATCTTTGTCTTCTCCAATTAGCATATTAATAACTTGAATACCTCTGGCAAGAAAAGCGCTATTTGAAAACATCGAATGACGTATTCTTTCATATGTTAATGTCATAGAACTGCTTAAGGAAAAATGCGAACAGTTCCCTCATTGTAGCACTTTATTAAAATCTACTTGGCCGACAAATTTAACTATTTAGAACGCCATTATATAATAACTTGGTTTCAATTACCTCTCTTCTTGCGTTTCTGTTTTGGTTCTTCAACCACACAGCTGTGGTCTTCGACCACTGTTGCTTGGTCATTGGACTCTGCCATTGGCATGGTGTCTTGGTCATTGGACTCTGCCATTGGACCAGCTGTCTGTTGGTCGACATTGGAAGATGCCACAGGCATATTTGTGGTAGTTGTCTGTTGTTCAGACTCTGGTTGCGCTGTGGCGGTCATAGTTGTTGTATGATTTTCTGGAGCGGGATCTTCATTTTTCTGACCGGACATTGCTGAAATGTTAATTTACTTAACTTTAATTGAAGGCTTTTTCTTTAGAAATTACTTAAAATACTTGGTCACTAGAAACCAGTTATCGTCATCATTCTAAGAGGTTTCAATTGGGTTAACCGTAATATAAGCCGTAATATGAGCAAAAAATGAGCCGTTAGGCGTAAAAATTTAAAACTTTTAAACATTAGTCATAAAATATGTTGACCGTAACGACTAAACCAAAGAGGTATTTGGCCTGAGACTTAACTGCCTCGTAGAACTTAGCGGGAAGACCTGAGACCTTAAAATATGTTTTTCAAATTGACTTTTACCTTGGTAACGTTAACTGTAACGGAAAGAAAATTACAGTTAGCCGTCAAAAAGCCGAAATATTTTAAAAACGTGTACCTTAAGAGTCCCTACCCCGTTAAGACCCTGTTCTAATCATTCTGTCTACTATCAGCATTATCAACATAGCCATGATCACTATTATCACAATTAATACTATTCCATATTTATCAAAAACAGGAAATTTGTTGACTCACGGACAATATACGTGCAATTACATACCTTTCTTCAACTTGAGTCTTTGGTCTTCTGGGAAAATATCCCAGCAGAGTAAATCACATTTCTTTTGTTTGACATTCTTCTGCTGTCTACTAGCATAGATCTGCAAGAGATAAATCATTATAAATAATCGTTGGAATTACTTTCTTAGCGTTATATCGCTTTGCAATTTTCTTTCGCGTGATCATGACTCTCCTGAAATGAAAATGACTTACTATTAATTTAACTACTACTAGTAACTACCAGTAACTACCAGTTACAACCAACAACTACTTGTAACTACTAGTAACTACCAACAACTACTAGTAACTACCAGTAACTACGAACAACTACTAGTAACTACCAGTAACTACCAACAACTACTAGTAACTACCAGTAACTACTAGTAACAACCAGCAACTACCAGCAACTACCAGTAACTACTAGCAACTACCAGCAACTACTAGCAACTACCAGTAACTACTAGTAACAACCAACAACTACTAGTAACATCCAACAACTACTAGCAACTACCAGTAACTACTAGTAACAACCAGCAACTACCAGCAACTACCAGTAACTACTAGCAACTACCAGCAACTACTAGCAACTACCAGTAACTACTAGTAACAACCAACAACTACTAGTAACGACCAAAAACTACCAGCAACTACTAGTAACAACCAACAACTACCAGCAACTACCAGTAACTACTAATAACAACCAACAACTACTAGTAACAACCAACAACTACCAGCAACTACCAGCAACTACTAGTAACAACCAACAACTACCAGCAACTACCAACAACTACTAGTAACAACCAACAACTACCAGCAACTACCAGTAACTACTAATAACAACCAGCAACTACTAGCAAATACCAGTAACTACTAGTAACAACCAACAACTACTAGTAACGACCAAAAACTACCAGCAACTACTAGAAACAACCAACAACTACTAATAACAAACAACAACTACTAGCAACTACCAACAACTACTAGTAACAACCAACAACTACCAGCAACTACCAGTAACTACTAATAACAACCAGCAACTACTAGTAACAACCAACAACTACTAGCAACTACCAGTAACTACTAGTAACAACCAACAACTACTAGTAACAACCAACAACTACTAGCAACTACCAGCAACTACTAGTAACAACCAGCAACTACCAGTAACAACCAACAACTACCAGCAACTACCAGTAACTACTAATGACAACCAGCAACTACTAGCAACTACTAGTAAATACTAGTAACAACCAGAAACTACCAGCAACTACCAGTAACTACTAATAACAACCAGCAACTACTAGCAACTACCAGTAACTACTAGTAACAACCAGCAACTACTAGTAACAAGCAACGACTACCAGCAACTACCAGCAACTACTAGCAACTACCAGCAACTACTAGTAACAACCAACAACTACCAGCAACTACCAGTAACTACTAATAACAACCAGCAACTACAAGCCACTACCAGTAACTACTAGTAACAACCAACAACTACTAGTAACAACCAACAACTACTAGCAACTACCAGCAACTACTAGCAACTACCAGCAACTACTAGTAACAACCAGCAACTACCAGTAACAACCAACAACTACCAGCAACTACCAGTAACTACTAATAACAACCAGCAACTACTAGCAACTACCAGTAAATACTAGTAACAACCAACAACTACTAGTAACAACCAACAACTACTAGCAACTACCATCAACTACTAGCAACTACCAGCAACTACTAGTAACAACCAACAACTACCAGCAACTACCAGTAACTACTAATAACAACCAGCAACTACTAGTAACAACCAACAACTACAAGCCACTACCAGTAACTACTAGTAACAACCAACAACTACTAGCAACTACCAGCAACTACTAGCAACTACCAGCAACTACTAGCAACAACCAGCAACTACTAGTAACAACTACTAGCAACTACCAGCAACTACTAGCAACTACCAGCAACTACTAGTAACAACCAGCAACTACCAGTAACAACCAACAACTACCAGCAACTACTAGTAACAACCAACAACTACCAGCAACTACTAGCAACTACCAGCAACTACTAGCAACTACCAGCAACTACTAGTAACAACCAGCAACTACTAGCAACTACCAGTAACTACTAGTAACAACCAGCAACTACCAGTAACAACCAACAACTACTAGTAACAACCAACAACTACTAGCAACTACCAGTAACTACTAGTAACAACCAGCAACTACTAGCAACTACCAGTAACTACTAGTAACAACCAGCAACTACTAGTAACAACCAACAACTACCAGCAACTACTAGCAACTACTAGCAACTACCAGCAACTACTAGTAACAAGCAACAACTACCAGCAACTACCAGTAACTACTAATAACAACCAGCAACTACTAGCAACTACCAGTAACTACTAGTAACAACCAGCAACTACTGGTAACAACCAACAACTACTAGTAAGAACCAACAACTACTAGCAACTACCAGCAACTACTAGCAACAACCAACAACTACTAGCAACTACCAGCAACTACTAGTAACAACCAGCAACTACTAGCAACTACCTGCAAACTACTAGTAACAACCAACAACTACTAGCAACTACCAGCAACTACTAGTAACAACCAACAACTACCAGCAACTACTAGTAACAACCAGCAACTACTAGCAACTACCAGCAACTACTAGTAACAACCAACAACTACTAGCAACTACCAGCAACTACTAGTAACAACCAACAACTACCAGCAACTACCAGCAACTACTAGTAACAACAAACAACTACTAGCAACTACCAGCAACTACTAGTAACAACAAACAACTACTAGCAACTACCAGCAACTACTAGTAACAACCAACAACTACCAGCAACTACCAACAACTACCAGCAACTACTAGTAACAACAAACAACTACTAGCAACTACCAGCAACTACTAGTAACAACCAACAACTTCCAGCAACTACCAGCAACTACTAGTAACAACAAACAACTACTAGCAACTACCAGCAACTACTAGTAACAACCAACAACTTCCAGCAACTACCAGCAACTACTAGTAACAACCAACAACTACCAGCAACTACCAACAACTACTAGTAACATCCAACAACTACCAGCAACTACCAGCAGCTACTAGTAACAACCAACAACTACCAGCAACTACCAACAACTACTAGTAACAACCAACAACTACTAGTAACTACCAGTAACTACCAGTAACTGCCAACAACTACCAGCAACTACTAGTAACAACCAACAACTACCAGTAGCTACCAACAACAGCCAGTAATAACCATCAACTACCAACAACTACCAACAATTACAAAAAATAGCGATAACTACCATCAATACACCGAGAAAGCGACAGTACAATTACTATTACATGAGGTATATAGCTCGGGTGCACTCGTGGCTTTCTACCATGAAGTATATACCTTTTCCAGTTAAATTTATTTCATGCAAACTGGCTGAGAAAAGTGTCCTTCCGTGAACTTTGAACAGCTCTTTGAATGACTTTATTGACAACCTGTTTACACCTTTCACGATGTATTGGCTAAGTTCATCGCGCCTCAAAGCAACAGTACATGTCAATTGAGATCGATCGAAGGATCGAAGTGCAGCGAGGAAGAACAAATCCTTCAAAAGAAAACATCTGTGTGTCGATAAGTGGCATGTATGTAGTATTAGTTTCTTGTTTCTTAACTTTGATGTGCCTAAATGTTGAATTGAGCGAGCTTTTGAAGAAAATCTTTCGCTGCTATTTTTACATTTGCTATCACAACATTGCCGAATTATATCGGCTCTGAAAACGCTCCGAAAAATGCCCTAACTGCCTTTTCTTCGCCAATATTTTGATTGTTATCTATAGATTTATGCTTAATTAGCTATTTCGTACCGATTTTATGCCAAATTGAGGCAAATAAATGGCTTCTGTGTTTCGGTGAGTTTTGATGAAATAGCAAGAAATCGTTAGGTCACGTGTGTTTAGTTCCTTAATACTAATAAAATATTGAAGTCCCCAGACATTTTGTGGCATTTTTGTGAAGTTTAGAGATGGATTTCATTACCCATGTAAGAATAATGTATATAAGTTGTTGCTCATGGGAGATATTGGGCACTAGTTAAAGGCTATTTCCAACAGTACGAAATGTGTACCTTCCAAATGACCGTTTGAGGAGAAGAAATCAAATCGGACGGTTGAAGTGAATTATTGTACTTAAAGCCTAATAACCACAGAATATAAAGCCGTGAATTTTATTTTCAGAAGTCTTTTTTTCTTGTGGAACTGGTCAATCAAAGTCATCTAATTAAATATGCATAAAATAGTGAAAAATGGCCATTTTTGCAAAAGGTGCCATAACTTGAAGGGAATAAAATATTTTGAGCTGATGTTTTGTCACAGTAAATAGCTCACCATACCCAACATTTATGCTAAGTTTGGGCGAAATCGGTGATATGAGCTGTATCACCTTTTACCTGGTTCTGCCCTGTTCTCTCACGGGCACACTCTTAAGGAGATCAAAGAACTCCACTGCGTCCGCTCGTACTAAAGATGTTCCAGCAGTTAATGAACTCTTTTCGTAATCGGTTTGCAGCGCCTTTACCTAGCAACACAAGGCTTGATATCTCTAGTTAGAGTTAATCTGATGATAGTACAGTAGTGAGTAAGTTCACCTGTATTTTTACTTAACCTTGTTTCGTAAAAATCCCATTTCACTACCCAAAGTTTGCCCAAATCCCATTTCCCAGCCTAGTTTTGCCCAAATCCTAGTTACATTCCCATCTTTTTGTTTGTGATCCCATACCCAGTGATCAAAATCCCACTTTCCCAGTATAGCAATTTTTGGCAAATCCCAGTTAACATATTACCCCTTCAGACCCCTTTTATTATCGAGGTTGGAAGAACAGGTTCATGTTTGAAAAAATGTCACTAATGAATGAGTGGACACGATTAAAGTTAGGGGTGGGGGTATAGGATTGTCTTTTCATGTGTTTGTCCTTTTGGTTGCCAAAGTAAGCAGGTCAAGCAAAGCTAGAGACAGAGCTCAACGAAGCTATGAAACACAAGGGGCATTGGGAGAAAACTAAGATGAGACTGTACAAGACACTAGTTAAGTCAGTAACCCTTCATGGGTACAAAAAGGTGAAAAATGACCGAGGGTAAGGAAAAGAAACTAGATGCATTCCAGTTCAAATGCTCGAGAAGGATGCTAACAACCAGTTGTCCTGCGCGAATAAGCAGTTATATATCGAAATGACACACGTCCACAGTATCTGTGATGAAACATAAAGAAGGCGTTTGGACTTAATAGGCCATTATACTTAGTTGAGATAGATGCAGTACCTGTATGGTGGTGTTAAGATGGAGACCAGAAAGTAAAAGGGCAGTGCAGAGACCTAGAACGACCTACAGGAAGGCAATGGAAGCAGAGAGATGGAAGGTGGCATAGATTGACTGGAGATGGTACTGCAAGAGCGGTACCCAGGAACAAGACGACGTGGAAACAGAATGTTGCGACCTTATGCGCCTACTGGCGGAAAGACATATAATGATGATGATAATGATGTTGATGGCGACGACGACTACGACGACAGTGGTAATGGTGGTAATGGTGGTGATTATGACTATCTGAAAACGATCAAGAATAAAAGATATTCTCTAACATAGAATAACTCAAACTAATATCAGACGACACAATCTTTACAACATTTATTTGGTAGTTCGTCACGACATTAATGTGGTAGTTTATGAGCAGCAGTTTTATTGGGCAATAGACCTTCAACGTGATATCGATTCCATCCATCAGTACCGTGATATCGATTCCATCCATCAGTACCGTGACTTAGACGAAGTTAATCCAAAGATCTTCGACTGGAGAGGCGAGTGTTGTAAGACGGTAACAGAGGTTACAATAAGGACAGCAAAATTACTAAAAATATAGCTACAGGAAGGAAATGCGACAAATGTACCCTTCAACGACATCTATGCTTAGTTATATTAGGCGGAAGGAACTGTTACTTCAACAAACTCTTTGGACTAAATGAAGCATTAATGGAGATGAAGATAATGACTCGGTAATGGCAGTGATTTAGTTATTACGTTTTGTCAATCGCCTGCAGCAACTTTGAAAACCCTTAGGAAACACACAGAGAGCAAAGAAAAACCTTTTATCGAACAAGTTGTAATGTGACTTCAGAATTCACTTATTCCATTTGAGTTGCCAGGTTTTATACACTTTTAGTTTAGGTTCATCATTCCCTTGTGCACAGTTACGCCAGACTAGCTGATTTCACCCCTAAATTTCGCTTGTGAAGTGAAAACCTTAAAGTTCAGCGAGTTACTTAACTAAAAGCAGCAAAGATGAAAATAAATTATTGCATGTCATTAAAAAAGTAAAGCTACTTAGGGTTTCGAAAGAAATTGCGCCCAAATTAACCATCGAGGCTTTGGTAGGCATTTTAAGAAACTGACGTAATACGCATAAAACCTGTTCCGCGAGTTGAGTTTATATTTAGCACTGAAAAACTGGTAAAGAGGAACACGCTTCCTACTGAAATTGTTTATGTAAGATTAAAGTACCATTAAAAAATCTTAGCAAAGGACTAGCATGGATACCGCAGTACGGAAACTAACCGGCGACTTACACCTGAAAATTTCAAGACCCGACCGAGTCAGTTAATTGCGTGTAAAAGATAACAGATTATCGTGTTATTCGCTCATAAAACGTGAATCAACTGCGGTCAATTGATCTGTTCAAAAATTTCAAGAATGAATTTAATTCCTTTGTCTGACACAGCTAAGAATAGATCGAAGTCGAAGTACGTCAATAAGCAATTTGTCTAACAATGGTCATGTGACGCAGTATTAACTTGATAGCCTACCGAAGACACGAAATATATCACTTGCTCCAAATGGGATCTGGTTTTTCAAAAAACTAAAATGGTAATAATAGAATTGTAGCAAATTAGATTTTAGTTCGTAACAGAATGCTACCTTTTGGTAACAAGCACCAAGATTTGGTTTAGAAGTCATTAGTAAATGTTTACTCTATGATAAGAACATTTCCATATCGTAATTATAGCAACAATAAATTATTATAGTTGAATGAAGTTGGAATTTAAGATTTGTGCCAAAAAGCTTCAAAATATACATCCGAGTGTTGCGTATATAATAAAAAAAATAAATTAGACAAGTTGTCTCTCTTGTAGTAGGTTCATTTTTTTCTTGCAGAACAAAGCTTACTGGCCGTTTTATTTGTAGCTTTCTCGGAAATGTAGGAAAACAACCACGTGAGTTCACCGTGACCAAGCACACTCGTGCAGTTATCATGCATGACGTCATCACTTCTGTCAATCAAACGTGGACCTTTCCACTCGCTGACTACTTGGAAAAATTTCCATCGAAAACTTTACCATTAACAAACTTTCAACAATTGTCAGTTGCCAAAATTGGCTTCTTTCGCAAAAGAGAACGACAAAGAAAAAAGTGAAAAGATGTACACGAAAGACAACTTAACATGGAGAAACTGTAGTTCTACAAAGAATCATTATTTAGCCTATTCAAGGCATCTATGTGTCTCCACGAGATCTACAAATGTTATGGAGAGTAGGCCTTCAACATCATCCAGCGATTCCGAGGACAAGACGTTTCTTGGGCAAGCAGGGCATGGACCCTATGACGACTTCAAGAGAAGGAATTTAACGCTCAGTAGACAAGTAAGCATCGCAGGCAAGGTTCCACAACAAGTATACAATATGGACCACAAGTTTCACAAAAAATTCGGCACCAAGTCTGAAATGATAGAAACACACGCCATAACACCAACACCGCATCAGGCTAGAAGAAGGAGCAGTCCAACGAATTCAGTATACTCTGGCATAGATGACGATGCAAGCTCGTTGTGTGCAGATTCTGTTTCGTCAATCGCTTGCAGTAGCATTACCCACGTGGACAAACAGGAAAAATGGAACAGAGATGTTCGTAAGTTATCTGACAAGTATGCAAAGTTTGATGACATCGAAAAGTGGCTACAAAGTCTACCCAAACCTGGTTTAGGAAAACTCTCCAAAATGTAATGTACTTGGCTGGTTTCTAACAATTAAAGCGACAGAGCTGTACCTCGATTTATACTCTCACTGAAGGTGACTTTGTAAATCTTTAATTTCTTGCAAGACCCGTAACATACAATCCTTAGTGGATGTGATAAGGGCCTCAGTAGTAGCAAGCAAGCGAAGAAAGCTATAGGGACTAACTGGGTCTTCAAGATGGACTTCGAAATTTTAAAATATATTTTTATAATAGTTTTTATTTATCACTCAGTGACCGTTATTTTCAATGCAGATATGTCTTTGTATTTACCGAAAACTGTGAACATATCGATCCTTATAGAGGCTGCACAAGTTATTTGCTTGTCCAGTTTTCAAAAAGAGCAAAACTACCGTATGTTACAGTGAAATATGGCGAGTAGCAAATACAGACTAAAATCCAACCATTAAATAAAAAGTTCCGGTATAAAAGGGGCTTGGCTTGGCCATTCACACACCTAGTTATCAATGAAGCAACAACGCGTAAACAGCTGACAAACAACCTGCTTTTCAACATATACGACCGTTATTAACCGTTGCTAAGAATATTTTGTGATATCGTTTTAGTTTATATCTTGTTTTGGTTGCGGTATGTCATCTTTTTATGGGATTTTGAAACATGCTCAGTTTACTGGACGCTTAGCTGCACAACGTGTCACGAGTGCTGGAGTACAAATTTACATTTTGAACCCGAAAGGTGCAAATATGGGAGGTGATATTCATTTTATAACGGAATTTCTTGTCACGAAATATTAAGAACCATTCGTTGTCAGGTGAAACGGTCTTTACATGCGTCTAAAAACTTAAATGTTAACGGTAATCAAAGTGTTCGTATGTTAAGTGCAAAGAGTTAAATCTCACTGGACACTACAAATTTTGGCAATCATTCCATAGTTAATGGCAAATTCTGAAGTCACGCAATTGAATGTTGAAAAACACGGTCACAAATTCAGTATTCAGGTCGCATGACATGATGGATCCATGAAGGCAGCTAGACCAAAGATTAAGAATTTTGAGCATTTATTCAGCGTCATTTTTGATATGTTCTTGATACGACGACGAAATCGACAAGCTACCATAACGAGTTTTGGATGCATTACACACCTTACTGGTTTCATTGATAATAAATATATTTTATAATAAAAAGGAAGGGAAAGGAGGAGAGCAACTTTCCACAAACCACAAAGAACCCAGTCTAAATAAAATTGATCTACGCTTAATTGCATAAAATTAAAACCCATCGTCTATTATTTACCACGAATACTGGTCTTTATCTACTGGTCTTTACATTATATTTTTTGGCAGGGCCTCTATTTATAGCAGTTTTAATTGTTAAGCTGATGAACGTTATCATCTGGTCAGTCAGTCACTGAGTCAGTTCATACAGTCAGTCATTCAGTCAGCCAGTCAGTTAGTCAGTCACTGTGTCAGTTCAGTCATTCAGTCAGTCAGTCAGTCACTGAGTCAGTTCAGTCAGTCAGTCAGTCAGTCACTGAGTCAGTTCAGTCAGTTAGTCAGTCAGTCATGATCACTGAGTTAGTTCAGTCAGTCAGTCAGTCAGTCAGTCAGTCAGTCAGTCAGTCAGTCAGTCAGTCAGACAAGAGGTAAACTAAACTTTTTTTTAATAGTCAGCTCCCCACAGGGCTTTTCAGTAACTATTTACAATCAGGTCAGTCACTCAGTCAGAAAGTCGGTCAATCTGTCAGTCACTTAGTCAGTCAGTCAGTCAGTCAATTGATCAGTCAGTCAGTAGCCAGTCAGTCAATCAGGCAGTCAGCCGGTCAGTCAGTCAGTTCAGGAAGTCATTTAGCTAAACAATTTGTTAGTCAGTCAGTTCATTCGGTCAGTCACTCAGTCAAACGGTTAGTCAGTAAGACAGACAGTCAATCAGTCAGTCAGTTCAGTCCGTCAGAAAGTCGGTCAGTCAGTCAGACATTAGTCAGTTAGTAAGACAGACGGTCAATCAGTCAGTCAGTGACTCAGTCAGTCAGTTCAGTCAGTCAGAAATTCGGTCAGTCAGTCAGACACAAGTCGGTCAGTCATACAGTCAGTTAATCAGTCAGTCAGTGAGGCAGTTAGTCAGCCAGCCAGCAAGCCAGTCAATCAGCCAGCCAGTCAGTCAGTCAGTCAGTCAGTCAGTCAGTCAGTCAGTCAGTCAGTCAGTCAGCCAGTCAGTCAGGTAATTAGTCACCTCACACGAAGGACGTTACACGATCAATCCACGGTACACGTAGTCCTCTTGTGCTAAAACTCTCTCGAAACCTTTCCTAATTTAATTACTAATCCCTCTTCTTTGATGACTTTGTCAAAACAACTCACACTTTGACTTCTAAATATACCGAGCAGAAATATTTGCAGGGGGTGGTGTTCATAAGATTGCGGAAAACATTCCAAGCCTCTTACAACGTTAGCAACCATTCAGTGTATGTCGTCAGTTGTAGAGAGCTACTTCACATATACTTAAGAACTAATGGTCTTTACAGACTAGACATTTATTTTGTGGTCGACAACTATTTGTTGTCGACAATTAAATGTTATCGACAGCTAGGCAGTTTCTTTTTTTCAAAAAAGGGAAATGCTTTTAAAATTGTCGACAACTAATAGTTGCCGACAACTATGTTTTCGACCGTTTATCCCTTGTGTGGGAATGTTGCCCTCAGTTGTAGACAACTATCGTCACTGAGTTGTCAGTAGTCAGTGGTTTGAGTATGCATAGTGAATGTTATTTCCTGACTCAGTTATCGACAACTAACACTACAATGTGGGGAGTGTTTGCAACGGACAGAATCAGTAGTCGACAACATTTAGTTTTCGACAACAAATCGTTGCCGATAAAAGATTGGTATACAGTAGTTTAGATTCAGTCCAAGAGTTGTAACTGCAATAAGACTGAAAAAAAAAAATGAAAGTTGGGTTTCTGGCAAGTTTTAGCGGCAACTTTCGATCGAAAATTTAAGACTTTCAGTCAATCACACCCCACCCCTCCACCCCCAGAAAAATGGGCTTAATTGTACAGGTGACGTATTTGAATTTCACGTTACCATCACTGCGGTGAAGACGACCATCAAAGAACACTTGACCTTGAATCCCAATATTGGTATTTGACTTTGCGACGAACGGGCCAACATCAGATAATGATTCACTTGCAACGCACTCTGTTTACATCCGTACACAGTCTGAAAGAGTAGAAATCGTGGAAAGAGGAACGTTTTATCTCTTTCGAAAATACCTGGTGCTATCGATGGCACTACAACAATAGTTATTTGTTGATAATTAGAAATGACTTTGAGAGATTCCGTTACAAGGATTAACTTAAATTACGAAGGGAAAATTTCATTAGACTTTTCAAGGCATTTATGTGTCACAACAAGACTGGCAAGATCTTTGGGAAATCAGAAGCCTTCAAGACGATTTAGCAATTGCGAAGCCACGAGTCTTCTCAGGCAAACAGGTCAACAGTCATGCGATTACTCCAATAAAAAGAATGTAACTATTGGTAGACACCTGAGTATGGAAAGCCAGATACCTCGGAGACAAGTGTACAATGTGGATAAAAAATTTCACAGAAAATTCGGCAACAAGAATAAAATGCTTGCAACAGATACTTCATCGCCGCCATCGTATCGGGCGAGTAGAGATGCAGTTCCAACAAATTCGGTGCCCTGTCGGATGGACGACGAGGCGAGGTCATTCTGCGATTCCATTTCATCAATCACTTGTAGCAGCTTTGCTGAACCTGACGCAGACAGACAGAAAGCATGGACTATACATAAAAGAAAGGTTCCTAACAAGATTGCAAAGTTTCAAGCCATCGAGAAGTGGCTACAAAATTTACCCGAACCAGTTATGAAGCCTGGGTCAGAAAAGTTTCCTGAACTTTAGTGTACCAGCTCAGATTTTAAACAAGCTTCATGCGTCTGCAGCTTGAATGACCATGTGGTGCATATTATGAGCGTACCATGTGAAAACTTTATGTGAAGTTCGAATTGTAGGCCGGAACAACCACAGCAAATAACACAAATGTCGGTAATTTTACCATCACAAGCGTCAAATGACTAAGGATATGAAAAAGTTAAATAAGTGTTCGGTAATAGTGATATTAATTAAAGTAGAAGTCAGGGGATTTCGCGGATTTTTGGTGTAAACTGTTCTGAAATTATCGGTAGGCAACTTAACCCATGAAAAACATTATCTTTAAACATCTAAAGGAAGATATAACCTTAATTTGCGGAGAGAAAGTAAACCACGGCTACAAAAATCGAGTGAAAAGTTTTAATCACTTCTATCCTAGCCATCCGCAGCCAAAGACGCTTGTTAACAGTTTCAGTGCTCAAATTAGCAATTGTTAATAAAAATGGACCATCATTTTTAATTAATTAATAATATATCTTTTGGCTGTTTAAATCCGCGACAGAGCCCCTTTAATCACTTTAATTTTCATTCCGGATTTATCTTTTAGTTATAATAAAAGTGTAAACATATCGGTTATCAAGAGTTGCTTTCGCTGCGAAATTGGTAAAGACGCCAGCGCTTAAAATCTGTTAATTGCAGTGAATGCGTTATTTCCGCGAGGCTTCATCAATATTGTAAAACTTCTTTAAGTGGGTAATGTCTAAAACAACGTGACTATTGAGCCACGAAATATTCGGAATTATTACAAACGATTACATGGTGAAAATGACTTTTCTATGTGAGCCCAAATACTTCGATGCGATATTGTTAAATATTTATATTTGCCTCTATTCAAAACTGATTAGGAACTCAACATACACAATAATTAATATTATTATATTTCAAACAATTAAATTCCTTTTACAGCTGAATATTTCGTCAAGTGTTTTTCAATAAATGATAATCTTCGTCATTTGCGTTATAACAGATAAACGTTTTTCTTTCATCAATTAGAATAAAATTTGATTAATAAATAAATAAACTGTTTCTCTCAATTTTTATTTAATCAACTGTAAAATTAAATAAGAAATACCTATAGCACCGTTGCATTGACCCGGCAGTAACTTTAGTACGAAATAACAGGAAGTTTTGAACAAACCCTTATTTATGCAACGTAACGGTTTGTGATTAGCGGTTTTTATTGAAGCATCAACTATATTGGTCACTGTGGAATATGTTGTTTATCTTCAGCAGACGTTACTTTACACAGTTGACAAGTGGCCTGTTTTTATTCCCCGCCATAAAAGAAATGAAAAATTGATGAAATAACCACTGATTGTTGTGATGCACCGAAAGCATATATCTTTAACAAAATAACGTAATTCTTGAAATTTGACTTTGCCCTAGCTTTCTTTTACGTCACCAATGACAGAAATAGAAAAAAATGCTCTAAGTTATCAAATTAAAAATGAACACGCAAAATGCTGTACGTGGTATATTGTATCTATAACTTGCCAAGGAAGGGAAGCACGGCTGAGTTTTTCTTTCTTTTGTAAATTAAAAGGCCTCACGAAATTTTTGTCGGTGAAATAGGGGCACTTGCTTGCATACAATTGCAATAAATACATCAATGAGAAATTGCCCTCAAGATGATCTGTGATGTACACTATCCAGCCACGAACAAAAACCGTAGTCATCAAAGAGACAATATTACCGAATTGTGATATCGTTGGTTCACGAGAGTCGTCTAGATATGCGAATAAAATGACTAATATAAGACGTTTTATTCTGTCTAAGATGTCAACCGGTTGTAATTAATAAGATAAAGACGAAAATTCATTTTAACTAAAGAGCCTGGTTTCTCTACAGGTATTTTTCATTTTGTTGCTTCTGAATTCCTATTAATTAAACTCCAAAATATAAAACTTATTAACAACAAGGTGATCAGTTACTTGAAAGAATCGAGAGTGAACAATATTGAGGAAAGAAAACGAAACGGTAGACCAATTTGCCTTTCTTGCGGAGTTTTGCGATATATATATGTCTGGATTTATCAAAACCAGGTCAAGGAAATTTTCACCGTTTTTAGTGCAAATCGCTGTAAACTCGTTTTTTTTTCTCGCCAGAAACCATCTCCAAACTCGACGATATAAAAACTAAAGGGAATGTCAGTCTTTTTTTTCTCTTCTCCTCTCTCTTCTCTACCTTTCGGCACTGTCTTTCTTTTTTTTTCCTTTCTTGTTGCGTCTTACGCCAATTCGCGCAGTAACGTACATGTTCTAGAATACTGACGTCACTTTTCTTTGACCCGGTTTTGATAAATTCAGACATATATATATTCTTATATATATTGCTTTAGCTGAACAGAGCTCTATTGCAGTCGAAACCGAGGCTATTTTATCATCGTCGGGAAGGATTGTAAAAGAACAGATGTCACCAAATCCCTCAAGTGGATAATAATGACAGTAATGATTCTTGACGGTGGTTGACTACCAATACAAAGAACACACTTTTGTCCATTAAAAGAGCACAGCTAAACAGCAATCTGCACTTTTAAAGTACATAAACTGTTTTCATTCATATTGCGTCCGCCAAGAGCAGTAATATAATGTGATTTCTTCTTTCACACCAAGTCACTATCATTAAGGCACTTTTATCAACCTTCAGTCTCTGAAATCCCAATTTATTTTGGCTTCTTTCCCACAAGAACAACGAGGACAAAAGTCCACGAGGTAACTAATGGATCAGACAAGATGAACACGAGGGAGACCTTTGCACGGAATAATTGCAACACTACGAAGAGACATTTGGACTATTCAAGGCATCTATGTGCCACAACAAGATCTACAACGTTATTAGGAAATGGGACTTCAAGATCATTCAGTGACTCCGAAACTGCGACATTTATTGGCAAAACAGGTCAAACAGGAACGTAACATTTGGTGGACATCTGAGCGACGAAGGCCGAGTGCTACGAAAACGAGTTTACAATATGGACCAAACATTCCTCCGAAAGTTGGGCCATAAGAATGGAATACTAGAAAAGCACTCTATAGCAGCAGAACCACATCAGACGAACAGAAAAGCTGGATTAAAGAATTCATTGCACTGTGGGGTCGATGAAGATGCCAGGTCGTTTTGTGATTCTGTTTCGTCAATCGCTTGTAGTAGCTTTGCCAAAGACAACAAAGAGGCAAACTTGGCTCAACATTGCCGTGCGATATCAGATAAGATTGCAAAATTTGATGCCATCGAAAAGTGGCTGCAAAATTTACCCACACCAACTGTTTGAAGACTGGCTCAGGAAAAGATTTGAGAAGCCATGAACATGTTGTGACTTTGCTAGATTTCCAAAGATTTGCTTCCAAGTTCCAAACTGAAGCTTATCAAGTAGAACGCGTCACTGCATCTCCTATGAAAAAAGTCTTATTCAAGCGAAATCCTTTGCAAACAATGTTTAGTGGATTGGTTTAGAAACAAACAAAGAAGCTAAAAATAAGCACGAAGAGTTTGCACGCTGTTCATGAGCTTAAAATAAGCACATTGCTGAGAACTTTAATTTTTATTGCGGTCTTATCACTGGCTCAATTTACCGGAAAACAACATAGGTTGCTTTCGTTAGAGACTCCAGAAATTATTACGTTGTGGGATTTAGCGAAACTTCCTTACGTCGTCATCACCGTGAAATAATGCCGTGCGTGCATTGTTATTGTAAGTAGATTATCCCGCGGCAAAAATCAAAGTTGATAACCCTCCGTTAAGTCACGAAATATCGATAAATGTTGTTAAATATTTCACTGACAGTGAAAAAGTCTGCCTCTTTGCGCTGCGCAAATACCTAAATGTAATGACGAATCAAAACCTTTCTTTTCTTACTTTAGTAACAAAGATTGAGTGAAAATGGTATTAAATTTGAAACAATTACATCTGATTACTACATATTCCGTCAAGTGTTTTTCAGTTAATGACACTGACTTTTTTGGCACTCTACCGTAACCTTATTACAGGAGAAATTATGCTTTTATTTATAACCCCCTTTTATTCCGTAACCATTAGCAAGAATCTCTTTATTTTATTCAAAAAATGACCTTCAAAATGTGAAATACACGTATTTAATCATATAATTACAGAACAAAGAAGATTGTATGAAGTTATAGCCAGACCGATAACTTCTCTTTAGGGTGACATTTCGAAAATTAGTGGTTTTGCTGATGGCATTAACTGCTAGTATGTCTGCCAGAGTGGCTGTGATCTACCCACGTTCAAAATGAAATACGCCGTCTGTTTTGCCTGCCTTAGAAGTCGTCGAAACAGCTGTGAGCAATAAAGCGAACTATTTTGTAGGCTTGAATGCGGAGAACTTCAAATTTAATTTTCACGCAATTAACCTAAAAATCTGCAGAACAGACCCTCAGAAAGCTCTGCAAGCGCAAAACCAAAGCCAAAGCATGGTAACTACTATTTACATTAAATAGCATTTGATAACCAAAATGCGGATTTCTAGTCATCAACTGCCTATTGAATCAGGTCGATACAAGAAGATACCTCGAGATGAGAGACTTTGCCCATTCTGTAAGTCATCTATTGGTGACGAGTTCCATTTTTTGATGAAATGCACCCACTCATCATTTTCTCATCTTAGTTTTGTCTTCTTGGATCGCCTCTTTTCAATAAATAACAGTTTTAAATTTTTGAATTATAAGGCACTTTTTATATATATCTTAGCTATGTGCGATGAAAATATCTTGAATCTAAGCGCCCACTTTATCTGTGATATTTTAAACTGTTATAATGAATCACTAAAAGAACTTGAGGAGAATTTTTCCCTCACGACCAAGAGTTAGTTGTTAGCTTGTTAATGTTAATGTTTAGTTATTAAGTGTATTCTGTTGTAGTCCTGTGGAACTGAAATCTTCAAGTTGAAGATAAAGTCAATAAAGCATCAATTAAATCCGAAACTGCTCTAACTTTATTATAGACACGAATAATTTGGGGCAATGCATACTGTTGATACTCGCAGGTTCACTGGTCAGGGATCACGTTGTCTCACACCGCACTTTTTTGCGCAGTTGATTGAATAGGCACATGAGCACGGGACCCTACTTGTACTTCTTCAAGCTACATTTTGACAAACATCTAGCTGCCTTTAGCTTTGATGCACATTTGTGTCATTCAGATGTTATAAGGGAGCGGTCATTAATTACTGGGGGGGGGGGGGGGGGGGAGGAGGGCCGGTAAATTTTTGAAGAAGTGGGAAGTATTGATCATGACAAGTGTGTTTCTTTATAAGTTTTGTTTTCACCGGGACGATTGAGTGTAAACAAAGTCCATTGTTGATGTAAACACAATAAACATGATCTCGTTTTGGTACGATTTTAAAAGATTAGTGTCAATAAACTGTCAAAATTCGATAACTTGGGCATGATATATACTTTCAATACCGTCAATTTACCCCGGTACTTGCAGAGACACTGGTCAGTGGTCATTCTTACTCACGTGTTTTCTTGCGCAGCTGATAGAACAGGCACGTGTGCACGTAACCATAGCCCCCTGAAACTGTTTTAAACACTATCATTATTTTATGCTGCTACTGCTTCAGGCTAAATTTTGTCTCTAATGCAAATTTGTCACAAGTATCTAAAAGTAGGTTTGTTTTAGTTTGTTTTCACGATAAAGGGTAACAAAGTCCATTGTTGCTGTAAACACTACAAACATGATATTGTGGGGTTACGATTTTACATGTACAAGATTAGTGTTGATAAACTGTTAAAGCAAATTTATATGTAATATAAATGCCAATTTACATGTAATATAAATTAAAGTTAATGTGACAACCATGAAAGGAGTTCAGAGAAGTCATAAGATCACTCTATTCTAATACGCAGATCTGTCACGCAATATGCTGCAAGACTACCACTCTTGCGTTACATTCAAAGGTCAAACTCACTTCTGAGTGTGATGCGCTATTCGGGCTGGCCAATCACATCGCCCCTTTTCTATTATGTCAATCAAGGCCATGCGGTTTTATCTAGACTTGAGTAGTTTTACTTCAAATTCTCCGAGCTCCCTGAAAGAGTTTTCACAATAATTATTATTGCTGTGATATCCTTCGATTGTTTTTCGCTTCAACATCGCTCCATCAGTACTTTATGAGTTATCCTGGTATCTGCCCACGAACTACGTTCCGGTTTTACTCATTTTATTCTGTCGTTCGAAGATAAATGTGCGTACGATCTGTCGAAGGCCTCGCACTACTGAACAGGTATTCGGTCCAGCAACTCAGGAACTTGATATGCACACACAGAACAGATTACCTCTACCGGAATATGGCCACTCTACCGACTCGGCTTCAAGGTCCTGTGGTCTCCAAACAGCGGCTTAACCCGACACTACAGCAACCTCACAAAAACATTATTTGTATGGTGGAGACAACATGCCTTCGTTTGCCCGAGATTATGTAAGCTTAATGTGAATGAACGACTTATAAAGAACAAGACGATTTCTTCAACTAGAATATACTATTCTCTTGTCAAGCCGGAGAACAGTCAACAAGGGTCAAGGCCGTCGTGAATGTCTTTCAAGCCTCGTCTAGCGCGCCGCCTTTTCTCCCGCCGAAAGTGGTCAGCAAAAAATTGGACAAGCAATCCGGATTTCCCTAGGGTGCTTCTTGGCCAAGTGGGATCCAGGAGCTTGCTAAAAGCTAAGTATAAATATTTATAAGCTGATTCTATTTTGCGTTATATTAGACCGGCGTTAAATGAGATTTCAATATGAAAACAAACGAAACTTAGAGCAATTTGCAGGCTGCCGTTTCCACCAGCCGTCGGAAAGCCTAAAGGGCTGGAAATTACAAGATACCGGTGGAATTCGCTATTGTTATCTTCTGTAATGTTCGAAGTCATGTCTTAATACCTGAGTAGACGAGACCCTTTATAATTTGGCTGCTCAAAGTTGAGGAAGAGCGACATAAACTTAGCTTTGCTGGAGGCTAGGGTGGTGAATTCTCGTCCCTTGTCACTAAAGTAAAAATAGGACAAATAACAACTCAAAGCAACGAAAGTTCTCAGCTTAAAGAATACTTTATGAAGATTCTAAAAATGTAAACAGTTTTACATTTAATGCAAGAAATTTGAGGTATTTAAAGGTGCCATTGTCACTGCCATTTTAACAAAAAATATGTTATAACTCAAGGGGAAATTGAACAATAATATTATTGTAGCAAGAATTTGATCCAAGACATACAGGGGCGTACCTGCCTTTACTACCACTAAAATTGCCTAGGAACTTGACGGCCCTGACATAAAATACAAATTATAACAGGACTTTCTACGGGAGTATGTCACAGGAAATACAAAAGTGAGGATTCTAGGATCAAAACATAAAATTTTGCTTTGTAGTGAATACATTACTTTGTTCATGCAGAAGCATTGAACCATTTCAAGCCTGCCAAGTTTAGTGGCACAAGGATAAATCCAACAGGAGCTACTCTATCTACAATGAATGCATGTCTGTGTCGCAAGTGTCTAAATTGTTCAAATACGCCTTATTTTTCGCACCTTCTTCCCTGATTGATTCTTGTGCGAGTTCTGCCTTCTTGCCATGTTTCTTAGGTCAGCAATGTATAATTCCAGTGGTGAATAACAAACTTTTGCTCTGTATAAGGTCTTTTATTCCCGTTTTTCCCAGCACTCATTGAATTTGTGCTGTATCATTCAAAGGGAAACCATGAATAGGGCATTTTAGTATTAACAGTCTTGAATTTATATATCTACTCCTTTACGTGCATGAAATGGCTAGGTCACACCTTACGGATGCCTTCCTGTACCATCAAAAGGCAAGCTTTGACCTGAAATCCTCAAGGGAGTCAAAAGAGAGGTCGACTATGAAACACCTGGAGACGTTCGCTAAAAGCAGAGATCGAGTCCATGGGCAAGAGTTGGTACCAGCTAGAGAAGGATGCACAGGACAGGATGCTATGACGAGAAACTATTGATAGTCTATACTCCTGAAAAGGAGTCGAGTGAAGGGCTACTACTACTTATTTACATGTAAACTTAAACCTATTTTATATTTTCGTGCGGTTCGTCTATGGGGAATACACTTCGTGTATTTGTGGGGATGAAGTGCTCTGTACCATTCGCCCTTTTGCCCCATAGCCTCACAGGGTCAGCTTTCCCCTTATAGTGGGGCCCCCCCAGTGTTGCTGTTGTTGGTTGTTGTGATTGTTCCCAAGGGTCCTAGAGATTAGGACCCCAGTTTCTTGGGAACCAGGGCATGTGGTTGTGTTTGTTCCCAAGGGTCCTAGAGATTAGGACCCCAGTTTCTTGGGAACGTTCCCAAGGGTCCTAGAGATTAGGACCCCAGTTTCTTGGGAACCAGGGCATGTGGTTGTGTTTGTTCCCAAGGGTCCTAGAGATTAGGACCCCAGTTTCTTGGGAACTAGGGCTTCCTGAAAGGAAGGAGAGGATTCCAGTCTCTCGTTGCCAACCAACTAACCTGTGATACATGTACCCTGCATGATTTCTATTGATGATTCTGATTGGCAACTCGAGCACTTCATCCCTTACCCCTTTTCTCCCACTGAACTTGTTGTCTTGTTTTGACTTCATGGGTTGGGAACATTAAAGCAAATTTATATGTAATATAAATGCCAATTTACATGTAATATAAATTAAAGTTAATGTGACAACCATGAAAGGAGTTCAGAGAAGTCATAAGATCACTCTATTCTAATACGCAGATCTGTCACGCAATATGCTGCAAGACTACCACTCTTGCGTTACATTCAAAGGTCAAACTCACTTCTGAGTGTGATGCGCTATTCGGGCTGGCCAATCACATCGCCCCTTTTCTATTATGTCAATCAAGGCCATGCGGTTTTATCTAGACTTGAGTAGTTTTACTTCAAATTCTCCGAGCTCCCTGAAAGAGTTTTCACAATAATTCCCACCCACCCAACCCTCTTTGGTTCTCTTTTAGCTTAGTATTTGTAAAAATGTAGGCAATGTTTTACTTCTACGCACATATCCGGCTATGTTAAGGGCGTTTATTATATTACTATTATTATTTTTAGACGTTAGCCATAGCTGATGGACTAAAGAAGCAAGCCCGCATTTATAGACATTATTCTAATAATTATTATTTCCATTTTGTATGCTTACTTACGTTTAGAGCTGATGGACTTAAGCAGCATGCCTGCTTACAGAAACATTGTTTTTTATATTGTTATCATTTTGTATGCTAGCCCAGGCTTAGAGCTGTTGGACTTGAGCAATGTGTCTGCTTTTGAGATATTGATATACATGTAACCGTTAACTTTAGTGTCGAGCTGGCATGTATCAACTCGACCATTCTGTTATTCGATTACTGTCTCTTCTGAACTTCTTCAATAGCTTTAGACCATCTTAACTAAGCATTGTTTTTTCTTATAGTTAATAAACCACGGGAGGGGATGAAGTGCTCTGTACCATTCGCCCTTTTGCCCCATAGCCTCACAGGGTCAGCTTTCCCCTTATAGTGGGGCCCCCCCAGTGTTGCTGTTGTTGGTTGTTGTGATTGTTCCCAAGGGTCCTAGAGATTAGGACCCCAGTTTCTTGGGAACCAGGGCATGTGGTTGTGTTTGTTCCCAAGGGTCCTAGAGATTAGGACCCCAGTTTCTTGGGAACGTTCCCAAGGGTCCTAGAGATTAGGACCCCAGTTTCTTGGGAACCAGGGCATGTGGTTGTGTTTGTTCCCAAGGGTCCTAGAGATTAGGACCCCAGTTTCTTGGGAACTAGGGCTTCCTGAAAGGAAGGAGAGGATTCCAGTCTCTCGTTGCCAACCAACTAACCTGTGATACATGTACCCTGCATGATTTCTATTGATGATTCTGATTGGCAACTCGAGCACTTCATCCCTTACCCCTTTTCTCCCACTGAACTTGTTGTCTTGTTTTGACTTCATGGGTTGGGAACATTAAAAGTCGAATAAACGATGTAATTATAGTCAACGCTTCCTTGGCTCGTTCATGATCTATAACCTCCGCGATTTTGGAATGTGGGCAAATGAAAAAATTAATTTTGGTTCGTATGTATTTTTCTTGATTACGCTTCAAAACCTACAGGCTAACACAGATATTTGCTTTCAGTGCAAAGCGTCAAAATTTTAGGCCTTCAGACTACATGTGGCCTTTCAATACCAAGTGTATTTAATTCAGTGTTTAATTGCCAGTGTCCAATATGAAAGTGTAAATTTCACAAGTGCAGACTTCCCTTGTTATTTTCCTGCTTCGTCGAGATAGAGGAATAGGGACGACCATACTGACAGCGGTCCAATTCTCCAAATTTAGGAGACATGGGCACTGATTTTGCTATTTCAGCCAAGGTATTAAGGTTCGAGTATTTTTCAGTGGTCTCACCGATTGTAGAATTTACTGTAGTTAGAATTTGGGTTATAA
Organism: Oculina patagonica; assembly: GCF_052425735.1. Taxonomy (NCBI): domain Eukaryota; kingdom Metazoa; phylum Cnidaria; class Anthozoa; order Scleractinia; family Oculinidae; genus Oculina; species Oculina patagonica. Next base: position 29,444,095 of record NC_135762.1, read on the forward strand.
TCTTTGACTTAGCTAAATGGTAATAAAACGGTTTAACGTTCATTTGAGAACGGTGTGGTTGATATATTGATCGAAACGCACCTAAAAATAAAGATTGCTTTCACGATTGCAAACATCCAAAAAATACAACGTAAAGTTCAGCATTAAATCCAACATTACCAATGTATATAATATTTTTATTGGTCAGGTTTTAAAGTTTAAAAGTTATATATATTTACATAACATATGACTCTTCAGCTCCGCTTCTTGTATTAGGGTGATCACATGGACATCAAGAGTGACAAACTTAGATGGCAAAAATTAAGGTAATACAATCCATGATTGCAATGATAGAAACAAAATCAAGATTTCAGTATAAAAATACTTAACCTTCTTTTGGGTTCTCTTTGTTCATTTTACGAAGTCTACATTCTGGTTGGAATTCGGGTTCCCTTACAGTCACTATCATGAGCCTAGCTTTGGACAGTCTTAGGTTTAGAGATGAAACAATCGTCTTCATCGTCCGTTAAAACCGACGGCCGTCTGGACGTTATACTGGAGCACGGAAAGCTCGATAGAGAATCACAGAAAGATTTTTTTTCAAAGTTGTCCTTTTCTGTGTTGAGCGCTTTACCCAATCGCGGCAGAAGTGTCCACGTGGCCGGCAAATCTTTATAAAATGTTCTCGTTTGACTCAAAATGTCACTATTCCCGGTAAATTCTCCATTCGGATCACTCCTGTATTTTCTCTCACAATGTGTGTTCTTATTTACTACGCCGTTTTCTTTCTTTTTTAATCCGTTGTCAAAGACCAGCTTTGGAAATCTTGAGCTGCTTTGCAAGTTGCCGTATAAAGCATTGTTAGTTCTATAAAATCCAGGGTCTGAAATCCTTCGAGGATTTCGCAGAGAACCGAGGTACGTCGTTTTGTGGTCGAACTTGCCTTCCAGCGAAAGATGTCTCACAATCTTTCTATTTGAGCTCATGATGCAGTCAAACCTAGGAAAAGAAGCGCCTGTTTGCTGCCTGCCTTCCCGGATGACGTCAAAGAAATAAACTTCGCTGCACCCGCTGCGATCTGGCTTTTCCGTGAATGAGAGTACACGAGGCTAGTGTGCAATATTATATGAGCCAAATTAACTCGCTGAGGTGTAACCCACGTATTTTCCTGTGCACATGACTGAACAAGCACCTGAGCATGTCAATATCACTAGCGTAATGACATTTAATATTATAAGGGTTAATCCGGACGGCCCGGCACAAACGGCACTGTTTCAGGCTACACTTTGACAATAGCAAAAGGCGGAGCGGGGTAGTAGGAGTGAAAATTAATGCAATTTGTCTTATTCACTTTGAATCCCTGGCTCAGGAAAAGTGCTGAATATTCAGTGTTCCCATGTAAGAAAGAGTTTAATTGAACTGTAGCTCATTGAGTGGAAAACGCCAGTAAAACTATCTTGAAAAAAACTCTAATTCCAGCTAACTTCTCAGCAAACAATGAGCAGTGCTAGGATCATCCTCTCTCTTGTAAACAGGGCCTAAAAGAGCTTCGGTAGAGTTTAAAAAAGTTTCATTAGTTTTAAAATTAAAAAAAAAAAAACACTTGACGGAATATGTGGTAATCAGATATAAATGTTTAAGATTTAAATCCAATTTTGATTGTTTCTTCATCCTAAGTTATGAGAAAAAAGTTTTAATTCGTCATCGCATTTAGGTATTTCCGCAGCGCAAAGAGGCAGACTTTTTCACTGTCAGTGAAATATTTGACAATAATTGATATTTCGTGACTTATTCGGTAAATAACTTTGTTTTTCTCGCGGGATTATCTACTTATGATAACAATACGTGCACGCCGTTATTTCACGGTGATGTCATGACGACGCACGGCAAATTCAACAACTTTCGGAGCCTCTAAAAATCGACAATTTTTCTTTTCCGGTTAAATCAAAGAGTAAATCCACGATAATAATACATTACGCCGGATAGTGAGCAACGCCCATTTTAAGCTTTTGAGGAACCTGCAAATTTTTCGAGCTTATTTTAAGCCCATTGTTTATTTCTTAGGCCTAAAACTATTCACTAGTCAAACTGAATACAAAAATCAGTCACGAAGAATGAACGCGGTCAGGAATAGAGTACTGTGCGGAAACCCTCAAAACATAAATTACCATAGCCTTTATAAATATATTTTGGAAGGCGTCAACTTGTGGGGCATGGGACTATTTCTACAGCCGATTACTGTGACTGTGTTTTTACATGTAGCATTCCGTAAACAGCTCATGTAGCTGAGATACACAATGTATTACTCGGTTGATAGATCACGATATTGCCTCAATGCTGCATATTAATCAATTTAGATGCAGTTAAAAGACGAGTGCTGGCCTCATTTTGGTTACTGGACACTTCAAGCTATTAGTGAAGACATAAAAGTGACATCATAGTGGAGGCCTCTCTAATATGCGGACACTTTGCTCTATCCACTCGGTGTCCGCATTTGAAAGGTTCAACTGTATTTATCCTGGACCACCGGCCGCGGGCGGGAAAAAGAATAAAGGCCAATTCAAGTTAATTTTTTTGTCGCAAAATACTGAATAGATAGCAAACGCTTGTATATTAGCAATGTTTCCACTCAATCAATCACTGACAACTGTCTTTGGAGAGGTTAATATTATTTAGGTCATATGACGGTAGCCTCGCAACTCTAGACAGATATCAAAATGTACATAAGTCCAACAAATATCACTCCAAACACCTTTTTTTTCGAATTTCTTGACGAATGTTATAATGTTTTATTCGTTTAATATTGTTTTTGCAAGGAACTTGTCCTTAGCGTTCATAAGTCAGCACTTGCTTTCATTTTAGTACATTGTATTTCTGCATGTCCATCAGGGTGGGACTTGCTCCAATGGTTTTTCTCACGTGATTATAAGCTGTAGATATCAATTAGCCAACCATCGTAACCTTGATCGAAACCATCAATAGTCAGTTTGACTGAATTTTGGCTTAACATGATATCTGATAATTGCGAAATGGTCAAAATTTTAACTGATAATTGAGCCGGATCAAACCCGTAGCCTTTTACAGTCATGATTTGTTTCAAAAGATCACCCTGCGTTTTCTTTTAGTCCTTTAGCGAAAGTCAATTACAGGAAAAAAACGCCAAATTAAAACAGTATATCTCCCAAAATCTAATTTGCTGAACATCGAGGATCTATTATAGGGGGTCATACATTCCGCAAGCCGTCATACGCAGTTAGTTCTTGCTAAATCGCAAAGAGTCGACAAAGAGCTTTCGTTTGCTCCTAAAGACCGAAACCGTCATAATTTTTTGACTGTAAACCGCCAAATAAATACGAATATGGCTGCAAACCGATTGGCTTAAACCACCAAACCGGCTAAGTATGAATACACCCTCAATAGACGACGTTAAACGTTGCAAAGTTTCAAGCATTTTTAAGGTAAAAACTTGACTCATTTAACTCGAACATGTGGAAATGGGATAAACGTTGGCGAAACTGGGATAAGGTCCAGACGGCAAAAAATAAAGGAATAATATTCTAGTAGGCATTCTAGTAAGAGTCCTCACTCCGAATTGCGCCAATGCCAAAATTCTACTATATTAAAGATTGCGTAATGGTATTTTTAGTGAGATGAAACGAACAGGCAAGAAACATGCAAGTTTGCTAGGCCAGGCGTAACGGCTCTTGCACCTGCAAAATTTCAAGTATTTATTGAATATAACAGTGACTGTGAATTAAGTAATTTAATCACTTTATCAACACTCCTCAATTTCAGTCCGTTCATTACAGTTATAACTAAGCAGAACTTCAATTTATTAAGAAAACTCCGTTTGAAAGTCGACAAAAGTATGAAGGCAAAATTGAGATATGTAGCGAGGGTTTACTCCGATTCGTTTGGTTATTATCACATAGAACAAAAATATGCGAAAGGCCAATTTTAATAGCTTGACCTCCGTCTCCGTTAAGGGAGCAGTGTAAATGCGTGTTAGTCGCCTCATGCTTCTGAAGATTGTATTCTTGTTTGGTTTCTCCAAGTACCGTCGTATTTTCCAACTTAAGTCGATTGAGTTTTAACAGATATCGCCTCCAATCTGGATTACTTTGAAGTTAACATGTACAATAATCTCCAATTCATCAGACACGCTTATTGAAGGTGTTTTATGATGCTAATTATCGCCCGTTTACCGTTACACTCAATAACAAGTTACGTGAATAAACAATAACCCCATTGACGTCATTACAGGGGTGACGTCAAAAAGGCAGATATCTTTCATTCATTTGCTATCAGATGAAGTAATGGTTCATTAACTTTTCACTACCTGTCGTTGTCAACAAAAGTTTGACTCTGTTTTTTGTCAACAAGGTCAAACAAATTTGCCCCAACGTCGTTTTTTATTGGCAGTTATACCTCAGTGATTTAATTTGACTTGTATATCATTGCGCGCTAGCCGTGCGTACATGCATTCACGCAGAAGCGCTTAGCCGGACTGCAGTTGGTGCAGCGAGGTCTATTTTTTTGCTGTCATCAAGGAAGGCTACAAAGAGGCGCGCGTATTCCTGGATTTCACTGGATAATGAGCTTGAATAGAAAGATTGTGAGACATCCTTCGCTGGAAGGGAGGACGAACAAAGCAAACTTTATTGAGAGAAAGTTTGACAGCAAAACAACATACTTTAGTCCTGTGCGTAATCCTCGAAGAATTTCAGACCCAGGGTTTTATAGAACTAACAATCCTTACGGAAACTTGCAAAGCAGCTCAAGATTTCCAAAGCTGGTCTTTGAGAATGGAGTAAAAAAGAAGGAAAACGGCGTAGTGAATCTGAACACACATTGCGAGAGAAAATACAGGTCGTGGAGTGATCCGAATGGAGAATTTACTGGGGACAGTGACATTTCGAGTCAAACGAGAACATTTTACAACGATCTGCAGGCCACGTGGACACTTCTGCCGCGGTTGGGTAAAGCGCTCAACACAGAAAAGGACAACTTCGAAGAAAAATCTTTCTGTGATTCTCTATCGAGTTTTCCGTGCTCCAGTATAACGTCCAGACGGCCGTCGGTTTCAACGGACGAAGAAGACGACTCTTTCATCTCCAAACGTAAGACTGTGTTAAGCTGGGTTCATGACAATGACTGTAAGGGAACCCGAATTCCAACCAGAATGTAGTCTTCTTAAAATGGACAAAGAAAACGCAAAAAAGGTTAAGTATTTCTATACTGAAGTCTTGATTTCGTTTCTATTGCAATCATGGATTTTATTGCCTTTATTTTTGCCCTCTAAAATAGTCACTCTTGATCAATGTCCTTGTGATCTGATCACCCAGGTTATAACCTAAAAGAAGAAGGCCATTATGTTGCCCATCACAGCGGACCTGGAAAGTCATATGTTATGTATATAACTTTTAAACTATAAAACCTGACAAATAAAAATATTATATACATTGGCAATGTTGGATTTAATGCTGAACTTTGGTTGTATTTGTTGGATGTTTTCAAACTTGAAAGCAATCTTTATTTTTAGGTATATATCTGAATATTCAACGTGCGTCTCAATCATCTGGTATCAACACCGTTTTCAAATGAAAGTGAAACCGTTTAGACACCATTTAGTTTAGTAAGAACTTTATAACCCAAATTAAATTCTAACAACGGTAAGTTTGGCAATCGGTGAGACAACTAAAATATCATCATTGCCCATGTCTCTTAAATTTGGAGAATTGGAGCGCTGTAAGATTGCCGTCTCTATTCCTTTCGACGAAGCAGCGAAATAGCTAGGGTAAGTCTGTACTACTCAAAACCAATTTTTATATTATTACGTTGGCTAAAATATCATCGTCCGTGTCTTTTTAATTTGGAGAATTGGGCTGCTGTCAGTATGGTAGTTCCTATTCCTCTCGGCAAAACCGTGAAAATCACAAGAGAAGTCTGCACTTGTGAAATTTACAGTTTCATATTTAACACTGGCAATTCAACACTGAATTATAAAATTCAAAGGACACATGCAATCTGAAGGCCTAATTGACACTGAAAACAAATATCTGAGTTAGCCTGAAGGGTTTTGAGGCGTAATCAAGAAAAATACATACGAACCGAAAATTAAATTTTTCATTTGCCCACATCCCAAAATCACCGAGGTTCTAGATCATGAATGAGCCAAGGAGGCGTTGACTATAATTACATCGTTTATTCGACTTTTAACAGTTTATCAACACTAGTCTTGTAAAACCACAATTCCAAAATATCATATTGGTAGTGTTTACACCAACAATATTTTTGTTTACACTAAATCGTCCTGGTAAAAACAAAACATATAATAAACAAACACACTCAGTTGTTGATACCTGTAACAAGTGAATGTGACAAATTTGCATTAGAGGCAGTTGTTTGGCAAAATATAGCCTGAAGCAGTAGCAGCATAAAACAGTATTTTATGTCATTGAGTGCGGTTCACGTGCACACGTGCCTGTTGAATCAGCTGCGCAAGAAAACACGTGAGAGAGAATGTGACCACTGACCAGTGCCTCTGCCAGTAAATATTATGCCCAACAGTTACCGAGTTTTGACAGTTTTTTCACACTAATCTTGTAAAATCGTAACTCCGCAATGCTGTTGTTGAAAGTGTTTACACCAACAATGGACTTTGTTTACACCCAATCGTCCTGGTGAAAACAAAACTTATAAACAAACGCACTTGTCGTGATCAATGCTTGAAACAAGTGAATGAGACAAATTTGCATTAGCAGCAGGCAGTCAAAATGTAGCCTCAAGCAGAACAAACATAAAATGATATTTTTAAAATGTGATTGCTGGGTGTAAGGGCCACGTGTTCACGCGTGAAAAAGGACGTGATCGCTGACCGGTGAACTTGCAAGTTATAAATTGTATCAACAGTACATTGCCAAAAGTTATGCTTGATAATGCTTGGTTATAAAGAGGGTCTATTATACCGTAGCGGTTTGGCAGTTGAAGGCAATTTTGAGTGTCGGTTTGTGGGTACATTCGTATTTTCTGGCGGTTTACGGACAGGAAATCATGTGCGGTTTCGGTGTTTAGGAGAAGACGAAAGTGGTTTGCGGTCTAGGAAGGACAATATATGGCGGTTTGCGGAATGTAAAACCGCCATTAACAGACCCTCTATAAAAGCGGTTTCGGATTCAATGTCAATAGTAGTTGCAGCGCGTTGGCTTTGATTTTGCGCATGTATGCAGAGTTTTCTAAGGGTCTGTTTACAAGGACGCAGGAAGATCCTAGCACTATCTTCATCCTAGCGTGATATTTTCTCTTGGTGGTGCCGAATTTTCTGCAGAAATTTTGGTTGATTGCGCGAAAATTAAATTTGAAGTTCTCCCTGGCTTTATTGCTCACGGCCGTTTCGACGACGTTTAAGGCAGGTAAAAGAAAGACGACTTTATTCATTCCAAATGTGGGTAGGTCAAAGCCACTCTGGCAAACATACTAGTAGCTATGCCATCAGCAAAACCACTAATTTATTTCCATTTCTAAATGTCCTCTTAAAGAGAGGGTATCGGTCCGGCTATATCCTCATACAATCTTCCTTTTTTCTGTAATTATGTGATTAAATACGTGTATTTCATATTTTGAAGGTCATTTGTTTGAATGAAGAATTGTTTTAAACAGATTCTTGCTAATTGTTACGAAATAAAAGGGGTTATAAATAGAAGCATGCGGTAGAGTGCCAAAAAAGTGTCATTAACTGAAAAGCACTTGACGGAATATGTAGTAATCAGATATAATTGTTTTAATTAAATACCATTTTCACTCAATCTTTACTATCTTTACGTTACTAAAGTTAAAAAAGATAAGTTTGAATTCGTCATTACATTTAGGTATTTGCGTCGCGCAAGAGAGACAGACGTTTTCACTCTGGATAAAATATTTGAAAACAGTTATCGATATTTCGTGACTTAACGGTGGGTTAACAACTTTGTTTTTTACCGCGGGATTATCTACTTACGATAACAATACGTGCACGACATTATTTCCCGGGCATTTTTTCACGGCGATGACGACGTACGGTAGTCAGTTAGCTTATATACAAATCCCACAACGTAACAACTTCTGGAGCCTCTAACGAAAACAGCATATGTTCTTTTCCGGTTTATTAAGCCAGTGATTAGACCGCAATAAAAATTAAAGTTCTCAGCGACGTGCTTATTTTAAGCCCATGAACAGCGTGCAAACTTTTCGTGCTTATTTTAAGCTTGTTTTTTTTTTTGCTTTTTAACCAAACCACTGAACAATGTTTGCTAAAAATCTCGGTTGAACTAGACTTGTTTTCAAAGGAGATGTAGTGACACGCTCCACTCGATAAGCTACAGTTTGGAAGGTAAGCTTTGGAAAACTAGCGAAGTCACTACATGTTCAGAACTTCTCCTGAGCCAGGTTTCAAACTGGAGTTGGTAAATTTTGCAGCCACTTTTCGATGGCATTAAATTTTGCAATCTTGTCTGATATCATGCCGTAATCTCGAGCCATGTTTTGCTCTTTGTTTTCTTTGGCAAAGCTACTACAAGCGATTGACGAAACAGAATCACAAAACGACCTGGCATCTTCATCGGCAGTCCACAGTGCACTGAATTCTTTGAACCAGCTTTTCTGTTCGTCTGATGTGGTTCTGCTGCTATAGAGTGTTTTTCTAGTATTCCATTCTTGTGACCGAACTTTCGGAGGAACGTTTGGTCCATATTGTAAACTCGTCTTCGTGGTACTCGCCCTTCGTCGCTCAAATGTCCACCTAACGTTACATTCCTGTTTTGACCTGTTTTGCCAGTAAATGTGGTAGTTTCGGAATCACTGAACGATCTTGAAGTCCTGTTTCCCAATAACGTTGTAGATCTTATTGTGGCACATAGATGCCTTGAATAGTCCAGATGTCTCTTCGAAGTACTCCAGTTATTCCGTGTAAAGGAGTCTCTTGTGTTCATCTTGTCTTATCCATAACTTCCCTTCTGGGCTATTTTCCTCGTTGTTCTTGTAGGAAAGAAGCCAAAATAAAGTGGTATTTCAGCGACTGAAGATTGATAAAAGTTTCTTAATGATAGGAAAGAAGAAATCACATTATATTACTGCTCTATAGACTGAATACAAATGGAAACAGTCTACGTACTTTAGTAGTGCAGATTGTTGTTTAGCTGTGCTCTTTTGATGAGCATATGAAGTGTGTTTGTTTTATTGGTTCATCCACCGCCAAGAATCAATATAATCCACTTGAGGGATTCGTTGACATCTGTCCTTTTACAACCCTTCTCGGCGATGATGAAAATAGCCTCGGTTTCGACTGATAGATATTCACAAATCTATAATAAATGCAATTTTATGGATTGAACACAGATAGCTTTATCATTTGAGAACAATGTTAATAGATTGTGGTCAAGTAATGCTTTCCTCTAGTTTTTATTTAAACATATTAACCCGATTTCTTCGCATTTCCTGCGGGATTGAAAATATGTTTAGTGGTAAATTAAATGACCTTCCCTTAAAAGTGCCACCTTATGGTCGAAAGAACAATAGCGTTGCGCTTGATCACATATCGTGTCTTCCCGTTGGTTTCGTGGTTCGCCCTTGTTTCTTTACACACTTCTAGAAAACCACAAAACAACCCACAAATCTCTGTTCCGCAAAAGCAATATATATATAAGAATATATACCGCAAAACACCGCAAGCGGAGGTAATTGGTATAGGAATTCGCTTTCTTTCAAAAACACGGTATGTTCATTTTCACTTTTTTCACAGAGTCACTTTATTGAACTCTGCATAATCATGCTATGAAAATTTTGAAATATGAATTCAGGAGCTACAAAATGAAAGTACGTTTGCAAACTGAACAGACTCTTCTTTGTAATGATTTTTTTATGTTTATCTTGATAATTATTACCGGATAACATTCTAGAAACTGAAGAAAGAATAAAACGACTTGCATTTATCATTTTGTTCGCATATCGCATATCGCATATAAAGACGACTCTCGTATGCAACTCGGTAATATTGTGTCTTTGATGAGTACGGTATTCCTCTAACAACATATTCCCTGAGGCCTTTATATTTCTACAAGAAAGAAAAACCCCAGTCGTGTTTTTCTTATTTAATCTCTTAGCAAATATGTCGCAAAGCTACAAGATACTGCGCTAAGGTAAAGCATTTTTCGTGTTAAGTTCGTCTTTAATTGAAAGCTTAGAATTTCATTTCATTTTTTTTTTTCGTTGGTGACGTAAAAGAAGGTAAGGCAAGGTCAAAATTCAACAATTTTTTCACTTATCTCATCAATTTTTCACTTCTTTTATGACGGGGGATAAAAACAAGCCACTTAACAACTGGGTAAAATAACGTCTGCTGTAGGTAAACAAAATATCCCACTTGGCAAATATAGTTGATGCTTCAAAAAAAAACCGCTAATCACAAACCGTTACGTTGCAAAAAAGGGGTTTGTGCAAAACTTCCTGTTATTTGGTACTAAAGTTACTGTCAATGCCACGGTGTTCAAAGTATTTTGTATTTAATTTTACAGTCAATTAAGTAAAAATTGAGAGAAACAGTTTTATTCTAATTGATGAAAGAACGTTTATCTGTAATAAGGCAAATGACAAAAATTATCATTGATTGAAAAACACTTGACGAAATATTCAGCTGAAAAAGAAATTTAATTGTTTGAAATAGAATAACAAATAACATTAGTTATTATGTATGTTGAGTTCCTAATCAGTTTTGAAAAGAGGCAAATGTTTTCAATATCACATCGAAGTATTTGGGCTCACATAGAAGAGTCATTTTCACCATGACATCATTTGCAGTGGTTTAAAATATTTCGTGACTCAATGGTAAGTTAACAACTTTGTTTTATACATTACCCACTTGTAACTCTGACGATGCCTCGCGGTAATGACGTATGTACTGCAATTAAGCTCTGGCGTCTTTACCAATTCCACAACGAAAACAACTCCTGATAACTGACATGTTTACACTTGTATTATAACTAAAAGATAAATCCGGAATAAAAATAAAGGTGATTAAAGGGGGCTTTATCACGGATTTGAACAGATTTTTCGACAGCCAAAATATTCATTTGTGTCGTAGAAAAGCTTACACTTATGGCCCAATTTTATTAACAATTGCTATATTAGAGCACTGAAAATGTTAACGAGCGTATTTGTTTGCGGATGGCTAGGATGAAAATGGATTACAACTTGAAAAATTGAGGCTGCACTCGATATATGTAGCCGTGGTTTGGTTTCTCTCCCGGCAAATAAAGGTTACATATTCCTTTGGATGTTCAAAGTCGATTCAAAGATAATGTTGTTCATAAGTAAAGTTGCTTATCACCAATTTCAAAACAGTTTAGACCAAAAATCCGCAAAATGCCCCTGACGTAGCTCCTTTATATCACTCAGAATAACAAACTCTCATTTAACTTTTTCATATGCTGAGTCAGTTGATGCTGTTTGCTCGTTTCCTATCTTCTGATGGTATAATTTACCGAGAATTGTTTTATTTGTTGTGGTCAGTGTTCCGGCCTACAATTCATAATTCACATAAACTTTTCAGTACGTCCATAGTATGTTCCACATGGTCATGCAAGCTGCAGACGCATGAAGCTTGCTTAAAATCTGAACAAGTACATCAAGGTTCAGGAAACCTTTCAGAACCAGGCTTTAAAACTGGTTCAGGTAAATTTTGTAGCCACTTTTCGATGGCTTGAAACTTTGCAATCTTGTCAGGAAACTTTCTTTTATGAATAGTCCATGTTTTCTGTCTGTCCGCATCAGGTTTAGCAAAGTTGCTACAAGCGATTGATGAGATGGAATCGCAGAATGACCTCGCCTCGTCGTCCATCCGACGGGGCACCGAATTTGTTGGAACTTCATCTCTACTCGGCCGATACGATGGCAGTGATAAAGCATCCGTTGCAAACATTTTATTCATGTTGCCGAATTTTCTGTGAAATGTCTTATCCACATTGTACACTTGTCTCTGAGGTCTCTGGATTTCCATGCTCAAGTGTCTACCAAGAGTTTCATTCCTTTTATTAGAGTCAGCGCATGGCTGTTGACCCGTTTGCCTGAGGAGCCTCGTGGCTTCAGAATCGCTAAATCTTCTTGAAGGCCTCTGATTTCCGAAAGATCTTGCCAGCCTTGTTGTGACACATAGATGCCTTGAAAAGTCTAATGAAATTTTCCCGTCGTTATTTGAGTTACTCCTTGTAACGGAATCTCTCGGATTCATTTCTAATTATCAACAAACAACTCTTATAAATTGTAGTGCCGTGGCAGGTATTTTGTGAGAGATAAAGCGTTCCTCTTTCCACGATTTCTACTCCTTCAGACTGTGTATGAATGTAAACAGAGCACTTTGCAAGTGAATCATTATCTGATGTTGGCTCGTTCGTCGTTAACTCAAGTACCAATATATAAGCCACTTATGGGAGATTCAGTGCCCGGGGGGGTACCCATAAAAGTTTTATACGGGGAGGCTCCGTCCCGAGCTCTAACCCCTTACCCTTTTATATACCATTTTGACAGAAATTGTACCCCTTTCGTATACCTTTTACTGAAAAAGGTACTCCTTTCATATACCTAAAAAAGACCTGGCACAGACTTAGAACACGACGTTTTCTTGTCATTTTCATGTAGCGCTTTATAAATTTAAACAATACAGCCATAAACTGCATCTGTTCGAAATGTTTTAATTAAGGCCCTTTTAAAAACCTAAATGACAGATTTCCATACCTAAACTTGTGAAATCCCTACCCTTTTATATACCTAAAGCCTGAAAAAGGTACCCCTTTTGGGCGGAACCTTCCCGTACAGGCCATTAAAGCGAGTACCCCCCCCCCCCGGATTCAGTGACACTTATGGCTCTTTATCGCTGTGATGGTAACGAGAAATTTCCGTACGTCACCTGGACAATTAAGCCAATTTTTTCCTGGGGGTGGAGGGGTGGGGTGTGATTGACTGACAGTTGTGTAAGGTCGATCGAAAGTTGTCGCTAAGGCTGCATTCATTATGTATCCTACAGGGGGGGGCAGAGGATTTTAGGGGGGGTTCTCAAATTTTTAGAGCAAAAAAAGGGGGGGATATGAAAATTGTTTAAATATCTCCTGGGGGGATGCTTATTTTTTGTAAGATTCTGTCTAGCTTTTGTAAAAGTTTTAAAAAGTGAAAAAAGAAATGATAAGTACAGCAGCTTCTTTCAAGGATTGTAGGCAACAAGGGTACCTCTATTACCGTATTTATTCGATTAAGCGCCCAACCTCGAATAAGCGCCCACCCTGAAGGCAGAAAAAGTTAATAAGCGCCCAGCCTCGAATAAGCGCCCACCCCCTCCCCCCTAAAAAAAGGTAGGTGGTATGTACCCAATGAGATTGAAATTGACAAAGTACTACTAACTTAAAAGAGTTTCCCAAAGACCGTGTTTTCTTAGTATTTTACAGGAACGTTCAGCGAACACTTATAATTCTGCTTTGGTACATCTTCAAGTTTTGTTGTTATTTGTTGTTTCGTTGCAAAATAAACTTACTATTTACTGAAAAATAGTGAAAATTTAATAAGCGCCCAGCCTCGCATAAGCGCCCACCTCGAATGAGCCCCCACTCTCAAGGTCCAAAAATTTATTAAGCGCCCAGGGCGCTTAATGGAATAAATACGGTGTTCTGAGAGACTATAGTACCTATTTTGAAGTTTTTTTAAGTAGTGTGCCTGGCCTGTAGATGTAATGTTTCGATACAGTATAGAAAGTAAAACATCTAAAATGGAACCATTTAATGCAACCTCAGAAAAATGATAAGATAAGGAGAATAATGGCACATGTCGCACTTGAGAAGAGTGATGCTGAACGGCCGGAAAACGAGGGTGAAGAGGATGGCAACTGCGGAGATGAATCCGTGGATGAGTGTGATAGTGAGAGTGATGATGATAATGAGGTTTTTGCTTTTGTCAACGAGAGTGACAGTGAAATGCAGGTTCCTGTCAATACTCCTGGTAGTACTCGTACACGAGCTGGCAAGCTATCTATACCTAATTCGCGCTAATTAGACTGGCTGGCATAGGTATGACATAAACAGTCCAAGCTCTCTCGATGTTCTTATTAAACATGTATCTTAAAAATTTCAAACATATGTAGTGTACTATTATACAGATATTTATTTTGATATTTCTTGAGAGGGAGGAGGGGGGGGGGTATTCATTTTTCGGCTGATTGCTTGGGGGGATTATGAAAATTTGTATGGACCTTGGGGGGGATATAAAAAAATGAGCCGCTGAAAAAAAAATCCTCTGTCCCCCCCTGTAGCATACATAATGAATGCAGCCTAAAACTTGCAAAGAAACTCAACTTTTATTAAATATAGCAACAGTTCCATCTCTTGGACTGAATCGTATCCCTTTTAAACAAATCTTAATAGTATTTAGTAAAATTAAAAGGTAAAGTTATTTAACAGAACTGACAGCATATGCATGTTCTACTTGACTAACTCATGTCAGACGCTAAACTCGGACAACTGAAGGATAACTATGTGGTCGACAAAGTCGAAAACTCAACCAAAGCTGACTACAAAACTGGACCTGGTAATTTTCAAGGCACATTTCGTTGGCATAAGTCTTTGTAATCTTTTATGATAAACCTATTCTCGTGTTTCGACTGCATGTTCTGTGGATAAGTAAGCAAATAGGCGTCCTGTTCTATTCTCTGGTACTTTGATATTTTAATATATTAAAATTTACAGCAACGATTTCAGTGTGTTCCACTTGGCTAAATACCAATGCCCAATTAGGACAACTGGCGCAATTGAGCTAACTTATTTTCTAAAAGTTAACTACCTGGCTTTACAATGAAGTTGGTAAAGTTTTAAGCCATCATCAAACACACAATGGTCTTAACTCATTTGCCAAAAATCATGATCGAGGTTTGGTAAGGAAAGGTGTTGCAGCAGACTGTGACACAAGAACCTTTACAAGCTTCCTCTCTATCAGGTTTTGTGTTCGTAGCTTTGTTCTTAAGTATAATATTATGTGAAGTAGCTCTCTACACCTGACGACATACTTTATGACTGCTGACGTTGTAAGAGGTCAGGAATGTTTTTCCGCAATCTTACTGGCACCAGCCCCTGCAGGTATACAAACAAATACTGCTGCTCAGTATAAAATTATTTGAAAGTCAAAGTGTGAGTTGTTTTGACAAAGTCAGCAAAGAAAAGGGATTAGTAATTAAAGGAGTAGGGTTTCTAAAAGAGTTTTAGCAAAGGGAATTGTGTAACCGGCTCCCTCGTGTGTAGGGTTACTAATTACTTCACTTTCTCAAGGACCGCATTGAATGACTAACTAATAAAAGCAAAAAAAAGGAAAGCAAGTAACCGACCGACCAACCACCTAGCCAGCGAGTCAGCCAAGCAACCAGCCAACCAGATGAGTGACCGACTGACTAGTTGAACTGTTGTCTGCCTGAGTGACTTCCTGACTGATTGACTGACTGACTGACTGACTGACTGACTGACTGACTGACTGATTGACCGACTGCCTGACTGACTGACTGACTGACTGACTGACTGACTGACTGACTGACTGACTGACTGACTGATTGACCGACTGCCTGACTGTGGATTGACCGACCGATTGACTGACTGGCTAGCTGAACTGACCCAGAGAATTGATTGACCAGATGGCTAACCGACTGACTCTCCGACTGATTGACTCACTGTTTGAATGACTTACTGACTGACTGACTGACTGACTGACTGACTGACCGACTAACTGACTGACCGACTGACCGACTGACTGACGGACTGCCTAACTGTCTGTCTGTCTGACTGATTGACTGACTGACTGACTGACTGACTGACTGACTGACTGTCTGACTGACTGACTGACTGACTGCCTGCCTGCCTGCCTGACCGACTGACTGACTGACCGACTGTCTGACTGACTGACTAATGTCTGACTGACTGACTGACCGACTGTCTGACCCGGGGGGGGGGGTACTCCCTATAATGGCCTATACGGGGTGGCTCCGCCCGAAAGGGGTACCTTTTTCAGGCTTCAGGTATATAAAAGGGTAGGGATTTCACGAGTTTAGGTATATGAAAGGGCGTAGAAATCTGTCATTTAGGTTTTTAAAACGGCCTTTTATTAAAAAATTTCGAACAGACGCAATTTATGCCTGTATTATTTTAAATTATTAAGCGCTACACGAAAATAAGAAGAAAAAGTCCTGTTTTAAGTCCACGCCACGTCTTTCAGGTATATGAAAGGGGTACCTTTTTTCAGTTAAAGGTATACGAAAGGGGTACAATTTCTGTCAAAATGGTATATAAAAGGGTAAGGGGTTAGAACTCGGGGCGGAGCCTCCCCGTATAAAATTTTTTTGAGTACCCCCCCCCCTCCCCCCCGCCGGGCTGTCTGACTGATTTACTGACTGACTGACTGACTGACTGACTGACTGACTGACTGACTGACTGACTGACTGACTGACTGACTGACTGACCGACTGGCTGACTACTGACGTATTTACCGACTAATTTATATGTACATTATCTTCATTTCTGGTAATAAAAATAAATGTTTTACAAGTAACATATGGCAAATATCTTTCTCGGAATAATTTTCAGGACTTAATCAGATCTGAGATGGAATGCCACAAAAGTCTAGTCTTTTGTATCTAAGCTTAACTGAGTCCTGAGACTAAGAGGGTTTGATTAAATTTCACAACATGTAAATATACAAAAATAGCAATAATTTAGTTATGTTATAAGTTTTAGTTAATAATGTAGTTTGTTTGTATAATTTGTCTATGGTTTGACATCTTGGATTTATAATGTCGTGTGTCTCGAACACAGAAGTTCTGGCCGTGTTTTTAAAATACTTTCAATACAAGTCTAACATTTAATGGCATGACTTTAGAAATTGGCGTTACTTGTTTGGAACGATTGCCAAAATTTGTAGTTAACAGTGAGATTTAACTGTTTGAAATGAAAAAGTTAGCTTTTTTAATTAAAAAACGATTAATTTAATAACCATTAACATTGAAGTATTTAGCCGGACATAAAAACCTTTTCACCTGACAATGAATGGTTCTTAATATTTCGTGACAAGAAATTCCGTTATAAAATAGATATTACCTCCCATATTGACACCTTTCGAAAAAAAAATGTAAATTTGTACTCCTGAACTCGTGACACGTTGTGCAGCCAGGCGTCCTGTAAACTAAACTGTTTCAAAATCCCATATAAAGAAAACATACCGTAACCAAAACAAGATATATACTAAAACGATATCACAAGACATTCTTAGCGACGGTCAATAACGGTCGTATATGTCGAGAAGCAGGTTGTTTGCCAGCTGTATACGCGTTGTTGCTTCATTGATAACTGGGTGTGTGAATGGACAAGCCAAGCCCCTTTTATACCGGAACTTCTTATTTAATGGTTGAATTTTAGTTCGTATTTTCTACTCGCCATGCTCCAGTGTAATGCAAAAAACGGTTAATTCGCTCTCGTTACAAACTGGACAAGCAGCTAGATCACTTTTGCAGCCTCTATCAAAATTGATACGTTTACATTTGTCGATTAATACAAAGACATATTTGCATTAAAAATAACGGTCAGTGATTAATAACAACTATTTAAAAAATATATTTTATCATTTCGATGAAGTCCATCTTGAAGACCCAGTTAATTCCTACAGCTTTCCTTGATTGCTTGCTTCTACTGAGGCCCTTATAACATTTACTGAGCTTTGTTTGCTACAAGGCCTCGCAGGGTATTAGAGATTTACAAAATCACCTTCAGTGAGGGTATAAATCGAGGTACAGCTCTGCGCTTTAGTTGTTAGGAACCAGCCAAGTACATTACATTTTGGAGAGATTTCCTAAACCAGGTTTGGGTAGACTTTGTAGCCACTTTTCGATGGCATCAAACTTTGCATACTTGTCAGATAACTTACGAACATCTCTGTTCCATTTTTCCTGTTTGTCCACGTGGGTAATGCTACTACAAGCGATTGACGAAACAGAATCGGCACACAACGAGCTTGCATCGTCATCTATGCCAGAGTATGCTGAATTCGTTGGACTGCCTCTTCTTCTTGCCTGATGCGGTGTTGGTGATAAGGCGTGCGTTTCTATCATTTCAGACTTGGTGCCAAATTTTTTGTGGAATTTCTGGTCCATTTTGTATACTTGTTGTGGAACTTTGCCTACAACGCTCACTTGTCTATTGAGCGTTAAATTCCTTCTCTTGAAGTCGTCATAGGGTCCATGACATCCTGGCCCAAAAAACCTCTTGCCCTCGGAATCGCTGGATGATGTTGAAGGCCTACTCTCCATAACATTTGTAGATCTCGTGGAGACACATAGATGCCTTGAATAGGCTAAATAATGCTTCTTCGTAGAACTCCAGTTACTCCATGTTAAGTTGTCTTTCGTGTACATCTTTCCACTTTTTTCTTTGTCGTTCTCCCTTGCGAACGAAGCCAATTTTAGCAACTGACAATCCTTGATAGTTTCTTAGCGGTCTAGTTTTCGATGGAAAGTTTTCCAAGTGGACAGCCAGTGGAAACGTCCACGTTTTATTGACAGAAATGATGACGTCATGCATGATCACTACACGATGTGCTTGGTCATGGTGAACTCACGTGGTTAAGCTTTGTTCTGCAAGAAAATATGAACATACTACAAGAGAGACAACTTGTCTGAATTTATTTTTTATTATAAACGCAACACTCAGGCGTATATTTTGAAGCTTTCTGGCACAGTTTGTTAATATCTAACTTCATTCAACTATAATAATTTATTGTTGCTATAATTACGTTATGGAAATTTTGTCATCGTAGAGTAAACATTAACTGATGACTTTTAGAAACCAAATCTTGGTGCTTGTCTCTAATACCAAAATAAAGCATTTTATTAGGAACCCAAATGTAACTTGTTGTAATTCAATTATTACAATTATTATATAATTTTTTTTGAAAAACCAGATCTCTTTTGGAGGAAGTTATATATTTCGTGTCTTCGGTGAGCTATCAAGTTAATACTGCGTCACATGACTATTGTTAGACAAATCGCTTATTGACGTACTTCAACTTCGATCTATTCTTGGCTGAGTCAGATAAAGGAATTATCTTCATTTTTGAAATTTTTGAACAGATCATTTAACCACAGTTGATTCAAGTTTGATGAGCGAATAACACGATTATCCGTTATCTTTCGCACAATTTAATTGACTCCGTCGGGATCTTCTAAAAATCTGCAGCGCTAAGTCTTTGGTGCGTTATCGTACTGCGGTATCCTTGCTCGTCCTTCGCTAAGATTCTAAATGGATTACATGGAACTTTAATCTTACAAACTGAAACAATTTCAGTAGGAAGCGTGTTCCTCTCTGCCAGTTGTTCAGTGCTAAATTTAAACTCAACTTGCTGAGCAGGTTTTATGCCTATTACGTCAGTTTCTTAAAATTCCTCCCCAAGTCTCGACCTTTTTTTAAACTTTTAGCACCCTCACCTTTCTAATAACATGTGATTATATATTTCATCTTTGCTGCTTTTAGTTTGGTAACTCGCTGAACTTTAAGGTTTCCACTCCAAAAGCGAAATTTTGGAATTCTTAAGTCACATTGCAATGAACTCTTGTTCAATAAATAGCACTTATTTGTTTTCTGTTTGTTTCCTTCAGCTTTGTCAAAGCTACTGCAGGCAATTAACGAAACGTAACAACTAAATGACTTCCATTGTCTTTATCTCCATTAATGGTTTAGTGAGTCCAACGAGTTTGTTGGAGTAACAATTCCTTCCGCCAAACTAAGCAATGATGGCATTGATGGGTTCATTTGTCGTATTTCCTTTCTGTAGTCATAGTTTAGTAATTTTGCTGTCCTTATTGTAATCGTCTGTTACCGTCTTACAACACTCGCCTCTCTTGCCGAAAATCTTTGGTTTACTTTAGTTAAAGTCACGGTGCTGACAATGAAGTATTTGGCTAATAGTTCCAGTGGAATCGATATCGTAGAATGACCTGGAAGGCATATTGCCCATCAATACTGCTGATCATAAATTATCAAACAAATGTCGTGAAGAACTACCACATAAATGTCGTAAATATTGTCTCCTCTTTCTTCTATGTTAGCGAATATCTCTTGTATATCTCTTATATATTTCTTTCCAAAGTTTAAAAACTTCAATGGCCAAGGAATTTAGAAAAGCTAAAGTCATCATCATCATCATCACCATCATCATCATCATCGTCATCATTATTAGTGGTAGTAGTAATTGTTTGTTTGTTTGTTTAGTTTGATTGAATGTCTATTTGTTTGTTTATTTTTGTCAGCTTGTTTTTTCTTGGTGTCGGTTCGGGAAAAAAGTTCGTTCTTAATTGGCACGCGTCACATTGTAAACGGATGAAGTAGAAAATGCCAGTTCCAAACAAAAGGTGCTATGGGAATTTATAATTGGAGGCATGGGGCAGAATACTTTATTCCTGACCGCCTTCATTCTTCGTGACTGATTTTTATGTTTCAGTTTGACTAGCACACTACCAAACTTCCAAACCTACCTTGTTTCCAGACTTCTCTCTTATTTTACAAAAGCTGGGTGCGCAGGGGAAGGCGGGATATATTTGCCTGGCAACAGACTACTGCATTTGGAGCAGTGTCCTAAGTTTTAAGCGTACGACGATTCCTACTGTTATGAACCGAATATGAATGAATGAGAACCAAGTGAATGAACCGAACCAAGAAGCACAAAACGGGGCTTAAGACAGAATTTTATAATTTTATCTTGCATTCGTGGAATCTAAATTAGTTGGTGTAAGTTTAAATCGCTAATGAAGTTAGCCGATGCCGACAAAATGGCATATATATTTGTTTCAGGTGGTACGCCCACAAAGGCGGGATCGTTTAATGATCTTAAGTTGTGTTCTGACCTTAAAAAAAGGCATCAATTAAGAAAATTTTTAATCTGGTTCCTGTTTTGCTTTCGATGCTGTGAAGAGACTTCTTAGCTGGGGGAAAAACTTTTCATTCGCTCGGCATGACCTAGATACGTGACTCGCATTCCATTAAGAAAAGCCATTAACCTGAAAATGAAGGTGAATTACTGGATATGTGAACATCTATTTCAGCTTCGTATTACCACACCGACTGCATCCGCTAATTTGCTTTCTCTTCGGGCGCCTTTGTTAAACGCCGTGAAATATTTGCAATTTTCGTTCAAAAAAGCAGTCGGATAATTGGTGATTTTTCAGTTTTCCTATCACTGTTCGACTGTATGAAAAGTTGTCAAATTGCCTATATTATAATCAATATTTTTTTAACCTGAAGGCGTATTAAAACTTTAACGTTTTAATTCAGAAAACGGCATAATGTTCGTCCATAACCTGTCAAAACCCCTACGGAGAACTAAAATGCAAATTTATTTAATACAGTTTCCTCAGTTCATGGCATTTGAAAACAAGTGCCTCCCGCTATGACGTCAACGATTAAGCACAAAAATACGTCTTTTGTAGACTTGGAAATGTGACGGCCGCAAGCGCTCAACCTTGTAAGGTCGCGAAAACGAAAACACAAAAAAGTTTACCTCAAGAACATCAAAAGGTATATTTGTCACTTTACAGTACCATAAAATGAATGCTTTGACGTCGTTAAATTTTAAGTACGTTATTGCCAATAACACAATTTTTGCTGATGAAAAATTCACAGAGACGCCGGTGAAAAAAATCATTAAATAATTCATATGCACATTTGTTCGCATCAAAAACTTTCTCTCGATTAAGTTGAAAGACACATAAGGAGATAAAATTGACACATGTTGGAAGTTCATCGTGGTGGCTTAAATGACGGTAAGAATTTCTGCTTTTTATCTATCGACTGATTTTTTTTTCTTTTACAAGCTCCCCGCACTTAACCGGAATTATACGTTGTAATAAAAAACAATTTAGCCTCAAAGGCAAGCTTAATTCTTCCAAATACGTTTTAATTTTGGAGCTATTATACACCTTAAGATGCGAATAGTCAGGAAAAAAAGTAAAAAAAAATTGCTGTACGTTAGAAATAATAACTATAAAAATAAACCATGAAATTTTCAAAACAAAACAACACCAAGCGTCCAGAGCGAGGACAGCTAAGTCCCATTGGAACATTAAAATGGTTAGCATCAGTACTGAGACATAAATTAAAGACATTTCAAATTAAACGTCAACTAGGTATAATTTATTCGCTCTAATACGTCGAATTCATGGGCAACATTGGCACTTGAATTACGTAAATGTTCCGAATGTTCCAGCTTGTTTTCAAATGGTTTTCTACGACCTACGCATGCAAAGTACTGACAGGTCATTAAAGTTTCTTTTTTCTAGAAAATGAATTTTATTTTGCCACGAAGCATCACCGAGCTGAATGAAAGCGGGCACTTATGAGTTTCGTCTGCATTCTGAGTTGTTTTTCGTTTGTGTTTACAAGGCTCTTCATCAAAACTGAAGGTATGTTAATTTGTTTGATCTATTCTAACTAAAGTATTGTTGATGTGTGCCTAACATAAAAGATCTAACTTCTTATTTGACAGCTGATAAACTAAAAGCTTTGCCTGCTGGAACATCTGCGGAGAAAAAATAATTTACAGTTTAAAACGGTGTTTTTATCACAAATTTTTAATTTGTCACAATTCTGAATCAAAAACTGAAGCAACGAGTACTGGAGTTTCATTTTTTCATAGTCAATATCAAAAGATACTGCGACTTTGCCGATAACAATTCAATGTAATTAGAAATTTAATGGACTCGTAGACAAATCGCGGTAAATATTTAAGAAAAAACGTTTAGACGAGGACATGTGTTTTGCTGTGAAAACAAATGTAAGACAAAGGCGATGGTCAAGGGCGATGTTTTCAGAAAACTGCAAAACAAATTGTGAAACATATGTCATAACTAGAATACCTATGTTATTAGACTGTCATAAATGAATCTTATTTGCTGCCAGAAAACGTTTTAACACATAATGCAAGATGAAAAGACTTCCCTTGCCAATACCGCAGTTAAAAGAGATTCATAAGTGGTAGGTTCTGGGATTATAGCCCAATTAGAGCGTGCGACAAGCTACTTATTCCCTCCTTTTGGTATATTTCTATATTTTCTACGGTAAAATTTAACACATTTACACCTACAAGAATAAATCGTTCACTTCTTTTTTAGCTAAATTTTCCGCAAACAATTGCCCGTGATTAACTCTCATTATATTTTAAGAACCTTTAAGGATTCACTGAATAGCTCTTAAAACCCCACCTGAAATGCTTTCTCGTTGAAGTACGATCTATTCATTACAAGCTGCTTTACACGCAAAAGAGTTTTTAGACACTATTAAGTTCGGCTATATGCATTTCAATACCTCAAACTAGGCTATCTCATCCACAGAAAGACTTTAATTAATTACTAGTATTTCATTGCACAGTGCAGTCGCTTCAAACGTCCAACACAACCAAAATGAGGACTGTAAATTGGCGTAAACCATCCATTTATTTCACAAGCTTCACAACATGGCGACCACGAGGTCGCTCTCAAAACTGCTAATCACATGACAATTGATAGGCTTGCAATGCGTAAAAACAATGAAAATATGAAATGTCCATAATGTTCAGTCGCGACAAGTGCAACTCTGAAGAGGGAAACAGGTTGCCTCTAAAATCATTTCTATATTTTATAAATTTTACTGAGATGGGGTGAGAGGGGCTTTTAACTCAAAACTTCTAAACGAGGGGGGGAGGGGTTATAATATTAAAGGGGTTACTAGGTCAAGGGTACAGAAAACTCTCTTGATCTATTTTGTGGGCACAAACGTCTGAAAAACAGCCACCATCTGCAAATAATCTTTTAATCTGGTCATTTAAAGTATTTTTCCTTCTCAGGATGTTACACAAACGTAACAAGTCTAAACGGAACAATAACGAGCCCTGCACTTCCCCCGAAACAAGCTGACTCCTCAGGGTACACCTGTAAGTGGAATATTCAGCTGACAGAAACCGACGAGCCTCGCCATGTTGAATTGCGGTTCACTTCGTTTGACGTCACGGCTGTTATGCCGTACTGCTCAGATGGAAATTACGTGGAATTGTTCCTCGGTTGTAACAGATCGAAGTCCATTGGTAGATTTTGCGGTCAGCTTTCACTTCCGGTGATATATTCTTCAGATCACTGTCTCCTAATTGTGCTTCACGCCGGAAATGAAGCCGGTTTGAGCATGAGACATCGGGCAGTGTTCAAAGCTGTTTTCAAGCAACGCTTACTATCAAGACGTAAGTAAACCTTTTGGACCAAATTGGTGATTTATTCGTTTACATCTCGCAAAGAAATATCAGAACTGAAGACTGAGTGTGAAAAATTGAGTTATTATACCGAGTTTGTACAGAGAAAAGGGGGGAGCTCAATTTTAAGAGGTTCCACCCCGTGGTCTTGAATCCCTTACCCTTACCCTTTTTTCATTTTTTGTTTTAATGTTACCCCTTTCACATACCTAAAGAGGAAATACTGCATTTTTTTCTTAATTTTTCACTTGAATAGCCCCTTAAAGAGCGATCTGTTGGGGATGTTTTGTAATACCCTTTTATACTCCAGCTCGTAAAATGCCTACCTTTTTATAAACCTACAGCCTGAAAAGGTAACCCTTTTGAACAGAGCCGCCCCATATATCTATTTAATATATCACTATAGGCAGAATCCCCGCGTGTGATGCATTCAAATATTGCAACATTTCAGATAGTGGTAGCCATACAAACATCTGCAACTTTGATGGTATAAAGGAAGTACACCGTCTAGTATTCAACATATCCCCCCTCTTGTGTCTTTCACAGTCGCTCTTAATTTATCGTATCCCCAATAAGTTTACTCAATGCTTCGAGGCTAGCCCTGTATCTGCCTTGCGTTCTTGGGTTACAGTTCCTGGGGAACATTTTATTATCGTGCACATGGTGCCTCTCTCCAGCCAGGTGTAAACAGGCCGTCGATCGTAAATTGGGGCATCCTGCTCGTCGTTTTGAGGTGTCACAGAAACAATGAACATAATTAATAATGGTTTATAGAGGACGAAGGATAATCCGAATAAGTTCATTGTGTCCAACAATTCAGACCACAAATGAAGATCTTGATAAATAGATTGTTATATTTCGGTATGAACTATACCATCATCAGACTAATAAAATTAACATACAAGCTAGATCTTAAATACTGCGAGTGAGGAGACGAAAACAATAAGTTTACTCAGGAGAATAGATAGAGTTCTCTGCTGGACTTTAGTCCATTGTTTAGGGAAGGTGCTAGGC
The DNA here is from genome assembly GCF_052425735.1 of Oculina patagonica. NCBI lineage: Eukaryota > Metazoa > Cnidaria > Anthozoa > Scleractinia > Oculinidae > Oculina > Oculina patagonica. The sequence goes on from NC_135762.1 coordinate 29,469,394, forward strand.
GTTTGATATAATAAGCCTCTTTGTATAGAAGAAGATTCCAGTTGTGGTCACAGTCTAATACCGTTGTATTATCACGGACAACATGGGTGAAGTATTCTTTGTCATTACTGATAGAAGGTGGAGCAATGTCAATGTTTAAATTATCCGGTAAATTACATAAATCGCGAATAAAAAGTAAATGGTTACACGTTCGCAGGTGTTTGTAAATTGCGCTCTCTTTGTCAGAGATTGCGTGTTCATGTGTTCGGACGAAAAGAGTTCTGTCCGTTTTGCCGATGTACGTTGATTGGCCGCCAGGGCATTTAAACACTGACATTGCTCCACCTTCTATCAGTAATGACAAAGAATACTTCACCCATGTTGTCCGTGATAATACAACGGTATTAGAATGTGACCACAACTGGAATCTTCTTCTATACAAAGAGGCTTATTATATCAAACGCCTAGCACCTTCCCTAAACAATGGACTAAAGTCCAGCAGAGAACTCTATCTATTCTCCTGAGTAAACTTATTGTTTTCGTCTCCTCACTCGCAGTATTTAAGATCTAGCTTGTATGTTAATTTTATTAATCTGATGATGGTATAGTTCATACCGAAATATAACAATCTATTTATCAAGATCTTCATTTGTGGTCTGAATTGTTGGACACAATGAACTTATTCGGATTATCCTTCGTCCTCTATGTACTGAAACTGTCATCAGGTACTGGGTTTTAATAATGGTTTAGTTCATTAAACCTCATAAATTTTTGAAACATGACGGTTTGGTTACCCAAGACGTAATAAACTTATTTTAAATGAAAACGATTGGATCTTATTTTCATTGCTGTGTTTTTCTTTGTCCTTTCAGCCGTGTCTCAGAATAATCGTAAGTACATCGACCATTTTTAATTACCGTTTTCCTATCACCGTTGACAACTTTATTGTAAATGAAGGCGAAAGTAGTTTTTGCTGCCTAAAAGTAGCAATGAAATATAAAGTAGAGTAATCCAACTTTTTATAAGTCTGCATTGATGAAAAAACTATCTTCCATAATTAATAAATAATTAATATTTACGTCATCTTTCAGATGGCTGTGGCACAGAACACCACGCGAATGCACGACATGGAAATATATTTTCGCCACACTGGCCCCTACCCTACCCCCGGTACGTGGACTGTGTGTGGCACGTGACCACCAGAACCGATTTACATGCCAAGCTGGTGTTCTTTGATTTTGACGTCAGGTCAACTGACGCATGCGCAGAAGCTGACTTTTTAGAGGTGAAGACTGGAGGTAAATAAGCAACAAGGAAATAATTATCACTTGTACAGTTGTTTAGTCATTTAACTAGAAAAAGGATGACATCTCCCATAATTCGTAACTTTCCGCCAGACGCAAAAAGTAAATTTGTACTCTTGCACTCATGGCAAATTGCAGAGCCGAGCGTCCTGAAACTGAACACGCTCCTGAAAACGACATATACCTGTCCCCAAAACAACGAAAAATATCAGATTGTACCAGGGCTGAAATTGAACCAAAAGATATTTAATAATAGGGGCACCCAACGAGAAAATTTTTCTATAGGTTTCAGAAACACCGTTTTTACGTTATAAGTGTCCGTTTTGTGCAATTTTTAAAAAGCCTTTTAAACGTTAAAAAAGTGTATCTTTTTGGATATACTAGCTGAACATATACCAACTTCAGAAAATTTAAGAGAACAAAATATCTAGAGCCGTTGTTGCCTTCTCGAAAAAATCAAAGATCTCTTCAAGATATCGACTTTTTTGCATGAAGTTAGTATGAGAAGAAGGTTTATCCTGGGCGTTGTTGTTTGAACATATCATGGAAGAATTCAAACGTCTTTCAGTTCAAGCATTTTTCTTATTTTCGCGGAGGAAATGCTGTATTTGTCAGTCGCGACGGCTGGGCGCTTTGTGACTCATATGCTTTGGCTTGGTTAAAAATGGTAAACTTTGACGCTTGCCTTTAATCGAAATAGTTGTTTCCTTTCGAGTTAGAAAGATTTCTACTCGGCTTAATGCAGGGTTCCCGATAAAGGTTACGCACGACAGAGTCACCTTTTGTCTCGTCACGCAATCTTAACCCCACATTGAGAAGTAAATTTTCGTTTGGATATTACCAAAAGCCGCTTCTCCTCGCGTTATTCTTTACCTTACGGCTACACATGCCATTTCTAACGATTACATTTCCAGTAAAACAGTTGCTGTTTTTTTTTCTAATGGCGATGCATTAACTTCTGAACAGAAGCAAAAACTTTTAATGTTTACTGCTTCCACCGGAAGTAATTTCACAACAGGCTACAAAAAAACTTGTAAATATAACTTCACAGGATAACCCCTGAAATCTTTAATTTCACGTTGTAAAAATTACCACTGCATAACTTCACCGTTTTTATTCAAGGATTTGGCTTCAGTCGAGGAAGATCTGTAACAAAATCCAAAGAATGTGGAACAAAAGACCCGTTTGTACTAACAATCGAAGGGGATTCGATATTTATCCAGTTCAAAAGTAACCATGTCACCGGAAATCGAGGATTCATGGCTGGATTTGTCACTTACAGTGCTGGTATGTAGAAATAGTTTGTTTATTTTGCCAAGATAAGCTACAATCAGACGCTAGAGAGAGTGACAAAATTACACCCCCTAAAACTCCCGTTGCTATCTTGGTAGTAATGCCTATAATAGACTTTACGGGGAGGCTCCGCCTGAAAGAGGTACCTAACCTGTGTTCACACTTGGTACTGAGTAAGTGAAGTCTGTCTCCGAGCCATGAGGCTCATACAGCCGGAGCTTATCCTGGTTTCCGTAGCATTAAGCGACTAGGAGTATTGCTACTCCCCCCTGGATGGGATGCTAGTCCATCGCAGGGTTACCCCCCAGCAGTAAATTTGCCGGTACCCATTTATACACCTGGGTAGAGAGAGGCACAACGCAGCGCCCCGGCCAGGCCTCGAACCCGGGCCGTTCGACTCGGAGTCGAGCGCGCTAACCATTAGGCCACCGCGCCTCCCACCGTGCCTGGGCATAAATGTGAACTTACTATTTTTTCAAGTACCCACTCCATAATTCGGGCACGGTGCCCGTGCCCAAGTACAAGGTCGAAACCTTGTGTCGGGCACTTTAGGGCAGTTGAATACTGTGGTTTTTTGTGTGTGAACACGACGCTATATTTTCTCGGTGCTGAGGTACTAGTGCTCGGGCACCAAGTGTGAACACGACGCTATTTTTTCCTGGTGCTGAGGTACTAGTGCTCGGGCACAAAGTGTGAACACGACGCTATTTTTTCCTGGTGCTGAGGTACTAGTGCTCGGGCACAAAGTGTGAACACGACGCTATTTTTTCCTGGTGCTGAGGTACTACTGCTCGGGCACAAAGTGTGAACACGACGCTATTTTTTCCCGGTGCTGAGGTACTAGTGCTCGGGCACCAAGTGTGAACACGACGCTATTTTTTCCTGGTGCTGAGGTACTAGTGCTCGGACACCAAGTGTGAACACGTTTTCAGGGTGTAATTATATAAAAGGAAGGGAAAACTGTCATTTAGGTATTTCAAATGACCTTTCAAAATATCTAACACAGAACTACCGATCAGTCTGTTTATAAGTATTTTTAAGGGGCTTCTTTCAAGTAAAAGATTAAGAAAAGAGATGCAGTATACCTTCTGTAGGTATGTGAAAGAGGTATACCATTTTCTATCAAAAGTGTACGAAAGGGTTACTTTTTTGTCAAAAATTAAATGGTGTATGACGGGGATATAAAAATGATATATAAAATTTTTTTTCGTACCCTCGCCGGGCCAACACTCATGGTCTTAAAATTACTGAGGAGAATATGCTGCCTTTGCAACGACTTCTGCAAATGGTTAGATATTCTAGTCCTCTCGGATAAGGACGATAAACCGTAGGCCCCGTCTCCTGCATCTTCAGTGTTGTGGTCAGCAGGGGACGTAAAAGAACCCACACACTTATCGTAAAGAGTAGGGCATGGAGTTCCCGGTGTTGTGCTCTGGACTATGGTGTATGACGGGGGATATAATCAAAGTCTCTTCGAGATACCGACTTTTTTTGCATGAAGTATGAGTCGAAGGTTTATCCTGTGCAGTCAAAAAGCCGTATACATGATTTTAGCGTGGATTTTCTCGGAAACTATTGGAGGGATGAAGTTCAAATTCGGCGAAGAGATAGAGCAACAACTCACCGATCGATAGCCGTCGTCAGATAGGTGAGATTTTCAGTAGTTTGGCGTTAATTCCGGTTTGAAGTGGAGGAGGTCGCTGCTGGCGGCCGCCGACTTGCAAGCCTTGTTTCCTCTTTCTCTCTTACTGGCCTTCGGCCGGCTAAATCAGTTAAAAAAGTGCTTAAAACGGCCCGCGCAGGCGAAGAAATACAACACATGAGTCGATAAACGTTTCATTAAACTTTATTGAGATATTTAGAGCGAAATGTAGTTAGATATGTTATTTCCAGAGCTTTATTTCAGTAACCCTTATAGATTTCAAAATTTCTTTTGTTCGTCTCATGTCAACAACAATAATTAACGACGAACACATAGGGTGGTCTGCCTGTGATGCAACATTGCTGTCAACGCGAGGTCACGTCCCTAACGACCTAGGCTGATGACGAAATAGAATGGGCGCTTGTAGCGACCAAATTTGGCCTAAAAAAGAAGCCTTAAAAGAAGCCCCCATCTCTTGCATTTGTTTTAACTTCAATAATATCTTTGAAAAGAGCAAGTTTTTTGGTATGGTTTATTTTTGACGTTTGTAATTTTTAAACGATGTAAGTGCTAGTGGCTATTTATTCGTGTTTTAGTTACGCAATTCATTGTTTGTGCGACGCTTTTTATAGATCGCCTTTCAGACACACGTGCGTTATATAACGTTTGTAAATGACAAGTCACGTTTTTTCCACGAGATCGCGTGATCACCCACAGCGGAAAGTAATCCCTTGAGAAATTAAAATATTCCCTTGAGAAATTAAAAAAGTCCCTTGAGAGTAGACAAGAATGACAAGAATGTTCCAAATTTTGCCCCACATAACTCCTATTCTCCTATTTTCGCTTGTAAACAAGCAAAAAAAGTCGCAAAAATGATGTACTGTGTTTACTGTGAAATGCTCGGAGATATTAGCTGTATTAGCTACTCTTCAAATCCGAGGGTAAACGAAAGTGATGTATGTATGTATGATGGGGGGTATTGTAACAAGACAATTACATGTTGCAAGCAGGTGTTATTTAACCATTACTCCGTTAAAACTGGACGCTGAACTCCATATTACCTCCTATTAACTTTTTAAAATGATCCTTACGAAAACATGTTTCCACAGAGGATGCAGAATTCCAGCCTCAAGTTCTCATCATGCTTGGCGTCATATTTTTAATTCTCTTCGCGTTTGCGGGAAAAGCTCTGTTCCAAAAGTTGCTAGAGAGAAGACGATTGAACAAGAAGTCTATTTTTAATCTGTCACAAGGACGTTACAGGGTTAAGAGTGTTGCACCGGAATTCCATTTGGAAACGCCAAGGGAATCAGTTAATGAGCCCGAAGTCCTGCCAGCGGTTCTGGAACCAAAACATGTAACTTTTCAAACAGCAGCAACAAGAGGCAAGCAAGGTTCAGTGAAAACTATCATCATCGAAAACCACGAACCAGGAATCATCTGATCATCACTTTTAGAGACGGATCATTATTATTTTTTTTTTTTGGGGGGGGGGGAGGGGGAGAGGTTTCGCAATTACCAAAAAAAATCCTGTACAGAAAAAAAAACGACAGAAAAAAAAAACGTTCAAGTGGAGGCATGAGGAAGAAAGATAAGAAAAATCTTTAAAAAAAAAAACACTTGCACAAACTGAAGGTTAAACAAATATTTTGCCCAGAAAAATTCCCCAACCCCTTCTCCCCCTTAAAAAAATAATGGTCCGTCCCTTTCTGTTGCTAGGGTCGTCACGCAATGTTTCTCCCACAAGTAATGAATTGAAAGAAGCGTTGCGTGACGTTTTAAGCAACGGCTGCGAAGACTACTTTCAGTACTTTCGGGTGGTGGGCAAATCGCAACTGTTTTTACATCCATAACATTATTTTTCAGTTAAAATCAAGTCAAAATTACCATAACAAAATGAAAGGGTAAGTGGCATGCTATTTTTTTGGTCATCCGAGCAAATTCACTGCTTAAACTAAAAAAAATGTATCAGGAATTTGTTCAACAGTGAAAATCACCTTGTAATTAAGTTCACTGCACCCATACCTCACAGCAAGCGATCGAGCAAGTTACAGTTTGCACAAAGTTGTAACGTTTGCATAAATTTTTATTAAGTGCACGCTACAAACATTTCAATAAAATACAGAAACAAAAATGATCTCAGCATAGTGCTCTTATTATGATGAATCAAGGTTACAATATAAATGATGATAATGATTTCAATACAAATGATGATTGAGCAGTTTTAAATTGAGTGCCGTAAAACCAAAACCAAAGTAATTACTCTGGCCAATCACAAAGGACACAAACAATTTAGTGAACCAATCAAAACTCGAAGCAAATACATGTAACCGGCACAAAGCGCGTGAAAACGTGCGCGAGCGAGTCACGATTGGTTTTGGTTCTGATTGGCTGAGAAAGTGGTGCGAGATTTTTAAGCCAATCACTAAGCGTAGAAATGCAAACCAAAGCAAACGCAATTAACTTTCGACACTCAAGTGAAAACCGCTCTATCTGACAATACAAATAAAACTTCAGCAGGTATTTTTCTTTTTACACGCAAATACCGTCAATGTCTTTGCAATAGGGAGCTTCAGATCGGTGTACGAGTACGACTTTTAAAACCTAGTGCTTATGCTTTCAATTATCACATTTCACACCAATCTCGCACCGATAATCTCCTACATGTATTCAACTGGTCGGCATAAGTGAGGAGTAGGGGGTTCAGGAGGGGGGTGGGGATCGCAACTGAATTGAAATTCGAATTGGGAAGGTCGTACTCGATCTCGTACCCCGATCTGAAAGTCCCTGATAAAAAATGCACCAAAACTCAACCGAGAACGAGAATCGCCAATTGGTCAGGTACGGGCCAGAGCAACGCGAGAGTTAGCAGTCACGCGTTTTGAGACAAAGACGGCAACCGGAATGTTCTCATCTATGGCTTGTTCTATCGACGTCAACAACGTTAAGCTATAAGTACTAAGACGAGAGCTTTCCAAAGGGGGAGGGTGGGAAGAAAAGGAAAAAAAAAACTTCCGGTTGCCGCGGTTCAAAAACGCCAGCGCTTGTGCGCTCAATGACTGATGACGTGGTCAGACGAGATTAGAGTAGCTAAGAGATACCCGCCAAACGATCAAAAACTCTCCTGGATTCTCATCAGAATATTTAAATTCGATAAGAGCGTATAAAAGTTGGCGATCACGCTAAGGTAAAAAATTTGAACACTTGACGCCTCCCGCCTTCGGATTTTAATATTTGTTATAGTTTATGATACTTGTTACAAGAAAGTACATGTATTAGCTCCCTGTAATTCTCAAGTTGAAATAAGAAGACTGACAACAACCTACATTCCTATTGCACAGCAATCCGAGATAATTTAGTTTATACTGTTCCTATTTTTCTATAGTTAATGCAAACGACCAGATCAACTGATCGAATCAGAAGCATCGAATATTGTAGTAATTATTGCAAGTTGCCCTTTGTTGGAGCAAATCTTAGTTGGTCGCAGAGCCCAACAATCAATTGGATCTAAATCAATTTTCTTTGTTCCGACTTTTTGTGCGCCGAGAGTCACACAGGGTCCAACGCGCAAAGCGCCAGTTGTTTCAATTTCAAACGTTCGTTACTTTAAAGTAGATTATTACATAAATGTAGTTTCACTAGAAAGTAAAACTAAACTGCCTCCCAGCTAAGTTTAAGGGTTGAGTTTACAAGGTCCTGTACATGTCTGACACAAGTCAATATATATTCAAACGTGTTGAGCACGTTTTTTTCTAGTTTTGGTCGACTCAAACTAAGGAACTGTTTAACATGGACTGTTTCAACCAATATTTCTTTTATCCACGTTCAACACGACTGAAAGTAAGAAACAAAATTGTATTTAAAAATCATTCTGTGGCAGTCCTAATAGTTTCTAAGTCCTCAGGTTTTTACAATGGACGGCCACGATGACAGAACAGTCACGCAACACGGTCTGCAATAAAATAAGAAAAAAGAAATGAATGTTTTGAACGTTTAAGAAAACGGAAAATTTGCACACCTTGTGTGTAAAACCAGGACGTAACAAGTCGATCAAAGTCGATCATCGAAAACGTAGTCAATAAATCGAAAGTACTCGATATTTGTCAATCGACAAGTTTAATTTGTCGATAAAAGTCGATAATCGCAAGATTTTTAACTGATTATCGATTTTATCGACAAAAATTGCAGACACGTCTTTCAAGTAAGACCACGACATTCAAGTAAGTGTGCGCGTCAACTGTAGTCTTGTCTCCCGCCATATGACGTTTTTTGTATTTCTGATTAAGATCGAACAAGTCAAATCACAAGAAATTGTGTGATCTTCTTTTATCGACTTCCAATAAGTGTCGATTGATTAGTATCGAATTCGATCGACAACGATCGAATTTTATCGACTATCGAAATTATCGACTTGTTACTTCCTGGTAAAACGCAAATGTTTAGTAGCAGTACACTACATTTTGAAAAGTAACATCAATAGGTAGACCTGTATCAGTAAAATTAGTATCTTGAGTGTTAAAGATACATTAGATTATGATGTTTGTTAATTGCAAGTTAAAGGAGTCGAAAGATTTTTCCTTCAAAGGGATGAGATAAACTTACTTGATGGTCGATTACTGAGGGGGGTATGGTGCTGTCCCTGAAGGAGGTGGTGCTGATGGTGCTCCAGGTGGCTGCTCAGTAGGGTAGGGTGGCACTCCACCAGGTTGTCCAGGGGGGTAAGGTGGTGCTGCTCCAGGCTGTCCAGGGGGGTAGGGTGGTGCTCCTCCAGGCTGTCCAGGGGGGTAGGGTGGTGCTCCTCCAGGCTGTCCAGGGGGGTAGGGTGGTGCTGCTCCAGGCTGTCCAGGGGGATAAGGAGGAACTCCACCCGGTTGCCCAGGGGGGTATGGTGGTGCACCCCCTGGTGGTGCAGCGGGGTAGGGTCCAGATTTGTCTGTGTAATGAAAATGTACAATCACAGAGATTTGTCATTGTGCATATGCAGCTTTCTGAGGTCTTTCCAGCAAGTGCAACTAAGAACTAAACAATAATAAAACCTAAAAAAATATATAATTGTCCAGGCTGGACATATAAGGCGGTGGAGAAACAAAGGAACAGCGTTCACAAACACAACGAGTTTAATGTCCATGAGAATGCAACTACACAACAACCAATGTCGACCATTCATCTGGATTGAAACCTTGTGACGAGGCGTTATAAACACATGATGAAAGGACTCGGTATAAGCGGTAAGAATTCACAACTTCAGCGTTAAACACACAAGACACAAGAACTTCACCACGTGCGATTTTTCCTTTCATGAAAAACTACCCAAGCATCATGGTCTTACATATTTGAAAAAGAGGAATGGTGGACTTGGACTTGTCATGAAGACTTTTGTTGAGGAATAGCCTCAACAATAATTATTCACAACTAGTAGCATTAGGTATGATTAGGAGTACACTGTACATAAATAGTACATGTTCATCCTTGGTACAGAACATTCACACAGAACAAGCCTTTGGTCAACTAACCTTGTTGTGGGTAGGGTGCCCCTGCAACCTGGCTGTAGGGTGGTGGTGCATAACCTGGTTGAGGCGGTGGCATGTAGCCTTGCTGTGGGGGAGGTGCGTAACCTTGTGGAGGAGGGGCATAGCCTTGTGGAGGAGGGGCATAGCCTGCTGGTTGAGGTGGTGGAGGAGGGTGATGTACAGTCATTTGTTGCGGTGGCGCAGTAACATGTGCTACTACACCAGCGTGTTGCTGCTGCTGCCTCCTGGCTAATCTCTTTCTGTAAACAAACACATAGAAAATGCAGCCAACAACGACTAACACAATAATGATGCCAACAACAATTCCAACTGTAGAACTGCCGCCACTGCTTCCTGAAGATGATCCTGAAGATGCTGTTGAAATAAGAACAAGAAAGCAAAGATTACTTGAAATGGCTTCTTGCTCCCTTGATCAGTCTTTCACTAATCTGCACATACATGTATGTACGTAAGCCTAACACCATCACTTTGAAAAAACATTTACAAGAAAAAGTTGATTACAGTAGTGCATCAAAGTGTATTTCGATGCATTTTTTATTTATTTCAGCATGTGGGATGAAACATTGCTGAAGCCCATGGGGCAGAAGCACATGTACAAGGCAAAGCCAAGTGGTACTTGCACTTCTAAGACTATGTTTACCATGCCGTTTATTACAAATCAATGCTCAAGAAATTGCACATGCTGAAAAAATAATTTATCATGGACTTTTAGAAAGGACTTTATTTTCACACTGATGTTACATGTGATAAATTTACTTTCCTGTTACAGAATGGTCATGGTTAAGATTTCAATCACTTAAATTGTTAATAATATAATAATTACCCAAACAAATATGACTATGTCACGCATTTTACCAGATTTTTGAACAGCCAAAATTTATATTTGTGTCACAGGTAACCTAAAAAATGACAGTCAATTTTTTTATTAAAAATTGCTATATTAGAGCACTGAAACTGTTAACAAGCCAGCCTCTCTCGCAGTCGTCCCCGGCGAATTTGGATGTGACGTCACCCGCCAAGCTTGTCGGGAAAGTTCGCCTAGGACGCCTGGCGATAAACAGCAAATCCAAAATGGCGGAGCCTATTCAACGATTGAACTTCAATCAACTTCTTGAAGAACTTAAACACGACAGAATTAGGCTGTAATTCCTTCATTCATGTCTGCCAGTAAACTCGGTAGAAAAAATAATTAAATATCAATTTTTATGCGCAGCAAATTGTTCCATCTAAAGAGCTTGAAGAGTATGTTCCACTTACTGTTACTTGCAGAGGGGAGCTGCTTCTATCGATCGATTTCTCTGTTGGTGAACGGAGATAAAATAGTGGCCGTTCGTGGAAAGTTCCCGAAAGTTGTATGATGAGCATTTTTGCTTCTCGCTAACACAACAACAACAGCGGTGAAAAGATAACAGGCTCAGAGCTGGTAATCCATGATCAGTATTTTCAACTGAGCTTCCGTGTGTGCTTTCTTTGTTCCTTTGCCTTCGCTGAATTCGAAATGTTTTTTGCAGTTTTTCTTCAAGGTAAGTGAAGTCGTAACTATTTATTCGAAGAATCAGTAGCAAAATATATGACTAAAGCTACTTATCAGAAAGTTAGAAAGCTGACAGGTGTAATGGTTTGTTTTCTAGGAAACAGACGCTGCAATTCGCCTCAGTGACGACACCAAGTTGTAATGTGTGTCAACTCAGCTGTTTAACAGATTCAACTTCTCTCTGCATACAGACTTGTGAGACTCTATAATGTACCAAATTCCCTTAATCCAATGTTATTTGGATTAACATCTCCTGCTAACGAAATTAACCAGAGTATACAAGAAAAAGACAGGCTGCAACAAGATCAAATAAAGTTTCGGTTTACGAGAGTTAGATTATTACTCAGTATTACCAAGATCAGCCTAAAAGGTGAAATAAGAAATTACAAGTAATCAATGACAAGCTTACATGCATCAGGGGATTAGCCTTCTTCTCTCAAGTAAGCTTAATTGTTTCTTTGTTTTCACACATTGTAAACAACAAAGGTCGAAAATCCTGACCCTAGCTCTATAAACATTGAGATTGACGCCCATTTTAAATAAAACTAGCACAGTTACTAGTACCTGGCGAACGTAATTTGCTTACCACAGGGAACTCGTCCTATCAGCTCTAAGAGGCAAGCCATTGCTCTAGATACATGTATCACTACGAGTAGTGAACGGAAGCAATGATAACACAATAATTTTCTTGACTTTAATACGACTATAAATACCATTCTGCAAGGCAGAAAAAAACGGCATAACAGTTTGTCTCCGCCATCTAAAATGGTCCACAAATGTTCAAAAGGAATGCAGTTTTTTCGTGAACCAGATATATTCCCTTTTCCTCGCAAAAAAACGTATATTTTAAACTGGACTTTTTGCCATTTTGTGCCAGGCCTCGCGCTATCGCACTCGATTCCAGTCCTCCTCCGCTCACTCGCATAGCGCGGTATGGCCTGGGGACGAAGCTGTTAACGAGCATCTTTGGCTGCGGATGGCTTGGATGGAAACAGATTGCAACTTGAAAAAGTTAGGCTTACTTTTTCAAGATGTTTCCATGCATCTTCAAAAAAATAGATTTTTATAGCCATAGCTTGATTTTTATCCACAAATAAATGTTTAGATGTTCAAAGATAATGATTTTATGGGTTAAGTTGCCTTCCATTAATTGCCGAATTAAAAATACCAAAAATCTGCAAAATCCCCGTGACATAGCTCTTCTTTAAAAGTAAACATTATGGAAAAAAAAAGACGGAGCACTTACATGTATCATACATGATGTAGCCGGCCACAAACCCGCGATCACTACTGAAACTGTTAGATTTGAACCTGATCCAAATTCGCCTCTTAGTTGAAGTAAAGTAAAATGGGTTCTTGTTGCCACACATTGAATCCTTTATTGTGCTGGATCGATCATATGAATCACTACTATATCCCTCTACAAAAAGAATTTTAAAATAAGCCACTTATTAAATATAAATAATAAACATTATTTTTTAACATCAAACTCAAACTCAACAAACTTAAGGTGACATGCATCCGAACACAATAGTAAAAAAAAAAAGTTATACGAATTCATGAAAACTTAAAATGGTTTTAAAGAACAGAAGTATGCAGTCAAACCCCTTTTCACAGGTCTACATAATAATAACAATACTTACATTTTTACAATTGTATAGGGTGCACTATTCAGGACCCAGGGGGCCTTAATAGACAACTCTACACAAATCCATCCCAACTTGTACCCCCACCCTAAAAAAAAGCCCCCCAAATTAAATTTTAGCCTGCAATACAGGTGTATTTTTATAGCAAGTGAACGCATTTTGATCCAGTGAACGCCATCTTGCATTTGTATTAGGGAGAGGATTGGGAAAAGATGAAGACATGGCGGCGAAACTACTTGATTGCGAGCTAATACTCTCGAGATCACACCCACAATAAATACCGTAAAAACCCGCAGATAAGCCGCACCTTTTTTCCAAAAAATTTCGCTCGAAAGCGGGGGTGCGGCTTATCTGCGGGAACATTCGGAAAAGGTGCCGTAAATTTTTGTAAACTGATGCTAATTTATGGAAAATTATGTAAATTAAAAAACCTAAAACTACAAGCGAGTACCGGTCATTGCTTTTGCAAGTTTGACAGCTCCAATACTGTTTGCAGTGTCGACAATGGCCTATAACTTTAACAGTAATATTGATACTTTTACGAGCGAGAAAATACCACGAGTATTCACGAGTAAGATGGCCAATTGTTTCTCTCTCATTTTGCACTTTGATGAAAAATTTGTCGAACTGATTACGAAAATCTCATTATGCAACAACTTTTTCTTCAATAGATGGCTCCCAAATCTCTTTAATTTGTCGATCGATATGATAGCCACGAAACACGAACGCCTCCATCGCCATCTTGTTTTGCTTTACGTTATCTCCCTAGTCCCATATTTCGCGTCCGATCAAATGCCTGGTTACTAAGCTACGAACGTTCTGCAAACGCAAGTTCTTGTTGTTGTCACACAAAAATCTATGGAAAAACTGCTTTGAATGAAGAAATACCTGTCAACAAATGCCAGAAAAAGATCACCCATAATATGTCAAAGTTGGTTTTCATTATATTAAAGAGCTCAAATTGTGGATAAGACTGAAGTATTTTCTGTTTCAATGTTCATTGAGTTTACGTTCGATGAAGAAGACTTCCTAAAGACTCAACTTTGGATTTTTGATTCGACTTTGGATTTTCTTTGATTTACTTTCAAAAAACTTTTTTTCCAATATTTGAGTTGTTAAACTCAGGGTGCGGCTTATCTGCGGGTGCGGCTTATACGCGGGTGTTTACGGTACCTGCACTACAGGCTACCCAAATTTCAGATGCCAAAATCGTACCGATAATCAGTCTGTTTAACTTTTCCACTAACAACATTTTACAGGTTCTCCAATATATTGTACAGCTTGATTTGTACACTCAGTAACATGTATGTTGTTAGAGAATGCTCATAATGCTCTGTTCTATTAAATTTGTGAAAATACTCTCATTGAAAATACCGTCGCTTGCATCTAAGCGTGAACACGAGCCGCCAAAACATGATCTAATTGGGTATCAAACATGGCATGTTTCGTCACAAAACAAATAAAGTTTAGCAGACCGTAACGGCAACTTTCACGCTCAAAATGCTCACCATAAACACTGAGAACAGGGGAAACTTTGCACCAGAAGTGATTCAAGTGAACCTGCAAATGCATATCGACATAGATCAGGATCAATTTGTCAAAGGAAGTCTTGACATCCAATCTTTCCGCCATTTCGACTGTTTCGAAACCGGAATGTGTTGAAGTTTCGGCGTGAAAGTTGCCGTTATGGTCTGCTAAACTTCAAATGTTTGATGACCAATCATGCCACGTTTGATACCCAATTAGATCATGTTTCGGCGGCTCGTGTTCACGCTTAGGTGCAAACGACGGTAATGTCACTGAAGTTATTAAACATACATGTAACTACTCAAGAAAGATCCAAAGCCAAAATAAATCGTCAACTTCAATCCCAGAAATTGCGCTAACAAAATCCAGTCATTACCCTAGACAAAAGAGTAAGATTTGAGCCTTCAATCAAAGAATTTAAATTATCATCATATTGTCATACATGTACCTTTTACTTTCACTTTGTCATCATCGCACCCAAAATCATACTCTAAATCAAAATCCATGAAAGCGATTTTAATGTTTTTCTGGCTTGGAACGTCAATCCTCCAATAGCAGTCCCTTAAGTCTGGATAATGTTCTGGCCAATTTGGAGAACTGATAACATCAGAAGCTGAAGAGAATGTCTTGGGGTACCTCTCAGTGTATGGTGAACATTCCCCTGTTTAAATGAAATTGTTCAGAATAATAATAATCATAGTCACAAAAATGGTTACACTGGTTGACATTATTATTATTCAGTATCTACAAGTAAATGTGCTAAACTTGTAAACAAGGTTCTTCTCATGCACTCTTGAAAATTTTATCCACCCCTATCTCAGATTTAGTTGATTACGTACCTTAAAGATGAAATATTGATGAATAAGGACACCTTAAAACATTATTGTTTATTAAATAATAAACTTTTGTCTCCTTATAAACTTTTTAAAATTAATTATTTTTTTTTCTTTGGATGGGTTGCTTGTTCAACAGCAGGTTACCCCCAGGATTTTTTTAGCTGCCATTACTAAAACTTCACCAGTAAAATACTGCTTGTGAATGTACAGAGTTTCAAGGCGTGTGAGCATAGGCGTACGAGGCGGGGGGGCGAGGGGGGCTGCAGCCCCTTCAGTGCCGAAATTTTTCGGGCAAAATGCTTAGATTTCGGGCAACAAGCCTAGAGAAAGAATAGAAAATAAGCCGACAAATCTCAACATTACGTTCGAAACGAATTACATCTATAGAAAAAACATATTGAAAATATATACTGAATTTTGTGGTTCAAAAGTTCAAATTTCTCATTCATCTGTTTTCGTTTTCTCTCGCAAATTGCTATAATCATGGTCAATTTTTTGCGCAAATTTTGCGTGATCCCTCAGTTTGATTTAATTGCAATTACCTTTACATAGCTTGCGGACTTGAGAAAGTCTATTTTTTTTTTCGGGCAATAAGGTGTCCGCCCCCCCAGGTCCGAAGGTGCCCGTACGCCTATGCGTGTGAGGCAAGGTAGCAAGGCATGGGAGGCAAGACAGTGAGGCATGCAAGCAAGGCACAAATCCCTACTCCAAATAAAAAGGCTAACTGTAAGCCACCTAGTAAGCTAACTGTAGGCTAACCGGAGTGCCATTTAGGCTAATCAAAGTGCTATTTAGGCTAACGGGCCGGGAATGGAACGCATGCCTGATTACCTCACACTTTGTAATGACCTGCTTGTACACACTGTATAGTAAACAACGATACATTTAATTATGAAAGAGGAAAATTATCTTAACATGTACCAGGCGAATTTGTTAGAACTACCAACTCTTACGTATTATGCGTGAGCAGATTGCTCACACCTGACTGACAAATCTAGATCATTTTCTTGCTCATAATTTAACCCATTTAGTGTTAATTTAATTCAATTTTGACAAAAATAGGCCAGTAAATGAACGTCATTTCTCATTCTCACACTTCTCAAACAATCACCATGGGTATATGTGCAGAAATAGTCAAAACATCTTCAGAAATCAGAGTAAGGTGGAGACAACAATCTCACACATTATCTCACAATCTCTCAGTTGGCAGGTATTATTTGTGTAGTGTTACAATAATTGTAACACTACAATTATATGCCAATTATATGCCAATTATTGGCATATATCCACAGAATGTGAACAGAAGTTTAATTACCCCAGTTGATCTAGAAGTAATTTGACCACTTACCCCCGACACCAAATGTACCTGTAATTAAAACAAACAAACCCAATCAGTGTTGACAGTGGGAAACAGTTCACATAAAGAGAAATACTAGATACCGTATTTTCTCGTTTAAACGCCGGACCCCGATTAGACGCCGGCCTTGTTTAAACGCCGGGTCAAAATTGCTAGTTTTTAAATAAACGCCGGGGGCGTTTGTTCGAGGTACCGGCGTTTATTTGAGGTCAGGCTAACAAGTAAATATATTCTGTTTGTCCCAAATCTCGATTGCAACATAAACTATCCAATCTGTAATAGTGCACCTTTGGGAAATAATCACCTTTGGATATATACCCAGGGACACTTTTTCGGGGCAGAACGAAGAGAAAAATCGTCCCACCTTGACAAACTGCCCCTTGGTTTTGAAGATCGGTAACAATAAATCAATCTGAAAAATTGGCAGAAAATTGCAGTCCTTTAATAAACGCCGGGCCCGGATTAAATGCCGGCTTCAAATAAACGCCGGGTTCACGAAGTCAAGTTTGAAATAGACGCCGGGGGCATTTATTTGAGAAAATACGGTAAGTGTAATTAGCAATTTAAACTAACATGTTAAGGAAATTGCACTCCTGATTATGACCTGTTTTCAATGGCTTTATAAAATTATTCTTTAAATTAATACATGTAGTTCTGTGAAAGTTAGTTTTGGCTTGGATGTTAACATGTACGGTGCATGCAGCTCTTTGTACATGAAACCATCTACATGTACATTGTAAGGAGGGGTCTCCCCATGGATTATACACTTCCTGGTATCCCACGGTTACAACTTATGATACAGTGCAGAAACTAACAAGGCGGCATCACAGAGCAGATCTCACTAGTGCATCATGGACTACGTTTACAGGTACCAACCACTGATTAAAGCACAACAGGATTAACTATTGTCCAAAAGGAAGAGTTGGAGAGAGAAAAACCTTCCAACTCTTAAAAGACAA
Source organism: Oculina patagonica (assembly GCF_052425735.1). Taxonomy (NCBI): domain Eukaryota; kingdom Metazoa; phylum Cnidaria; class Anthozoa; order Scleractinia; family Oculinidae; genus Oculina; species Oculina patagonica. Next base: position 29,487,002 of record NC_135762.1, read on the forward strand.
CAAGCTGTTAAAATTTTTATTTATTCAACTTTATTAATAGGGACTAATGCCATGGCAGATTGGGTTGCCCATTGTGCAGCCACTCAGCACAATTTGGTTGCTCCATCATAATTTTGGTTTCCCTGGACAATAGGACAACCGTTAACTTCAAACCCTAGTACATTTTGTGGGTTTCTTTCAGTTAAAGGTTAAGTATGCAAGCTGGCTCTATTTCCAAGTTGGAGGGAAAAAAAATGGTGATGAATTGACAACCCAAATGGAGATGAAATAAGCCTACTCTTAATTTATTGGCCATACCCTGTCAGAATTTATGCATTAGTATATACTAAAACAGTGGATAGCATTTTTGGCATGCGCTGATTGGCTACTCAAACTCTGAATATCCTTTGCTATGCACCTCTGAGCAACGCGCACAAGAAAACTGCAGTAATCTTTGACAGGAATAAACTACTCAAAAATCATCCTGTTGGGCTATATTATCTCACTCTTTTAAAATATACTAAAACAACTATTAACCTCAATGCTGGTGGCTAGTGGTGAATATTTACCTCGCCGCTTCGCGATTTAGTAAATATTCACTACTAGCCACCTCCACTTCAGTGAATATATAGTTGTTAACTATTGCTATATAAATATATACATGTATGTAAAAAAAAACCAAGCTCATAAAAATTACCAGAACTCAGAGAGAATGTGGAATACTGGGCTTCAAACCCATCGCCAGTACCAGAGTTGTCAGAACGGAACTTGATACGCAAGCAGTTGTCGGGTGAGTACACAGTGAAAAGGTGGTTTTTACCGAGGTTATCAGAGCAGTATCGTCCAATGGAGCGTCTTTGACATCCAATGTATATCTCTATGTAATCATCATAACAATTTGGCATTTTACCCTTAACGTCAAATATTGCCCATTGCAGCTTGATGCCATAGCCAAAATTAACTTTAATGTCGTACTGACAGTTCAGGTTGTTGTCATAAGAACCCTTTGAAAACGGTGCCACTCTTCCAGAAGAAGAAGTATATGTTTTGTCACAAAAAGCTGGAATTGAATGGGTAAAAATAACAAATAGTTAACAGTTTAATTTGAAACACAGTAAATAAATGATAAAATATAAAATAAAATTAATCAGTGTTATTATAAAACTGAAAAGGGACATAGTTTACTGGTAGCTGTCTTATGGAATTCGCTAACTAAGGTCCAAATTGATTGTGGGTTTAAATGGCGATGCGACATGTGAATATACTATAGTTATACCTTTTTATTTGTACAATGTACAATAATAATATATTACAACTTTTAGTTTGCAAGACATGTTTCGATCGTTCCAACGATCATCTTCAGTTGTGGGATCGTTTACAGTTGAGGGATAATATTCAAATATTACAGATTGAACTTAATTTTAAAGTGAGTCTATGAGATTGTGAATAAATAATTATTATTTTAAAACTCAATACTGCATATACGTCAAGTCAAGTATCTAATACCTCCAAGCACAACTTTCAACAACGACAGCCCTGTCAAAAGAGAAGAATAAATTACAAAATGTAATATTTCAATTTGTGTTACTGTTATGCACAGGTGAGCATTTCCATATACATGTACAGTCAACTCTCGCCTTGCGGACACCCCGCTATTGCGGACGCTCGCTATTACGGACACTTAACGACGCCCCGAGCATGTCCGCTTTAACCAGAGTTGACTGTAAAACGTGCACATTTCAAAAATCTGTATAATAATTTTAAAAAATTCAGTGAAATTTTTTGAAAAGAAAAGCCTACATGCACATGATGCTGCACACAGTCATTATTTAACTAAAAAAGATGAAAATAGTGACAACTGGTAGGCCAAAATTGTGGGGAAGTCTTATTTTGTACATAAAAGTGTGCTAACCTAGTGTGCCACTCTAAATAGGTTCTGAGGTACAATGGATGTTCTTGTATCATCTTCAAATATAATTCGAAAGCATTCACTGTATATATGGCTTTTGTTTAATCCTTCTTAAGCTCACGAAAAAGCTGTCTTGATATCCGACCCTCGCAGAGCCCAGACAAAACGCAACATGAGTGTATTGATTTGTTTACGCCACAATGTTTTCTCCGACAGTAGTCGGAAATATCCATATTTTTTTGTGCTTTTTCGTGGAGCAATCGTAACGTTACGGCCTTGAACACATTGAACAGCGGTCTACCTATAACAATTCAAATATGGCTTGGCAAAAACAAAAGCGTCAAACGCATATTTTGCTGTTTCATTTGCTAATTTCGCTGCCGCAATCGACTGCCTTGAAAGGTCCTTGCAATTTTAAAGTATAGAATTGTCAGATCTCGGTGAAATTTGCACTATTTATTTGTGTAATGTTGAGGAATATGTGTATAAATACCCGGCGGGGACGAGCCATTTTTGACAAAATTATATGGCTGCATTTCCTCCGCGAAGATAGGAAAATGTTTAACTAAACTACAAAGCAACTGTAATGATAAGTTCGAAGAAAAATGCACAGGATAAACCTTTGACTCATACTTCATGCAAAAAAAAAAGTCAGTACCTCGAAGAGACTTTGATTAAGACCTTGAAATCACCATAAAAATTTAAATTTAGACGTCATCAAAATTGGCCATTATATTTTCATCACGGACAGTCTGTCCATTTCTTACATTTACTTTGAACCTCAACCATTGTTATGATTAACAAGGTCAATGTTCCATAAAGGCTGGTTCACATATGATCCATCATTTGCAAATACTGAGACGATCGTAAGCGATTGAAGCAACTAGACTTCAGGGATCGGGGGTTCTCATTTATGATCGTCCCAATGCCTGGTATGAGCAAAGACCTTAAAAAACCAATCATTTTAGATCCAACACAATGGCAGACTTCATTGAAAGAGCAAAACGGTGGCCTCCTATCTTCTCAGTTATTTCAGTTTTACTGTGAAGAAGGGAAAGGGAAGCTAGAAAGATAGAACACAGGCAATCCAAACAATCACACTCGCCCCAATTATTGCAGTAGACATTAGCGACCGTCTGTGTATTTAAATGTTCTCATACAATCGCCCTGATCTCAAGAAAACGTTTTCAAGTGACAGAGGCAATAGAAACGATTGGGGCGATTATGTGTGAACCAACCTTCAATTCAAGGGATATAATTTCTGCCATAGACTCACTTAATTATCAAAGCAAGTGGCATGAAAAGCCGGGTTTATTAATTTGTCATCCAGAAAAGTTGATTAGTTTTAGCTATGCATCTTTAAAAATACCACAGATTCTAATCATAAGTTTAGTGACTCAGCAAATTATTATATTGACACTTCATTTTTTCTGCATACCAAAATTAATAGCAATAATTATTTATAGAGAAGGGAAGCTTTTAAAAGCTTCGAAAGAAGATAATTTTACCTGTTAGCAGTTGAAGAAACATCGTGATCCTGGATGGTAAAAATTAACTGCAGAACACTAAACTTCCGTCGGGAATGATATCTGTATATTAAAAGAGAACCACTTTCATAAGCTCTCATTTTCGAATTTCATGTCTAAATAAATTAAGCATCAAAATAAATAAGCCAACACGCAGATGCTAAACTTAGAGCAAATTAATAATAATTCGCACCGATCCTTCGGAGTGTTCAACCAAAGATATGACTATATATAATAAAATATTTAGAAACACCTGGTATAGATTCAAAAATTCTAGTTCCTACGACAGTCGCCTAGCTGCTGAAAAGTTTATTACCAAACAATACGAAAATCATTAAATTTATGCAAAGTTGCTTACAAAGGAGAAACAAGCTGGCTTCGACAAAATTATAGCACAAACGGGATCGTTTGTGCTTGAAGCTCATAAAACTTTCACTGCTTTAGATAAGCTTAAGTTAACTGTGCAGTGTCGATCTGTAGGCTTGCAACTGCTTCAGTAGTAGTGCAGCTGAAGCGATGAATTTTCACTGAATTTTCACTCACCGCGATCGTTGTATTACGAGTCTAACAGAATAGCTTGAGTAATCCTCGACCGCTATCTTTTCTTCCGGAGCAACTTCTATCTAAACAGCTTGTAGATTTACCAAAGCAGTTGGCTGAGAAGTGTCAAACCCGAATAAGAAAATTCTCCGCATCCGCGCCCCAACAACTTCTGCTAATCTCCGCTGATCAAACAGGTTCTTCTACCAGCCTCGTACCCAGGGCCTCTCTCATGTAAGAGCAGCTGAAATTCAGAAATAATTAATCGGGCGTGGCCGATTTAAGGTTTACCCTTTGGTCGTCCTAGAGCGTAGTCTCCTGGCGCGGCCAAAAAGACGGGGATAGCTCGGGGTTGCTACAAAACCGCTACGGGTGACGCATACCGCAATGGTTTTCATTTTAGTTTTGACAGGAAATCGTTGCAGGCACACTTGGTCGACTTTTGGGTTAATGTGTAATCAGGTTGTGTTTTTTTGCTTCGGCGGAAGGACAGAGAAAAAAGCTTACGGTGCAAAGTACAGTATGGGGCCCAGTTCTCGGCCACTTTTGACGTAAACTTGTATTTCTTACCTCAGAAGAACCGCAGGAACTTGAAATTTCCCCCAGAGCTAGCTACATTATTCAGCTTTTTGGTGTAAAGCTATCGACCGGTCAAAAATTAATTTGCCCGAGCAATAATAAAAATAAAAGCTCCATTTGTGGGCGCAGTTCTCGGCCACCTTGGTCCAGTTCTCGGCCACTAAAAAGCTTGTGCGTAATTATCTGTAAAAAAAATGCTCAATTAATTTTCATAGTCATAAAATCACTCTGTAAACCTATTTATGTTATATCGATCCCAAATTATTTTTATGAGGCTTTGTTTTACTTTAGAAAAGAAGGATTTTAACGCGCCTAGTTGCCTATGTGCAGGTTCTGGCAAAACCGCATTGTGTGACCCGTGCATTTAGACGGTTTATTTTGCAGTGAAAAGGTCTTGAAAGATTTAGGTGTTGTAGAAATAATAGACAAGACAAGAGTCAGCTCAAAACTTAGAGATAAGATTGAACTTTATTTTTAAAACATTTATTTCTTTCATTCTGACAGCAGCAGATGAAATTATATTAAAAACCAAGCGCTAAGCTGTGATAGCGAGCAGGGTGGCCGAGAACTGGCAAATACGCAAACGTCGCAAGAAAAAATTTCGAAGTAAATTAAGACCAAAAAATACAACGGTTCAACGAAAAGTTAACTAAAGCAGAAAGATGAATTATTCTACGTTTCACATGCCAAAAATTAGCTGGTATGGTGGGGGCTTTTGGATAAAATACGAATTTAACTACATCCATGGGCAAAGTACAGTATGGGGCCCAGTTCTCGGCCACTTTTGACGTAAACTTGTATTTCTTACCTCAGAAGAACCGCAGGAACTTAAAATTTCTCCTAGAGCTAGCTACATTATTCAGCTTTTTGGTGTAAAGCTATCGACCGGTCAAAAATTAATTTGCCCGAGCAATAATAAAAATAAACGCTCCATTTGTGGGCCCAGTTCTCGGCCACCTTGGCCCAGTTCTCGGCCACTAAAAAGCTTGTGCGTAATTATCTGTAAAAAAAATGCTCAATTAATTTTCATAGTCATAAAATCACTCTGTAAACCTATTTATGTTATATCGATCCCAAATTATTTTTATGAGGCTTTGTTTTACTTTAGAAAAGAAGGATTTCAACGCGCCTAGTTGCTTATGTGCAGGTTCTGGCAAAACCGCATTGTGTGACCCGTGCATTTAGATGGTTTATTTTGCAGTGAAAAGGTCTTGAAAGATTTAAGTGTTATAGAAATAATAGACAAGACAAGAGTCAGCTTAAAACTTAGAGATAAGATTGAACTTTATTTTTAAAACATTTATTTCGTTCATTCTGGCAGCAGCAGATGAAATTATATTAAAAATCAAGCGCTAAGCTGTGATAGCGAGCAGGGTGGCCGAGAACTGGCAAATACGCAAACGTCGCAAGAAAAAATTTCGAAGTAAATTAAGACCAAAAAATACAACGGTTCAACGAAAAGTTAACTAAAGCAGAAAGCTGAATTATTCTACGTTTCACATGCCAAAAATTAGCTGGTATGGTGGGGGCTTTTGGATAAAATACGAATTTAACTACATCCATGAATTTTAAGGAGCCGTAAACAAACAAATTTTTCGGGAATGCAAATTCACCTACCTCCGCGTAAACTCGACGTGTGAGCTTTCTATATCGAATTGAACGATCAAACTCAAGATACTTAAAGCACATGAATCAGTCTATCGTTTGAAGGAATTACCTTTTTCTTTTAATTCAACTGGAGTGTGAAAAAACGCGTTAAACACAAAGTGGCCGAGAACTGGATCCGGCCGAGAACTGGGTCCCATACTGTACTGATATTCACCATTGTGAAATTGCACTTACTTTGACAAGTTAAAGTTATTTTTGTAAATGAAAAAGGTAACGTCATTGATGTCACGCAGTGTTTTTTTTTAGCAAACTAGATGGTTTGCTGGTTTCTGACTATGAATGGGGGTGTGATCTTGCGGTATATTTTTTGAGACTGATTCCGCCGTAAAACTTTTTTTTTATTTAGGAAGAACTGTGTCGATTTTCATTTCTGAACAATTGGTCGTCAAGTTGTTTGTCACAAAGAGTAGAATGTTTGTACAGCATGTTTTGGAATTATTTTAGATTTGGTTAGTAAGACGCTTCTGAAGACCTGAGCAAAACATTGGGAATGTACAGTATTAATAGGAACTTGAATGGAATTTTTCACAAGTTGGATAAAGGTATCAACTGAAAAAAATGGACTTCAAAATGAGAACTTGGATTTTGTTGTAATTAAATTTTATCGCGGATTGGATGCATAATATCACGGCTTTGAAAGTCTTCAAATAATTAGAAAGGTTCCTTTCTTCCTTTTGATCTTATTGTTATTTTCATGTATTGATTATTCGAAACTGGTTTTCGTTGATACGAAAAAAAAACGGGTTTTCACTGAATTGCTTGAAGTATTTTTAGACGTGATATATTGGCTTAATCAAATTACATTGTGCACGAAATATTTGTTATTCTTTTGTCTTGAAACTTTGAGGAAATTGAAATTTTTGTTTGACAGTAGTGTACGAAAGGCATTTTATAGAACTGAATAAAAAATAACAAACATTGATAAAGGTTATTTCAAAGATTTATTTTGCCTGATTTTGAAGGGTTTCAGGAGTTTTAAAGAGTGCTGGTAAACGGCTGTATGTTGTTTGTGATTACGGATCTTATTTAGTTTCGAACGCTCTAATTTTTGAAAGGTTAAAACAGGTTAAAACCGGGCGGGTTTCATGAGTTTTTTGGGTAGAAAGGTACGGTGGTGGTCAAAAAAAAAAATGTTTAGAAAGGAATGACTGTAGTAGCACGTAAGTCGGAGGTTTGCGTGAGTCACGGGGTATAGTATGCGTGAGCTGGATTTCCGGCGTCATAACGGCATGTTTTGTACTGAAAGATACACTCGACGTTAAGTTAGCTTAGTCGGCTTGGGAAACTATTTTAAAAATGAATGATGTAATAGTTAATTAATAGTAATCTAGAATTAACCCACTCTCGATTGGAGTCTGTTGTGGATTCGCGCTACCTTTTCGCCGCGAAGGAATTTTGTAAAATTTCGCTAGTGGAAAGAGGTACTGTAAGAACAGTATCAATAACTCAAAAGGAGGAACTTCTTTGTAGCTCTGAATTAAGACGTATGATAAAATTTTAGAATAAGAAACTTTCGATATATGGTTTTCATATTGTTTTTGTCAATTTCCTTTTGTGGCAGATTTTTTGAGAATCAGCTTTTCTTTCGTGTGATGACAGACACAGGACAGAACGAGAGGTGGATGAGAAAGATGCCGAAGATGAATAGGCACCGAAAAACGACAAGAACCGTGAAGGACTTATCTTTAGAGGGCGGGGAGTTTTGGGATACTGTATTTCGAGGACTGGACTGGACTAGTAAAACGCGGACTAGTAAAACGCGGACTTGTAAAACGCGGACTAGTATAACGCGGACTAGTAAAACGCGGACTTGTAAAACGCGGACTAGTAAAACGCGGACTCAGATAAAACGCGGACTTGTAAAAGGAGGACTAGTAAAGCGCGGACTAGTAAAACGCGGACTTGTAAAACGCGGACTAGTAAAACGCGGACTTGTAAAACGCGGACTTGTAAAAGGAGGGCTTGTTAAGCACAGACTTGTAGAACGCGGACTTGTAAAACAAGCGCTTGTAAATCGGATAAAATTAAACGGTTTAGCGAGCGAAACAATTTGTGTTTGAAGCTCTTGTGTGTTTCTTCGACGGCATATTTCTAGCTTTTTTGAGCACTCTATGGTCTGTTTTAGCGTGGAGATGTTTTTGCAGTATAGCACATGTTCGTTCTGCAAACCCCTACTAAAACAACGGGATTGATGCTATGAGTTGTGTGCATATGTTTCTTTCTTTCCACTACTTGACGTCTGTTGAGTGCAGTCGTTTGTATTGCTCGCACGAGGTAGAACGGGGCCCGTCCAGAAATCAACAGTCAATCGTAAATAAAGGTGACGGGCCTACACGACTCCTACGTTCGTGACATTAGAATATTTGCCGTTAAATGTTTAAATTCGGTCTTTCGACCTTATTTGCTTCTGACTTCTTTCTGAGGGTACTGTTTTAATTTGGGGGCAGTATGTGGTAAATAAAGGTGACGGGCCTACACGACTCCTACGTTCGTGACATTAGAACATTTGCCGTTATATGTTCAAATTCGGTCTTTCGACCTTATTTGCTTCTGACTTCTTTCTGAGGTTACTGTTTTTTTGAGACATTATGTATTGAAGAGAGCCGTAAGATGATTGTGGCCAAGGAATTCGAAGTGTCTAGAGGCGCTTTTCAGGTCCGCGTTTTACTAGTCCGCGTTTTACTAGTCCAGTCCAGTCTACGAGTTAAAGACACATCAAGACCACCCCACTGTGAATTGCCATAGCACAGACAAAATTATAGTCAATATCTTATGTGTTTTTAAGAGAATTACATAAGAACCAAGGCATGTCTTGTCTTGCCTTACATTGACATGCAATAATTTGGAAATACTAAGCTCGTAACAGTTTAAGACAGAATCCATCAGGAATTTGAGTAACAATAATTTTAGTTACGCAAAAATTGAGCACCAGAATAATTTAAATCCTTGTGTTCTTTCATACCTTGTTAAAGGCTTGACATGTGATAACACCAACATAACACCAACAACAGTTCTTTATCAGTGGGGATTGAAGAAAAAATGGAAACATCATCACACAGTTGACCCCCATGCAAAAACACTCCAGGATGTCACGGGACTGTTTGGTGTCCGTCTGCCAATTTCTAACTTCAAATTCCAATGTTAAATTCACATTAAATTTTCAATATTTCTTAGTTGTCTAAATTTTACTAATTCTTTTAAAAAAACTATCACCTGCCAAACATCCCCAAAAATCACTCAAAAAATTACAAAATACCGCAATACATAGATACATGGGATGAGTGAAGTTTCCTTGGATTCCTTGAAACACCAACAAGATATTTCCGTTTAAGGTGGCTGATAATGGGTTTCAGTATTTCCCAGTCCTTATACTTTGGTTCAGGACTAAAAGCCTTCATCAATTGCTATTACAGTAATGGTATGAAACAAATGTTCAATCATTCATCAACAAGTTGTGATCATTTTCTTGACAATAGTAGTTCCCCGGTAAACAGTTGTAGTACTGTCCCATCAAAGTGCAATGCCTGGAAAATACCGAAAAGCACACGACCTTTAGGTGAAACCGCACCTTAGAGTATTACCAATACACTGCACTTTGCTAAGTCTTAAAACTTTACATTGTCTAGTCGTCTACTTCAATCGTTTATTTGTATTGTGTGAGATACATTTATAAATTGCAACCATCATGTCATTAAGTAATAATGCAATCTCGACAACGTTCTAGATATTATATTATGCACACTAATACAGCTCATGCAAGCCCTGTGACTTACACAAACACAGTCGGACTGAGTGCTACTTAAGTAACTGCTTCGTGGTTTCTGCTGTACTGAACCCTGCCTTTCAAGGCAAAGCGCCCGATTTTAAGCTTCTCAAGCTTCTCAATGTTCTTGTTTCATATAGATTTGGAACGTTCATCCACCATGGGTGAACCACCACGCAGTGTACCCACCATGGGATGAACCACCACACAATGCACCGGAACCACCACACAGTGCACCAAAAGGACTGGGCACCACAAAGGATACAGTTCGCGTGACAATGAGGAAAAACATGACATGAGAGACGTAGACATGAAGATCGTTCTACCGTAGTAGTTGTTTTTTGTACGTTGTTTCTTGTCTAGTATTTCGTAATTAACATTTATTATGTTCTGGTATCGTAATGTTTCCCATTATAAATATAGCTGAAAATCAGCGTTAGTTAGTTCACGTTGTTGTCTGCCGTGAGGTTTTTCGTCTGTGCGCGTCCGGGAGTCGTCCGGGAGTCGTCCGGGAGTCGTCCGGGTCTGTTTGATTCTTTTATCATCCGTCCGCTTCAGTCAACGGACTTATATGAAACGTGAAATAATGTTCTGAGATGGCGGTAGGATCGAACCATGGTCTTGCCTGAACTATAGTGGCATATACAACAGTGAACGCGTTAAAAAACCCACAGACTTGCGCTTTGCGTATGATAGACAATGGTGCAAGAATGTCACAACGAACAAGCCGGAGTAAAAACTTAAACATTGCCCTGAAAAGTCTATATAACGAAACGCTCAATCAAACTGAAGCAATCAACATAAACTTAACGACGCCTAACGTCTCTCTAAAACAAGGTCATAGCTTTCTCGAAATAAAGCTACGCAAGACGTACGCAATCTCTTTTTTTCAAAAACCTAACATAAGGTCAACGCGCAAAAGTTCACTAAATCATGCAAACAATCTTGCAATTATATTTTAATTTTTTTGGTTAGATTTCCCATCATTTTCTCAACAAAGATTGCGTTAAATAGTAGCGTGACTTTCGGTAAACGACATACGATACGCGGGAGTTAGTAAAAGCTGCGAGAAAGGTCAAACGGTGTCTTGTTCATAGCGGCCCTGTATATTATAAGAATTATAAATTTCTGTCTACTAAATCTTATAGATCCCAACATGTAAAGTTAGTCTGTTTCGTTTATACACTGAAGTCTTCCATTCTAACTGCACAGGAGTATTTTGCTCTTGTGTTCTACGCGGCGATTTCTTGTAAAGTTTAACTTGAATTCTGTTAGTTTGCGCTAAACAGAATAAAAGATCCTGCCGATCGTGCGGTGGCATAAAGCGCCCGGGATAAAGCGATAGTCGTTCAATGAAAATCGTTCATGTTAAAAGTCACATCATCGATTGGTCATCGATTTCCAATATCAATCGATTAATTGACATCGATTGATATCGATTAATATCACTTATCATCGATTGGTAAGGCCGGGTTGTCAGGAGGTTCACTGTGTGGTGGTTCCGCCGCGTGATGGGTACACTGTGTGGTGGATGCCATGTGTAATTGGTGCACTGTGTGGTGGTTCATTGTGTGGTGGGTGCACTGTATGGTAGGTGCACTATGTTGTGGTTCACCAGTGGTGGGTGCACTGTGTGGTGGTTACGCTGTGGTGGGTAACGTTCCAAACCCTGCTCAATAATTTGTTCAACCTTTCCAGTTCGGGTGTGGCATGTGGCCGGGCGCGCGGGACTATGCAGAAAAATAATAGAATATCCCCGAAAAACCAACATTTCCAAATTCCAATTTGGCGAGGATAAAGGACCCGCATAAAAACCAGCTAGAGTGGAAATGGCTTCCTCTCTACTGATAAAGCAATTTATTCATTTCACTACAGGAATCCATAACCCAGCTGGAGTTTAATTAATAGTCTGGAAGGTGACGGCACTGCTGTCTATCCTCGTAGACCCCCCCCCCCCCGAGGGGAGGAGGGGATAATCTTTAAAATTTAAATTAATCCCCTAAAATAAAATAATCTGGGTGTAGCTCAAGCTTTTAAAGAATCCTAAAATTACTATTTTTCATGTCTGGTCGGGTCAATGGCTGATTCCTTTTCGTATCGTACCCCGAGGTAATCTTCTAGATAAATGCGTTGCAAGTACACAAATTTAGTGGCCTTTCTAAGAAATAAATTCTTTTTCTGGAATAACTTAGTACATATTTATTTACTGAAGAATCAGGTTTTAGACAACGCTTCAAATTGGATTTGTTTACTGCCGTTCCGTTTAACGATAATTCAACATGCCACGTTTGAAAAGAGCGCATTCTCATTAACCCTTTTTGTGTTATTTTACTGTTTATAGTTCTGTCTTGATTTAATAAAAGGTGGCTACAGTCTGGCTGTCAAGAAAATTGAATGGGGTTGAGATTTTTTTTTTTTTTTTTTTTTTTCTTTTAAGGACATGGGAGATTATTTGGCTTACTTTCAGTGGAAATGAAGTGCTTTCAATTTTATACTCATGGCTTTTATCCCTTCTACCTACCTACCCCCCCCCCCCCCCCCCCTTCCATTTACTTTTGGTTAGTTTACCCAGGCTCCAACTCGCCATATCTACCGAACTTTGAATTCTAATGGCGCGCGCTGACTTGTAGAACAGAGGTGATCTAGTTTTTGTGCCTAGGGCCTAGGCCGCCTAGCCCCTAGGCAATATGTGATCGAACCACTTTGTGATGGAAGATATTCTTGTTAACAATAGAATTGTCAATCGATCCAATCAGAACAGAGCATTTCGTCATTGCGTCAGCGATACGTCGACCCGTTCTCGTTCGATCTGGTAAAACTTGTAGAGGTGTATTGCTGTATTCTTCGAAAGGTGCTGTATTTTCGTTGAAGATAATTTCAGTTCGGGAAAAAGAAAGACGAAGGTTCGTGGAAGATCACCGCGAAATTCCTCTCAACTACTCATGAAGATTGGGGATAAGATGGTTACGTACACTGCTTTCAACGATGCTATTCAGAGCTTCTTAACCAATATCAAGTGTGACACCGCCGTAATCGTGGACTTTGTGCGGATTCTGAACACTTTACAAAGCAAAATGGTAATGTACAGTGTTGCTTCGAATTTTGATGGAATTTTTGGAAGAATCGGTTATTAAAAGCCGCCGCGAGCAGCCAAAATTCAAAACATTTGCTTGTGTAGCGGAATCTCACGTCTTTCAAGTTTTCGCTATTTTGTCGGTTTTAAATACATTCCTTATCTTGATATGAATGAAAATAAATCTGAAACAGAATTTCTTTCAAGTTTCTTTGATTTTTCTATATCTCTTAAACTTAAAAGTTCGAAATTTTAGGCAACATATATAAACTTATTAATAAGATTTAAGACAAAAGTTATAGCCGATAAGCATCTTTACGGCGAGCCGTACGTCTTGTGTTATTTACTTTCAGGTAAGCCGCTTTTTGTTTTGAATTGAGAATTATTACAGTACTTCAAAAAGGAAATTGAGTTTTTTTTTTATTGAAGGTTAAATGGAAGCAATTGAAAGTATCGTGAGTCGAGTTCAAGGGACGATTTTAAGCCAATTTTACGCTGCTTCACGCTGCTCAAACACACTGCTGTGTTTCGTAAATAATTTCATCTCGAATTACCTGAGTTACTGACTTTCTCCATCAAGGCCACAAAAGTCAGAAATTAACACTATTCGCGGTCAGAATGTCATTTTTAATAGGGTACATAAATAGATTGCATTCGCCATGTTGAATTTAATAAAATCGCGAAGTTTCGGGAGAACTGATTCAAATTCGATAAAATACAGCAATTCATTTTGAGATATTTGTAGGTGAAGAAATTTTGTTAACTGAGGGTGGGTGCGCTAAAAGTTTTGAGTTTTTTGTACCACGGTCTTCTGATCGTTTCTGTCACTGCTTTAAAATATCTTTATACCACTACCAGCATCCTCACGCAGTCTTCGACTGCCTGTTATTGTTACATGTACCATAGTTTTTATGTGTCTTGATTCACTGTTGTTTCGGCAGCATTAATTTACTTTGTTTGGTTACTGTTATTTTTGTTGTGTTCTTTAAGAAACATTCCTGTTATGATCATAATTTCTCAGTATCATACTCGTATTTTATTATTTTTATTGCCTAATTCTCAGTTTTTGCTATCAAAGACGTACATTATTTCAGCAGCATGTACTTATTTCATGCTGTTCCTGTCATTCTGTTCTGTTCTCGACTACATTTACATATACCATTGCTGTTATATGATCATTTATTTCATAAATAATCATTTGTTACCATTATACTAGGTTTATCATTCTTATTGCCTAATAAAGATATGGCACAACGTTGGGAAACAGTCTACTTTATTGAAATATTTGTTATTACAAATTACATATAATCATTACACTCAGTTCCACACTCCAGATACTTTAAGCTGACTGAGCAATTTTGTAGGATTGTTTAGGTAACAACCAAGGGCAATCATTAACCAATCATTTGTTATGCTTCTTAACCAAGCAATCCTGTACACGAACAAATATCCGCGCATATTTTAAAGCAAATTAGAGGTACGAGGGAGACTTCCAATTTCTACAATCACAAGTGGCTTTCAGCCCTAGGCACACGTACGCATTGCGGACCTATTTTTCATTTTGCTGTCTAAAGGAAGTTTGCCGGAGGACATCATTAAGTCCTATGAAGGTGGAAGTCTAACGATTTGCAAGTTTTGCGTCGGCTGTTATTGTACCTTAGAACAAAGCTTTAACGGGTTGAACTCTTGACTCGGTACAGTTTTGCTAGGTACAAATAGCGTTGTGCTTGCTTTAGACGGCAAAGGTCTTCAGCCACATCAACTAGGACTCGGAACTAGACTTTAGGGCTGATTTGAAGGCGGTCATGGCGATATTCGGCTTGAACTCTTCCTTGGCTGGAGACTTAGAAAAATTCTGTTGTAATGTCCGGGGGTATTGGTTCCCTTTATAACGATTTTTTCCACATCCGGGGTATTACATTGTGAATAAGATGGAAAGGTTGCAAAGAGCGCAGCTGATGGTTGAAAGGAAATCACTTCAAACCCTTATGTGAGTAGAATTCTCTTCATTTGATGATTATTTTGCCGTTTGGCTAAGCTAGCAATCAGAGCGGCCTGTGATTCGATAGTCAGCAGCAATTCGATATGCGGGGTTTCCGGCCGTGAATTGACATGAACTATGACCGAATGGTCTCGCTGAGTCATGAATTATTTAGTTATTTTAATCCCGAATTCGTTGAAAATGAAGCGATCGTCGATGTAAAATGCTTTCTGATAGTTCATTTTAGACCATGCATGGATTTAGAAAGCTTTAGTCCATCTCTCGCTCCGGCGCTTTAAAAATTTGTTTTCATTTGATGTTATTTCATGTTGTAAACAAGTTAATTAAATTGGTAGAATTCATGATTTGAACAAAATGCCGTAAATGCAGTCTTTTTGGTTCATAAAGAGATTTATTAGAGTAATTTACGTTGAACATGAGCTACAACTAGTCGATTCATGCAAAGCTTCTTGCAAAAATATGTCTTTAGAACTAGAGTTGTGTCAAAATCTTTAGACACCTTTTATTAAATCAAGACAGAGTTACAATGTATTTTTGCGTGCGGTATGTTAAGCGTGTGGCAGTATGTTAATTTTTTCGCATGGTGCGAACTAGCCTGCGAATACAGCCACCGGGAACAAATGAGAGGCGGCTGTATTCGCAGGCTAGGCGCGAACAGTTTTTGAAAGTTCGTTGTAAAGTTTGGACGTTATTTCTTCAGTTGAGCCAGTGATTCATTTCTTTTGCTGCAGTTTGCTCAGGGATTCAGTGTGTTTCCTTTTCCCGACACCGTGACTTTTGTAAGTCCCAGTAGTTCGTTTATTTAGGTTTCAGTTTGTGTTGTTTTGAACTCATTTAGTATTGTAATTTCTGTTGCTCGTATTTAATTTTATTTCAGTTCCAACCACGCTTAAGTACTTTTGGCTCCCCTTGTAATACATCGCATTTATCTGGTTTCAGACTGTAAAGGATCATCACTTACCGGATTGCAGCCTTCTTTGGCAGTTACACTCCTGGATTGCCGATATTTTGAAAGGTAAAGATTGTTTTTAAAGCATCCCTATCGTCTTTGAATTCTTGACCTATGCCGTGAAACAAAATACTGAAACGATTGACGTGTTCAGCTATATATATATATGTTCAGTTGAGCTTTTTAAATCGTAACAGTGTAACTGTGTTTGAGCGTGGGCAACAATAGTTTTGCGTTTCCAGATTTAATGCAGCCATTTTTTTTTTCAATTTCTGGTTTCGAAAGAAGTAATTCCCAACAGACGGACAGAAATCGCATTTAAAAAGCAAAATTTGCGGAGCTCTTCGGCTGTTCCAAGACCGACTGTTTCTGACACGACGATTTAAAATTGAAACTAAGAAAATTCTAGTGGGGGCTTTTTATATAGCACGCGCTCGGTGTTTAAACAGCCAGCAGGCAGTTTAGCCTACAATCAGAAATCAGAACTAACACACGTGACTAAGGGTGATATTTTAACCCTCGGACGTACAAGCAAACTCATACCCCCATCATCGTACAAGGGGGGGGGGGGGGGGGGTGGATGGAACCCCTCCCCGGAATTTTCGTTATATTAAGGCGTAGCGAAATTATTTTGCTCTGAGAAGAAAGCCCTTAGCTCACTCTACAAGATGACATAATTTTTATTGGCTGTGCGTCATATGACGTCACGTGACGTCATAAGAGCCGCCATCTTGGATCCGCCATCTTGGATTTCAACATTTTCTTAGAAAGTCACAAAATAACGGAAATTGATGCAAAAGAATGCTTATGGAATGTAAAAATAAACAAATCTTACACTTCTGTTTGAAAAAACTGGAAAAAGTCAAGAAAAATGTTAAAAATGACGATTTTTGGCAAGACATGCTTGTATTTATGACGTTCAGCATTGTAGGGTAAATGCTTTTTTCAAAATTGGGAAAAAACCTTACGGGAGAGGGGGTGGCATCCACCCCCCCCCCCCCCCTTGTACGTCCGAGGGTAAATATTCTAGTCTCGTGTCTGAAATTTTATCAAAAACCTGCAATGACGAGATAAAAATAAGAAATCCTAACAGAACAACTTTGTGCAATTAAACAAGCCAATTAGTGAAGAGTTTTATGATCACGTGATGAACGGGGAAAGCGCCGTCTTCAAAAATTTTCATTCCTCGCAAAATATCAGTAAAGGACGCGGAAGGTTTTTCGAAAGCAGCGGCTCGGAATTCCCATTTTTGCGAACTTGATTGAAGTTTAATTCGACTTCAGCAACACTCTTCGAGTTACAAAAGCGCACTGGTGCAAACATGCGAGTGTCTTAATATTGTTTCAAGTCCAATATTTGACTAAAACATCGCCTTATGTTTGTGTATTAAATCATCGAAGAAATTCGTGTAATTTCATGACGAAAAAAATCATTTTTCGCTTACGAAAAACGTTTTCTCTACGAAATATGAAACCTAAATTAGTTCCTCTTTTGTGACTTACTACAATTTTATTTTTTGCTTTCAGGATTTGCTGGAGAAAGATTGAAACACTGACTCGTTCGCCTTCGGCAAAAGTGTTGCTGTACACACGTGCTTGGAAACCATGCCCACGGTTCAAAACTTGTAAGGTAAGCATTATTCTTTTAGTACTCTTTAGGTGAACTAATTATAGGTATTTTGCGGAAAGATTTCATTGAAGTTCCTTTAAAAGTTAAAGAAATGAGGAAAGTAGAGTTCCCGCGTGAACGCGCGAGTGGCCTCATATTTCCCGCGCAAACTAAAACGTGCTGGGTCCTTTGAATTTTTCTCAAGTGTTCCTGCGTTTTATCTGGAATATAATCAATCGATTAATATCGGAAATCGATCACTCGCGTTCTTGTGATTATCGATTTTGATCGATTTCTGTTATTAGGTATCGATTTTATCGATTTGTTCAACAATGATCGAAAAGAAAATTGACGAAGATTCTCTTTCATAAATTTTTCAGTTTTACGCCCGGTGGCGGGGTAGGGGGGGGGGGGATACTCCCATATATGGGCTATATAGGTATGTGCCGCGGGATAGGATATGGTTTTTGAGGTTCTTTTTCCTTAAATAGGGTATCATTTTTGTTCCTTTTGGCATTTTGTTCCCGGTGTGATCCTTAGATAGGGTACCTAAATTCTATCAGCTTTAATAAACGTCAGCTAAACGACAGCTTAAAACTGAACTGAACTTATAAAGATTTGTGTTTGCCCGTGCGCGGTTGGCCGCTATAAGTGGGTCGTCACGGAACGCTTCTCCTCCCCTTGAATAGGGTGTCATTTTTCGCGGCACACCCCTATCCGAAATTTATGGGAGTACCCCCGGGAACAGAGATTATAGAGGGCTATTTAGAGGGTATTGCCAACGAATCACCGGTTTTAAAATGCAACTGACCAGACTTTTCAAGGAGAGTTTTGAACACACTTCCAATCAAGTTTTACGTACTTTTGACACATTTAAAAGAAAAGCAGCAATTAATTGAACGACAGATCTCTTTTTGCGAAGAGAAAAATAACAAAAGGTAAGTCACAATGCCAATGTGTAGCGCAAGTGTATCTGAAACCATTCAGTAAGGTGGTACAGGAGGCTAAGGTCACAGCTTAAAGCTGAGAGCAAAATAACCTTCTTGCTCGCAAGATTTCAGTTGGAAGGAAGCTATTTTTAGCGAGATATAAGCGAACAAACTTTCGTTTCTAAACGCAGTTTCGCTAGCCCGCGAATACAGCCGCCTCTCACGCTCCGATCCGCTTTCTACCAGGTAAACGCGTCATGTCTTTATATTACTAGTAATAGTTCTCACTATAAAGCTGCCCCCGCCTTTTTATAATTTGTTTTTTTGTCGCCTTTAATTATTAATGCCGATGGACTGCACAATTAGGCTTCTTTTTTACTGTGTCATGCGGAATTTCTTGTTGTGTGACACCGTTGCGTCCTAAAAATATTCACAAGTTCAAGTCGAATTTTATTATATAAACATCAGTGAAATACCAGGAAATCTTTCGCACGAAAAAATCATATCTTCACACGTGAAAATAACGTTATTTTCAGATGTGAAGATATCGATTTCGAAACATTTTCTGACAAGTTTGCCCTGTTTCAATGCTGAATGAGCCAAAGTAAATCGATATTAAATCGAAAGATCTTCGGATCTTCCTCGGCAATCTTCGGCAATCTTCGGATATCTTCGGAAATTTTCGGAAAAGTTCGGAAAATGTTCGGAATCATTCGTACGACCTTCGGACGATATTTTGCAAATCTTCGGAAAACTTCGGAAAATGGTCGGCAATCTTCGGAAAATCGTCAAAACCATCGTAATTAGTAGGTTTATATAATAAACAGAATATTACATGGTTGCTTGGAGATATGAAATTTATCTTCTCGTGTTCAAATCGATATCCCACTCGTTCGCTGCGCTCACTCGTGAGATATCGATTTGAACACTCGAAGATAAATTTCATATCTCCGCGCAACCATGTAATATCCTCTATATATTACCTAGTGCGCGGAAATAACACCTAGCGGAAATAACACATAACACATTATTCGTGATGACAGCACACAAGCTTATTCCCGGGCTTATAACATTCAAAATAAACTTACAATAATTTCCAGGCCAAAAAGCCTAAAAAATTCCACGAGTAACAAAATATGGCACATTCAAAGATTCGAGAAAACAACCCACTCTTTGGATCAAATAATCTGACAGTTTGTTAGCGAAACGAATTACGTTGTACCTTGTACTACATGACAAAGTTCACGCGTTTGTTTATTACTCGTTGTAACTTGTAAGATGTATACGATACAACAAACCTCCGAAAGCAAACCTTACAAATGTAACGCTTGGAACATAGGTAGCCGGCACGTAGCCAAGAACACGAAACCAATTGCTCGAAATCTTTCGACGTATAACTAACAAAAAAAATGTGTGAACACGCGTAGGGCAAAACCGGAAAACAAAACGCTGCTAGCAGATGGCGAAGCTCGAAACGCGAAGGTGACCAAACGCGACCTCGTGGTTGCAAGTACCCGACACCACCGTGCGCGCTTGCTAAAATATTACCCGTCACGACCGTGCGCGCCTAGTTTTGTCAAATCGAGAACGCTTCCCCCATTACAAACACATTTTGTTACTTTTTCAACAAATATTCTTTGTCCTTGTATGTATACACGCGGGGAGTCCTAGGGTGCCTACTCGGGTTTTGGCCTCTGGGCCAAAACCCTGCGGGGGCAATAAGAAAGGTAAAGCCTTATATTGCAGTAAATTATAGTAATTGCCGCTTAAAATCAGTGTGCTGCTGGTCATAAACACATGGTGGCAGGGTTAAGTCAATGCAGAGATCGAAAAGGAGAGGAAAGACGCGAAATTACGTTGATTTTTGCCGATGTTAGAGCCTTGTGATTCAAATATGCACCCAGTATAAACAATGTCAGTCTTTTAAGTCCGGTTTACACGGTACGATTTTGTCGCATGCGACAAGCTTACGACACGCCTATGACAGTCGTAAGCACGTTGTAGGTTTGATTTACACGAAACAATTCGCGTAGTAGGCCTGCCGTAAGCATGTCGCATGCGGCAAAATCGTACCGTGTAAATCGGCCTTTAGGATTTTTCAGTTCTCATTGAAACTTGGCAAGCTTGATATCAATGGAATTATGAACCTTTTGGCCGCAGTGCGCCAAAAGGCATTGGATATTGTTCGTATGACAAGGCAATAAGATTTTGCGAGTTGAAATTTTTATTTTTCTGATTAAAATCGTTGCTTTTTGTTTGTTTGTGAAAAAAAAAAAAAAAACAAGTGCCTAATTTGCATTTTAAAGTGACGACAAACATGGCGGCAATATATCGTGAGTAGTAAAGGCCTATTCTCGCGTGACGAACAAAGTTAAATCAGCCAATGGCTGTTTGACTGATCATCACATTTCCCAGGTGGTGTGCGTGCTACGACCGCAATGCACGCTGGTAGTTGTTTCGGTTTCGCATCATTTGCTCATGACGGCCGTCGTGTGAGGATCTCTTGTGAACGCCAAAATTACTTCTTTCTGTTCAAAATAACGCCGCTTTTGTGATTCTTTCGATGTATATCTTAGTTTTGACATGTTTTCGATCTTTGGAATCAAAGATTTTCTTAGACTTCAGTGCGTGGAGTTTAAAATATCGGTTTTGTGTGTCTAGACGGGAGTTGCATCAAAGCCAGATAGAGGTAAGAATCATGCTTGTAAACATAGTTGGATAAGCAACCTTTATTTAAACACGATGTAGGATGTGCTAAGCCTAAATATAACCATGTAATGTTCACAAGGCGGTTACCCTTTAGCTTTATTAACCACTACGAACAAGTATATCGTACCTTGATTTGAAATGAGGAAAACGTAAGTCACATGTTGATGTTATTTATGTTACGTGTCCTGATTTATTTTGTATTACTTTTCACGGCATACTTTTCACTAACCATTAAAGCTAATAATCTTCCTAATTGTTTTGCTTCTGTTTCTTATTTCTTATTCTTTATTTCAAAAATTCTTTAGCTTTCAAAAGTTATTTATTTTTTGCTCTCATAATGACTGATGTACAGTGTTTAGCAGCAGTAAATCGAAGAAAATTCTGGTTTTACGACACTTCAAATGATCAACAAAGATAATTCCTGCAACAAACTAACTACGATTTCAAAATACAGTTATTAAGTAAAATTAATTTAAAAAATTGTGTTCTTGTAAATTAGTTTGATATCATTGTTTGGGTTTGATTTGATGCTAAAAAATCTCACTTAGGCAAATTAAAAATTGTCTGCTGGGCTGAAGTAAATCAGTGCTAAAGTCTAAACAGAAAATATATCAGCCGAGTTTCTATTAGCACTTTTAATCTGGCTACATACCTTACAATGTAGGCATGATTACTAGCTGCCATTAGAAAAATAAGATCCTCTTGACCTTGTTCGAAGGCTGACTGACAAAATAGCAATTTATTATCTTCTCAGTCCCTTAAATAAACCGGAAAAGACTGAAAAATTATTTTGGGTGTTCAAAAGGAACTATAATTCAACCGTGACATAAGAATCAGTACAGTACAAACAAATAATTCGCTTGCTCCTTCTGTAAACTAGTGCTCTTTTCTGTCTTTTGACGTTCATCTTGATCATCTACAGCAACTTTTTCTCTTAAATTGGATTCTCCTAAGTCCCAAAGAACACATAATTAAATTATTTTGAAGCAAACAACATACCTTCCAAAAACATTGGAAATTTATAGAATGAAAGTGCTGAACTCGACGCAGGAAACTTCAATAGTACAGACGATTAACGCCTCCTATAAGTCCAATCCCCACGTCCGCGTCGTAGGAGGTGGAAACAGGCAAAGTAAGGGATTGCCAGGCAGGGCGAAGTATGGCGGGGAGTTTCACTCTCCTGGCCGCTACGGTAGCCATGAAGGCCTGCCTGGACCTACCCCGAAACGTGCTGGCCAACGGGGACCCTGGTGAAGCTGACTGGGCTAATCACCCACCAGTGGATTGAGCGATTACAGAAACGGAAACAATGTTTACAACAGCTAGCCTGATTCTACAAGAGGCCTCTTTGGAGAGCTGCATGACGCCATCTGGTGAAATCCCACGGGAAGCCAGACGGCCGACGACTCTTTTGACGATGAAGGGCAGGACTAGGATTGGGACATGGAATGTCCGCACCCTGTATGAGGCAGGAAGGGCCACTCAAGTGGCAAACGAGATGCGCCAATATAACATCGCGGTGCTTGCTATCTGTGAAAGCAGGTGGAATGGAGCAGGTCAGGTTACGCTAGCGACTGGAGAGCAGCTGGTTTACTCTGGGCATGAAGACGAACAACATGCACACACGGAAGGAGTGGCGTTTATGTTAAGCGAGTCAGCAGCAAAGGCCTTGACTGAATGGAATCCAGTGTCACCAAGGATTATCACAGCAAGATTTAACTCCAAGGGCAGAAAGGTCACCATCATAAACTGTTATGCCCCAACTAACACCGCAGCAGATGACCAGAAAGAAGAATTTTATAGTAGTCTCCAAGGTGTTTTAGATCACATACCAAGACGAGACATCAAAATTCTTTTGGGTGACTTCAACGCCAAGATAGGTCCTGACAACACCGGAAAGGAGAGGGTCATGGGTTGCCATGGATTGGGCTGCATGAGCGAAAATGGAGAACGGTTTACCGATTTTTGTGCTTTCAATGACCTAGTCATTGGTGGAAGCATTTTTCCCCACAGAGCCACTCATAAAGCCACCTGGATATCTCCCGATGGACGAACGGCAAATCAGATAGACCATATTACAATTGCCAGGAAATGGAGATCGAGTTTGTTGGACGTGAGAGTAAAGAGAGGGGCAGACATTGCCTCAGACCACCATCTTCTACTGGGGACCTTTAAGGTGAAACTTAGGGCATACCGCGACCCTTCAGCTAGACCTCACTGCAAATACAACATCCCCAATCTCAGTTGCAGTGAAACAGCGAAGATGTTCAATTGCACAGTAAAGAACAAGTTCTCCGCCCTTGAATTTGTGGATGACGATCTCAACAATCACTGGGCAGGATTGAAAAAGACGTGGCAAGAGTCATGCGATGAAGTCCTAGGTAGAAGGGCGAGTAACCGAAAGGAATGGCTGTCCAACGAAACTTGGTCTCTGATCCTGCAGAGGAAAGGTGTTAAGGAAGAGATCAATGGATGCAAAGAGCAGGACAGACAAAGGGACTTAACATCACGGTACTGGAAATTAAACAAGGAGGTAAGGAAGAGTGCTAGAAAGGACAAGAAAGAATTCTTCAACTGAAGCTGAGACTGCAGCAGGGCAGCGTAACATGAAGAGGTTATACGAAATAACTAGAACGATGTCAGGAAAGAAAAGTAAACAGACAAGGCCAGTTAAGAACAAGGAAGGCAGGACCATCTCCACAGAGCCAGAGCAAAGGGCGAGATGGGCAGAACATTTCCATGACATCTTAAATAGACCACCTCCTCCTGTTACGCCAGGCTTTATTGAAACAAATGGACCCCTTCTAACTGTCAGCATCCATCCACCATCCAAAGCAGAGATTGTTAGAGCTGTGAAACAACTGAAGAATGGGAAGGCAGCAGGACCAGACGGGATTCCGCCTGAAGCACTCAAAATCGATCCTAACAACACAGCAGAAATGCTACATCCACTTTTCCTTAAGATCTGGGAAGCAGAGAAAGTTCCAACAGAATGGAAGCATGGTTATCTGGTGAAGCTGCCCAAAAAGGGAGATCTTGGACTCTGCAACAACTGGCGTGGAATTATGCTTCTCTCCATCCCAAGCAAGTTATTCTGCCGCATTATCCTTGAAAGGCTTAAGGACGCCCTGGACAAACAACTGCGATGTAACCAGGCAGGGTTTAGGAAAGATAAATCCTGCACTGACCACATTGCCACTCTAAGGATAATCATCGAACAATCCAACGAATGGCAGACTCCATTATACATGAATTTCATCGACTTCGAAAAGGCTTTTGACAGTGTTGATAGGAACATCATCTGGCAACTCATGCATCACTATGGAATTCCATCAAAGTTCATCAAGCTGATACAGGACCTATACGAGTCGTCATCTTGTCAAGTCATTCACAACGGGAAGCTGACAGAATCTTTCGAAATGAGCACAGGAGTTCGTCAAGGCTGTTTGTTGTCTCCGATGATCTTCATCATGGTGGTCGATTGGATTATGAGAGAGGTAGAAGATCAGGGTAAGACAGGAATCCAATGGACACTAACAACTCAACTCCATGATTTGGATTATGCAGACGACATATGCCTTCTTTCCCAAAAACTACAACATATGCAAGCCAAAACCAACAACCTGGCACAGATTGCAGAGACAACCGGCCTCAGGGTGAGCAAAGAGAAAACCAAAGTAATGCGAACCAAAAGCAAGCAGCGGGGCAAAATTAAGTTGAATGGCGAGGATCTGGAAGATGTCGAAAGTTTCACTTATCTAGGCAGTATCATCACAGTCACTGGAGGAACTGAGGAGGATATGAAGTGCAGAATTGGTAAAGCGAGACTGGCGTTCAACATGCTTAGACCAGTCTGGAATGCCTCCTCGATTTCCACCAAAACCAAGTTGCGCATCTTCACCACTAATGTAAAAGCTACGCTTCTCTATGGCTCAGAGACCTGGAAAGTGACACAAGCTCTATCAAATAAGCTACAAAGCTTTGTCAACAAGTGCCTCAGAAAGATCCTCAAGATTCACTGGCCAGAAAAGATCAGTAACAAAGAACTTTGGAGCAGGACAGGACAAGAGCACATACCAACTGAGATAGCAAGAAGGAAATGGGCTTGGATCGGCCACACACTAAGAAAACCAGGCACTGACACCACCAAGCAGGCCTTAAAGTGGAATCCGCAGGGGAAAAGAAAGGTGGGAAGACCTGCTAAGAGCTGGAGAAGATCAACTGAGGAGGAGTTAAAGAAAGCTAACATCAGCTGGAACGCAGCAGAGAAGGCGGCAGCAAATAGAGTTCGGTGGCGAAGCATTGTTGACGCCCTTTGCTCCACCAGGAGCCTAAAGGAATAAGTAAGTCACAGACGATTAACACTCAAAAAGGGACATTTTCGTTCAGTCGAAACGGTGTAAATCGACTGGTGCATACTGGTTCATTATGTTTCCCATATTGGAAATTGTCTAAGCTTTTGTTGTATTATAATTTTACGCCAAGCACCACTAGCTGAAAGCCGTGTTCAACAAAAACGTCCGACCTACTAGACGAAGAGAAAAGTCGGCCATTTTACCTTGTTCGAGAAAATGACCAAATTTACCATGATACGCTTTTAAAAATGTTAGACTTTCGACGCAAAAAACTAACTAACCTATTCCCGACCTATCCAAATCTAATATTTAAGGAGAGAAAAGGCCAGCGAATGTTGTGCAAACGATGATCAAACTCACCCGAAAAACCGCTCGCATCACAACAATCTTCCGCCATGTTGAAAATTGATCAAAATAATGCATTGCGGTCATAGTGCGCACACCACCTGCACATTTCCGGTATTTCCGAGAAACCATGACAGAAGAACACAGACACTTTCTAGAAGTCAGTTTTACTCGCTTATCGCAACTTTGTCGCTGGTTATCGCGAATACGACGCTCATAAGAGTCGACTTATGTCAAGTCTAAGGTTTAAAATGGATGTAACAACACTAAAGAAAGAAGTTACTTGTTCTGTGTGCGAGCAGCCGTACAGAGAGCCAAAACAACTGCCATGTTTACATATTTTCTGCCTTGAATGTCTGAACAACATAGCGAGAACTAGCGCCCGCCCTGGCAAGATCAAATGTCCGCTCTGCCAGATTGAAATCGTTGTTCCCGAAAGTGGCACCATGGAATCTCTGCCTAGCTGTTCTTACCCAAAAAATATTTTAGATGCTTTGGCGATCAAAGAATGCAGCACCTCGAAAGTGACCTGTGGAAATTGTGAGATGAAGAGCGAAGAAACGTCGTATTGTTTTCATTGCGCAGGATTTTGGTGTAATGTTTGCCTCGAGGCGCACAACATTCTTCGCGCAAACAGAGATCACAACATCCTTATGCTTAAAGATTTTCAAGAAAAGGATGTTGAAGTCGTTCTCAAGCGACCGGCGTTTTGTCAGAAGGTGGGTCACGAGAGAGAAGCACTCAAGTTTTATTACAAAATGTGTGCAATCCCTGTGTGTCAGAACTGTGTGGATGTTGAACATGGCAAACACGACGTGGAATATTTAGAAGTAACTGCAACAGCGGTGAAGAACAGTATGGCAGCTCAACTGGAAGCTTCAGAAAAGGAAAGACAAACATTCTCTAATTGCTTGCGAGAATTGGAGGCGAAATCGCGTGGAATCAAACAGCATTCTCACTGTGTGATAACACAAATTCAGGATTTAGTAAAATCACTGATCCACGAAATTCAACAATCGGAGCAGGAATTAATTATGAAAGTGGAAGAAGAGGCAAAGATCAAACAAGATCGCGTGACAAAGAACGAAACAATAGTCCGCGATCATCTCAAGAAGGTTGACGACACTATGTCACAAGCCAGGCATTTCATTGACTTCAGCACAACTGCAGATCTTGTGAGGGCAAAAGCGTCCATAAGCGAGCTACTGCAAAAACATCCGGCACCAGAATTGATCACATCTACTCAAGACAAGGAAACTTTCGATTTCCACATTGTCTTCTTGAAAAACAAAGCTTTATGTGACAGTATGCAAAATTCAGGAATCGGTATCCTAGCCAAAACTGACACAAAAGTGAATCAATGTACCGTGGAAGACTTGAAAGAAGCGAGTGCGGGCTTGGAAACCCGATTTAAACTTTTAACTCGGAATGCCAAAGGGAAACAGTCATATTCGCCTGGTGATCATGTTGTCGTGGAGTTGGCCTCGATAGAAGATGGAACACTCGCTGGAGAGACTAAAATTGTGAACAAGAATAATGGCAGCTACGAGGTTTCTTGTATTCCAAAACGGGAAGGAAAACATGAAGTCACTGCGCGTGTAAATGGAGAGGATGTCAGCAATCTCGAGCTTCTTGTCATGCACGTCAAGAATCGATCCTACAAACTTGTGCAAACTGTCAGTGGGAGGGGAACTGGTGCTGGCGAATCACTTCTATGGGGGGTTGCTGTTAATGACAAGAATGAAATTATAGTTAGCGACAAGAAAAATAACCGACTTCAAGTATTTAACGAAAAAGGAAACTTCATCAAAACTGTTGAACATGAGCTGTTGAGTTGTCCAAGTGGAATATGCATTGGTAACGCAGGAAGGATTTATGTAGCAGCCATGAATAAGATATTGTTGTTTAATCCAAACGGGAACTTTATTAAAGAGATTTGTTACGAAGAAAATCAAGATTGGGGTGGAATGACATCAGATAAACAGGGAAATATTATTGTGTGCTGTAAAGGTGGAGTCCGCATTCTTTCACCAGAAGGTGAACTCCAAAAGGAACTAAGTAGAAACGGTCTCGTTCCATTCGACTGCTTGTACTATGAAA
>NC_135762.1:29515535-29710535 GCF_052425735.1 Oculina patagonica
GTTTCAAAGTATGGTATGTCAGGTCCATCATTGTTGATGCCAAAAGAAATCAAGATTGCTTTGGCCAGGTTGATTACAGCAATCATAGATAAAGCGGCAAGGGACAATGTTTCAGCTTTGTTTGCCAGTGGATCTCGAAAGGGCTTCTTCAAAACATGATGAATGGTGATCAGAAAGCATGCGGCAACCATGCAAACCATACCCAACATCATATTGGCTATGAAAGATTGACATGCAAGGAGGAGGAATCTTCGACCAATCAGCACGCTCTCCCAGTACAGTGTTCCTTCATCTTCACCGTTTGGTTTACGGAAAGGACCATGAAGTATTTCCAAAACATCTTTGTTGACAACTTGCACACTCGTGGAAACGCCTCTTCTTCTTGCCAACATGTCTTTAACCAACCAGTAGATGAGAAATGGCAATGGAATCATGCAAGCAGTGAGAAATTCACTAGCAGTAATTGAAGCCCTGTAAAGCTTGGAGGATCCGTAGAAAAGGACGATAATAAATGGAACCACGAACACTGCAATATAAGCAAGAAGAATATACTGCCACCACTGCATACATGGAACATTTGCATCGATAAACAGCCTCTTTCCAGATCCAATCGAGACGCAGTGCATTAGCGTCAGGGACGTTTCTGCCAGCCGTTCGTATCCCAGCAGCAACACTTCCATGACAACAGCCATGTAATGAATTAGGGGTGGTTTTTCTTTTCCCCTAATCATGTTTATGACAGCATGGACACCGTAAACGATGATAACTTCAGACATTGTCACGAACACTGTGCCAGACAACAGCAACTGCTTTGTCACAGCCGTTAGCCCTACAAAAGGACATCCAATCCCTCTGTTGATTGTTCGAACCTGGAAGTTAAAAGCAGCAACCAGGAAGTAAATAAACGGTATCTTTTGATGAAGACATTCCTCTAAAGATCCGACCATCAGGAGCTCAGCAGCTTGGTAGAAATAAAAGGTAATTTTTATATAACCACTATCTGAGTGTTCACGATCCTCAACAAGGCCCAAGTCATCTCTTGAATTATTCTCTACTTTTTTGTTAAACCAAAGGATCTGAGTTCCAAGGAAACTTAGCATCGGAGGCTTTTTCAAAAGATAAAGTACCAGTGCAAATGTTAGCAATATTGTCAGAATCCACACAGTATAATTGTTGCATTTTGTAGATTTGCAGCATTCAGCTGAGAAGAGTGTTTCGGTGAATCCGTCTGCGCATTTTCCACAGAGGGTGCCGTTTCTGTTACCATGACAACTGTTGTAATCTGCTGACTCAACAGATGGACAGTAGTGTTCTGGACAGGCAATAAACTCCAGTTTTGGTGGATGGTTTGAAGATTGATAACCCCAGAAATTTGGTTTAGCAGCTATGTTACTTCGAATACAGCTTGATCCAAAAGGACAAGGTAGGCAGAGGACAGAAGTGGCTACAGTTAAACCTCGTGTAGCTCCCTTTTTGAGGCTGTAATAACCCGAAGAACAGGATCTGCAAGAATACCTCAAGACGGTCACATTAAGTCGGCAAAAGCTTTTGTTTTTTTCAGTGAATGCAATGTGTGTGGCATTTTCGAATGAAAGTTCTTGTCCTTCGCTACACTGCAAATTCGATGTCTCGTCCATCTCAACATATCCTCCGCTGGAGATGTCAAGCAAGGCCGGATTGGAACTCCTGTCAAAATACAGCGAGGTCATAGATGTGTTTTTAAGCTTTAAAGGTCCTCCACTTTCGGTATATAGGAACGTGGGATTATTAAATGTAGAAATGTTAGGAAATTTCATGCTCTCCTTTGTTCTCGAAAATCGACAATCTTCGAAATCTACTCGGCCAGTTCCATACGCGGAGTACACATGCCCAGTGCTGCGAATGCCAAAATTGTCACGAAAGGTGCATCGTCGAAATTTTGTGAAACCATTACTGACATAAACAGCCCCAGCAGCCAATCCGACGTTTTCCACAAAGATGGTATCCTCAAATACCACGTAACTGTCGTAGTGCCATGATGGGTGGATCTCGTGGGTGGCGTTTGACGGAACGCAGCCCAATTGTAGAGATCTGTCTGGCTTTGTCAAAATCGAAATTGCACCAGTAGCGGTCTCGTAAAAAAACTGACTCCCTTTACTCACAGACCACTTATATCGATGGACATTGATGCAATTCCGAAATAGAGTTCGTCGTATTGTGACGTTTTTATCTCCTTCGAAGAAAAGAGCAAAATTACTGGAAGGTCTTGAGATGAATGTATTATTGTCAAGTTCTATGACGGCCTTTGAACAGTTGATCTGTTTAAGTGACGGAATATTGATGCGAACAGCATAGCTTTTGCCGTTATTTTCCACAGTTTCCTTACTATTGCTGGTAAAATTCGTGTTTGTGATGACTACTTGGACGGATGTTGGATCGTAGATAGTCAACAACATGTCATATACGTTATTAATAAAAGCGCAGTTATCAATGTAGATATCGACTGGAAATGAGCTATTTTTTGGACGTGATGATACTACTTGAAATCCATAACGAAACTGGATCAATGTGATTTTCACCAGTTTAATGATATATTTTGGACTTATAAAGAGGGCTTCCTTTTTCTTGGTATTGCTCACTATTAAGCTTTCTGCAAACGTCACAATTCCTGCATTTCCGTTTCCCGCCAGTATCTGAATAAATCTGAATCCTCTCCTTCCTTTTGCAGCATTGTCTATGAAACTGCATTTTGAAACGGTTACATTAGATTTCCCTCCAGTGGTAACCACTCGCAAAGCACCTTCAACTGTCATTGCCTTTTTGTTGTGAAATCTGGACGCCTCTGCTGATACACTTCCGCCTTTTAGCAAAACGTGGACAGCTGTGCATTTAGACCATTTTCCTTGCCAATGCTCAATGGTCACATTTCTTAGATTAAAATATAGTTTTTGTGGACTTGATTGATTATGATGTCCAGCCCATAAGGGTTTTCCAACTGTTATTGCACACCCGTACTTCCTTGCGCTGCTTCTACTGAATCGAACGCTGGTAAGGTTGATGTACAAAAACCCATCGGGGCTATCAACGAAAAGCGATCCGGCGTCAGCTTCATTTTGCTGGAACGTAGTGTTAGAAATTCTTAATGACGCACCAATAGAGGCCTCCAGAGACAAGCACGAGCCGGCTCTTTTCATCGTAGACTGCTTGTGGAAATAGGAATCTTGAATATCTATTTCTGCCTCGTCGGACTGAACTTTGATGCACTGCACCGACGGATTATTATTGCACTTCAAGTTGACGAACTTTGCGCGGGTTTTTCTCGCATGCGAAAAGTACAAACTTGGCACAGTCAGCTTAGGTTTTCTATCTAATGAATTCTTCCAGGAAGGTAACCTGTTAAAACTCAGCTCCACATCTTTGTACGTCTCGTTTGTAATCGCCGTTGAAACGTTGACATTTATGAAAGGACCTCGGTTTTTGGCGCACTTGACCTTCTCGCAGAAAATCTGAATATTTACTTGTTTTAAAGCTTTATCCTCGTTGGAAGCTATCTTCATAACTCCTCTTTCAGAACGCTGCACACCATGAAATCCATTTTGTTTGAAATGTGTACCACTGATATTAATCGCAACAGAGCGACTTTTACTTCTGATATTATCAAGTAAAAGGAGATGGATGCAGTGGGAATTATTGTGAAAGGATGAAAATCCTTGAATATCCAGCCGAAAAGTTGTCATGTTCTGTATTGTAATGTTCAAAGCCCTTGGAGCGTTGTGGAAAGAGCAGTTGACAATTTTGACATGATGACAGTTTTCAAATGTAAGAGGTGTTTGCCAAAAAGCGATCCCTGAAAACTCGAACCTTAATGTTTGCTGTTCGTCATTTGGTTTCTGAAAATGAAATCCTTCCACACAGAAAACGTGAGGCGTCGAGTAGAACGCCTTCATAGTCAAGTTCTTGCTGATGTTAACGCCTGGATTAAAACCCTGGTCAGGAGGACCGCGTGCACAGTCGAAAGGATGCTGCTCGGTTCCACTACCGTTGAGAAAAATTATTCCGCCCGTTTCCACTTGACGAATGGCTTGAGCAATGGACTTACAGGGGTGACCCTGCGAACCGCAATTATTACAGTCTTGTCCATAAAGTGAGACATAAACACTCTCGAGTTGAGATCTTTCTGCACCTGAAATTTTGAAACGTAATTAGGTAAAGACCTGAAAAATGATATGGTCAAACAAAGGGATTGGTCGTACTTGTTTTGACGTTTTAGCTTCTCCTCTCATAAACTGACTAAAACCCTATAAAAACCGGCAAAACATTTTAATTTTTTCTTTTCAGTATCGCTGTCTCAGTGAATCGACTAAACGGCTTGCGTCACACAAATTGCATATAAAATGACAAAACCATTTTTTTTTCCGATTTCGCACAGACCGTTTACAGTTGGGCGCTGTTTCGAAAGTAGGGCAAACACGGCACGAAATGCAAAACACGTTTCGCAAGTCACTCCCATGTAAGCAGAAAATTTACATAGAAAAACTTAACGGCATCATCTTATTTGTCAGCGACGTTACTTTATAATACAGACCTCTGACAAATATGTCAGAAGGATAACATTACCTCAGTGTTGATATGACATGAAATACTGAAATGTTTACACTGGAAAAACACTTCTGCTCAGTAAAAAAGCAATGTTTATATTTGTATCATGAATACTGTATTTTACGCTAGGATTGCTCAACTGTTATGATCGCGCGGC
Source organism: Oculina patagonica (assembly GCF_052425735.1). Classification (NCBI taxonomy): domain Eukaryota; kingdom Metazoa; phylum Cnidaria; class Anthozoa; order Scleractinia; family Oculinidae; genus Oculina; species Oculina patagonica. The sequence goes on from NC_135762.1 coordinate 29,520,271, forward strand.
GATGACCGTGCCCTGAACGATTCGATTTTAATGAAATTCTATATGGTGCCAGGGCTTTCTCTTCTTCCTTGTCTACGTACGTTATTTTATTCCACTCTGAAAATACCGTGGAAAACAAATGCCACTTTAGTTCCGCATTATTTAGGAGCTTCTTGTCTTTGTTCGATAATTATAGCAGTTTTGAACTTGACTAAAGGCCAAAGAACAACTTTGTTAATTAATCTTTTATCGGAGCTTTGTAATCGGAATTCAAATACTCAACGCCTGAACCGGCAACTTTTGCTTTCAACGGAACTTCGATAAAGCGATTTTTCTTCCTTAAATCTCAGTAACTGCGTTCACCAAGTAAACTGCGCGGCCTATACCGCCTCAAGCGAGCGAGAACGTTAACTCGGGGCTTCTGCTGAAATCATTTCTCGAATATATTTCACTTTCCAATATCAGCAACATGACAATAAAACGTACTTTAAAGTTTCCATCTGATGTGCTGGTAAAAGCAAGAAATCAAGTATAAAATAAAGGCCCATTCCGTAAGCCGGGTATAACTACAGGTGAGATTGTCGCACCTCCTGAAAGCTTATAGCGCTTAAATATATATATTTTTTGAATTAGTACCTTATACAAATTAGGTTTTGGTATCAATTTGTTTTAGTTTATAACACAACAGAACTGTAACGGCACTCTTAGTTGACTGAGTTAACTACGGCTTATTTAAAATAAAAAAAGGCTCGATCCTAGACTAGACTAGACAAGACTAGACTAGACTACCTTGCGCTGAAGTGTTATCAGTAACATTATTTAAGTTTTTCGGTTTCAATAATCAAATAACTGTATGATTTAGTATATCAGTGATACGGGAGCCAAAATAATGGCGACAAATTGAACAGTATCTTCTAATGTTTGATAAGAGACATTGACGGGGAGCAGGGATGGCGCAGTGGTGAGAACGCTCACCTCCCACCAATGTGCTCCAAGGGTTTTTCTCCGGGTTCTCCGGTTTTCCTCCCTCCTCAAAAGCCATCTAATTTCCAATTCGTTCAGGAATCCGAGGGCCACAGGTTTGTCAGGCGCAAGTACTATTACGTGCAATCCTTGTTAAATAACGCCGGCCAATTTCTTGATGAGAAGAATTCAAGAATTGAGTAAAATATGCGAAACAAGTTTTATAACTTGAATGAAGTAGTTGCAATTGTTTGATTTTAAAAACCACACCCTGAAAGCAAAGATCACGTCAAACACATGCGATGGCTTTTGCTTTGATGAAATAACAGGACATCCGGGCAGTACATTTACTGTCTTTAAAACACTGCCAATAAAATATTTCTACAATATAATAGGCTGACTGTTCTATTTCTTTATTCTCACCTGATTTGTTGCTAGACAGCATCAAATTGAGGAGAACCGCTACAAAAATCCGCAAACACACCATTGTAAAAGCAGCAATCAGATCGAATAACGTCCGTTTACCTTTTCCTTTACATGACGTTTGATTGGTTCCTTGGTTAGAATAAGGCAATGTTGGCGTGATTTTAAAGCGATCGAACCGGTCTAAAGGGTAAAGATGTCAGCAGCGAAAACCAAATGAAGTGACGTGCTCGGAAAACGGAATGTGACAGCAATTTGTTTGATCATTTGCAATTCAATTATTCCCAAAGAATGACATCTGCTATTGACAGTTTTATTTTCTGGTATATTTCATTTTCTAGAAATTCGTTTTAAGCTTGACAACTTGGCTGGGCGAAAGCAGGTTTAACAACGAACATAAAAAAATCTGCCTTGGACCTTTTCGTTCAACCTTCGCAGGTCACAAACGTTTGGGATTATAAGGCGCTAAACAAACTTCAACAGTAGTAATTCAGGGGCGGATTTAGAAGGGGGCCGAGGGGGCCGCGGTCCCCTTTTTTCTCTGTAAGCAACATTTGAATTTTTCATTGGGCGGGGGGGGGGGGGGATGCCCTCTCGCCACAATTTCCTCGACTAGTTCTTTCTGAATTTTCTGGATGACCATGGTAATTTGCTGGTTAGTAAATGATAAGCAGTTCTGCTTTTTAATATTACAAAGGTTCCGTTTCCGTCAAACATCACGCGCTAATGACTTGTTTCCTATTTTTACAAAACCGAATGAAAACAACAAGGGAGACGGGAAAAAATTGACGGGAATAAGCTTTTATTTAAAAATACTTTATTATAGAGAACTAACGCTCCTGCAAATTAAGGTCTATGAAATTAACGCGACTTAAGAATTGGAAGGAAAATTATTTGAACAAAGGAAATTCACGCGAAAAAGGGGGGCAAATTTTCAAAATGAAGAAAATTAACGCGATTATTGAAGTACAAAACTGAAATAAAGGATGTCCGAACCACTCTTGTGAAAGCAAGAATGAATTAGAAATATTGCAGATGGCATGCCTTTAATGCTTTTACATTGTAAAAGATTAAAAATAGTGTACAGAAAAGAGAAGGTTATTGTTTTCTAGTTGTTATATGTGTTCGGACAGTATCCAGAATTTGGGGTGAAATTAACGTCTCGGAAAATAACGCTCCACTTAAATAATGTCGCGGATATTAACGGTCACAAAACTTAACTCGACTTGAATTAACGGAATTATGAGAATTCGCGTTAATTTCATTGAGCGGTAATTTCCTATAATAAGGTAATCGCTAATTTAAAAACAAGGCAAAAATTAAATGCTTCCTTGTCGACCTTGTGATACGATTAGAAGCGCTATGACAGCGGTCGAGTGAAACACTTTGTTGAGTATTAATCTGTACAGTCATTAACTAAATAAAAAGCCGTGGCAAATTAAAAAAAAAGAAAAATGACTATTTGAATGTTACACCATCTTCTTAACGTTTAACAATTGGTCCATGCTTTAGCGTGCACTTTCGAGTTATGATGCACGCGGGAAGTTTGGAGAGCACGAAAGAAGCGTAAGAGTTCTCTCGAGGCAATAGCCGAGAGCAACTCTAGCTTCTTGAGTAAGCGGCAAGGGACAATTTTTCAACTTTGTCAGACAGTGGATCACGATACAGATTCTTCACAATTTGGTGGATGGTTAGGGAAGGTACCTTTGTCTTGGGGGGAGGGGGGAGGGCTGGGGAATTTTTTTTTCAAAAAAGGGTTTGCCCTCCCCTGCGTTTTAATAAAATAATAAACTCGTGACCCCCCCCCCCCCCCCCCCCCCCCCACCTTTAAGTGACTGACAAAAGTGCGACCCTACCCTCACTACTGCATGGTACATGTATGTTCCATGCCGTAGAAACATCAGAACATTTCGCTTGGGAACTACGGCAAAATGTTTGAATAGGAATACATCTCGATATTGAATGTTTGTGCGCTGAAACAAGAAAATGCGAACATGAACAATCAGTGTGGGATACAGTCAACTCTCTCTAAAACGGACATCGTCGGGACCGGCTCCAACTGTCCGTCTTAGAGAGGTGACCGTCTTATAGGGAGTTTAGTTAGAGTAAAATGACTGAAAAATGTCAGGGATGGGATTAACACCAGGTGTCCGTCTTATGGAGGTGTCCGTTAAGAGAGAGTTGACTGTATTTACGTTTTATAGGGTAAAGCGCAGAACTAAACGATTCAGGAGATCAGCAGCGGTTAGTCAACAGCAAGAAGCTGAACAAACGATACCTGAGTGTAGTACCTCTGGATACGGACGGGAAAGAACACGAGTACTCTGAGAGAACTATGTGCCATGGCATAATATACATGTAGAAATGTATCCTAGTACCTATAATAAAACACCATATTAAATCAAAGTAGGTGAAAAGAAAAATCTGTTAAAGAAAAATGAAACGCAACATCACAAAAATTTATGAAATGAAACGTTTTTAAGCCGATCTGTTTTTTTTTTTAAACTAAATTTTCGGCGACTACTGCGCACCTTCATCAGAGTTCAAAAGTTCGTTAACAAATTCACAAAAAATCTCGTTAATAAATTCTGGAAAAGATGTGTGACCCTCGCCTTGAATTCCCCTTAAATAGCTCACAAAGAGGTACGGCCCTCTCCTTTTGGTGCTCGCTTTCACTGATGACCCTCCCCTCTGAGCCCCGCCCCCCCCCCCCCCAAAGAAAAAACGTACCTTCCCTATCACAAAGCATGCACCAATCATGCAAACCATTCGCAACATCAAATTTGTTATGAATGATTGACATGCAAGAAGGATGAATCTTCGACCAATCAGCACGCTCTCCCAGTGTAGTGTTGCTAGCTGTATTTTCATTGCTTGGTTTTTGAAAAGGATCATGGAGTATTTCTAAACCATCTCTGTTAACAACTGGCATATTTGCAGATTCTTCTCTTCTCCTTTTTAGCTTTTTGTTATAAAATCAGTAGATGAGAAATGGCAGTGCAGGTGGCAACGTAAATAACGACTGCAAATGTGACTTAATCGCATCCCATATATGGTCCGGGCGTATTGGAGGTGAACAATCTAGTGGGGTCGTTCTATTGTATCGTCTCACATATCTCACATGTCATGTGATTTGTTATAGTGTTTTATCTGCAACAAACTTTGACAACATTATGACGAAAATTATCATCAATTTGCAATACGAGGACAGACGCACAAAAAACTGACGTCTATTTGTTTTTTACAATAAAGAAGCCAAAACTGATTTTCAAACGAACGAAATGCGAAAGAAATGTAAGATTCAATGGAAGATGCGATTGACGCAGAATCTGAAGTTCATCGCTGTAATTCGGAGAATCACAGGCTCGTATAAATTAAAAGTTTAGTAAAAATAGGCCAGAAATATAAGGAAAAATTCGAATTGCTCAACCAACCTTCATTGCAGTGAAAACTGTTCACAAAATTTTTCGCTAAAAATGCAACTTCTTAATCTCAAGGACAGCCATAGCAATTTTGTAATTCCACATGTGAAATTATAAACTAACGCTGCAACTTTGCGCCAAAATTGAGGAGTAGTTTGTCACCAATGATATTAGCAGGTAAATAACGCAGTTTACAAGCCAAAAATAAAGAACACCTGCTAGCCTTTTCTTATTCACAACTTAGCAATAATGGAAACATGAACGGTTGTCTGAGTTAAGTAGTAGTCGTTTATGAATTTTAAACCAATAGAGGTCACAATATGCAAAATAATGTAACATTGAAATTGCTGTCAAAAACAGAAAGGGGACTTCTATTTTATCCCGTCAAAAAAAAGGAAAAAAAACTGACGCTTACATTGCAGAACATGTCAAGTTCACTAAAAACAAAATTCAATTCAATATTTGGCGCTTAAAAAGTATATTGACTGTAAAGCTTTGACCGTATATCAGCACTGGTAATACAAAATATTATTTTTCAACAAAATTAACGCCTTGCCGTTAAGGTACAGTCATTTTGCTAGGAGTTAGGTTCGTCACATTTACATAAGAACAAGACAAAACAAACTGCCTTTCAACCCGTCGCCCACTGAGGCATTCACAGCAATGAAGTATTTTTAATCATTAAACCAATCCTATTTTATGAGCTGTATTTTGAGCTATTTTAAATATCAATATGAAATTAACCATACCATCCAAACTGGCACGTAAGATTTGCAGAAAACTAATCAAATTATTCGGTCGACGTAAAACATCTGGATGTTTAAACAAGCAAATAAAAAAGGAACAAATTACAACCGTTATCTAACATTAGCCCTAAACCATCGTATGCTTAGTTTTGGCACAAACAACAATAAAAAAAACCTTCATTCGTAGTCAAATGATCTAGATAGACGTACAGCAACGCCAGGGGCCAGCAGAAGAAACCGACTTTTACTGCTCTTGTTGTTTTACTTTTCAGTGAAGCAACAGGTCATGCAAATGCAACTAGCTACCTTTAAATACAAGTCAGCGCATAACACTCTGCCCACCTGCAGTAGACGTCAAAAGCTGAACAGATATCTATAAGTGAATCTCTATGACACTAACAGGTATTTTAACAACAAATATTACACATCCCACCGACAAATTAGCTGCACACAATGAATGCTGTTCGAAGCACGAACATCCCCACTTGTTTTTACACATTTTAGCAGCCAAATGATTGACGTACAATTTTACATTAAACAACAAAAAAAGAAGGAAAGAGACAGTTAATATCACACAGAAAAATCCTGCTAATCGTTTAAACTGAATCGCTGAGCGCCTTAAATTTCAAGCGGACCATCCTTTGAACAGGGATACCTTATAGCATCATCTACATATCAGCCCATGTTGAGCTCATTTCAAATACGGAAAGTAATGAACCAATATGGTTTTATCACAGTGCTTCGCATTTGTTTGTTTTTGGTGCTACGCTGTTGTTCAAGCCCCATATAAAGAAGGAGATGTTATGTTAGGTGGACTATTCAGTGTTCGCCAGTTGCAAGAAACGTCGGAGGACCAATGCGGGGAGATTACCAAGGAAGTGGCAAGCGCTGAGGCCATGATCTTCGCCATTGATAAGATAAACAACGACTCAAATCTACTTCCAAACATTTCTATTGGATATAAGATACATGATGATTGTGAAAGCATCACGGAAGCAACGCGAATCACCTATGAAATGTTTCAAAATAAGTGTTTTACAAACACAACACATAGCAAAGTGGGAAGGAGATCCATTTTGGCTTTAATTGGCCCAACCTTCTCAAGTACAGCTCTTGTTATCGGCGGATTTCTTCAAATGCTTAATGTTCCAGCCTTAAGCGGGACAACAACGAGTCCTGAACTGAGTTCATATACCTACAAACATTTGCATCGAACAGTGCCTTCAGATACATTTTTAGCAAAAGCTGTGGCTGACATCATAGATCACTTCAACTGGACCTATGTAGCTGCTGTTGGAGTCGATGATTCGTTTGGACGAAATGGAGTTTGGTCAGTCATCAAAGAAGCCGAAAACAAAAATGGCTCATATTGCGTTGCTGTCACAGAATTTATACCCCACAATACGCAGAAATCAAGCATTAGACACATTGTTACAAAGCTAAGGCGACACAAAAACATACATGTTATCATTTTGTGGATTTCTGGTGTCATTGTAAGGAATTTTTTTAAGGAAGTCAAGAGACAAAACCTCTCTGGGCGAGTTTGGGTTTTTAGCGACATAGCCTTTACTTTAACTGTAAATGGTTTTCTCCCTTCTGACCTTTCGCCGCTTCATGGATCAATAGCATTCCAACCACATAATTTCCAAGACGAAGGATTTAAAGAACACATGAAAGCGTTGCTATATAATGAGGAAAATAAGCAGGACCTTCCAGAATGGTGGGGCGATATCAGGAAGCTGAATAGGAACTGCTCGGGCAGTAAGGACAATGCTACTCACAAGGAACGATGCGTACACAATATTGTTCATGACATGTACAACTCATATGTCCCATATGTCATTGATGCTGTATATTCCGTGGCATATGCCTTAGACATCTCCACTCAAGAAACCAACCTAACTGATAGTGATTATGACATGCAAAGGCTGCTTTCTAAAGTTAATTTTGTGGGACTTACGGGACAAATCTTATATGATCAGTTTGGCGATAGGCTATCCGCGTTCTATGATATTGTCAATTTCCAACAAGTACAAGAAGCTGATGCCAAGGGACTAAAACAAGTTATAGTCGGAAAATGGGACGCGACAGAGCGGTTACACTTAGACGATAATATTCGTTGGAACAGCCAAGACGGACGGTTTCCAAAAACTGAATGCCTGGAGCAATGCTCAGCGGGAACAAGGAGATCAACTACGTCGCCTTGCTGTTGGCAATGTGTCCCGTGTCCTCGTGGTACGGTCAACCCAGTTCCTGGTGCTCAAAGCTGCATCCCTTGCCCAAGAGGGAAACGTTCCAGTGACGACAGGACAGTCTGTTTAAATTTACCTTTGGCCAATTTGAGTTATACTAGTGCAGGAGGGATCGCTGTTCTCGCATTTGCCGTTTTGGGTATCATTGCTACACTCTTTCCACTTGCTGTAATGTGTAGATTTTGGAACATTCCTATTGTTAGAGCATGCAACAGGAAACTAAGCCTCGCTCTATTAGGAATTATTCTCTTGCTGCTGTCCCTAGTGTTATTGAATCTCTTTACACCTACAGATACAATTTGCAAGATATTTTACCCATGGCGTTACATTACTTACAACCTGTGACTTTCCCTTCTACTGGTAAAAGCCTTGCGCATTTCCAGTGCTTTCCAAGTTCCAATGGTAACCAGTTCAACGATAACCTCTCTTACTAATAGATTGCAATCAGTGATAATTATAAGTCTGCAAGCGTTCCTGATGATTGCGTTGCTACCTTGGTTGCTTGTAGATCCACCAGTCGTGGTCAAATTTATCTACCCAGAACGGTATACTTTTGTTAAATGCAAAGCATACAATACGTTAGTTGGAAAATCTATGTTCTTGCTAATATGTTCCTTCATTTTCTTTCAACTGTTAATTTCTGCATTCTGTTTCTTTAAAGTAAGAAGTATTCCAGAAAACTTTAGCGAGGCCAAGCGAATGGGATTTTCAATGTATGTATATTTTATTTCTTTACTCGCTTATCATACGGTAGAGCTCTCTATGGATGAAAAGTATGTGGTGGTTGTGGACTGTGTTACAACACTATTGAGTGCTTACGGTTTTGTTTGTTGTGTTTTCTTGCCAAAAATATATATCATCCTATTTAAGCCGGAGCTGAAAACCTCAGCTAGCGTAGGTCAGGAAGTAACTCAGTTCTCGTTTGGATCAAGCTCCGTACGTGTGAATCCCGCATTTGATAGCTCCATCCAGCAAGGCCGAACTTAATACGTTTATTTCACAAGGACGAAAGGTCCTTTTGATTGTGGTACTTGAGAAACTGTAGATCATATAAATAACGAGTTCAGGGGAGACAAGAAAATGACAACTCGTAGTTGTTGTTTTTTGTCTTGTTTTTATTTCAGGGTAATTTTTATCCAGTTGCCAAAGCTTATCTCGGTTCTACTTGTGAAAATTCAGTTAGCTGGTGTTTAATTAGTAAATTTGTAGGTTATTGCAACTTGGTTGAACCTGTAGATGATTAATACCCACAATAAAATGAACACAATATACCATATACAATATACTAACACATTATTCATCTTTGCTTTTCTGAGTTGTCTTTTTTTTATCTTGCGGCGATTTTGTTTTACTGCCAAAGGCATGAATCGTCAATAAAACTAGAATCATAATTCACGCGCGCGCGTACAAGGACTCAGCGTAAGTTTCTATCGTCAAAATAATTCAAGTTAGTTTTAATTAATTTGAAATATATTTCTTTCTTTAAAATAAGGTTTCCAAGTTTTTATTAAATGAAAAGATATCCATGTCATTGATATTATTCCAGCCCGGTGAAAGCGGAATTAACTATTTACTGTGTTCCTTCTTAGTAAGTAAAGTAAAACCTTAATTTCAGTGCCAATGTGTTAAGCCCGCGTGGATTGAAATTTGTTGTTGGTTCCTGCCTTGCTCCGAGGGTTTTTTCTCTTGGGTTCTCCGGTTTTCCTCCATCCTCAAAATCCAACTCTTCTAAATTCCAATTCGATCAGGAATCCCAGGGCCACAAGTTTGTCAGTCGTAAGTACTGTTACGTGCAACCCTCGTAAAATAACGCCAATTTATTAATTATGAGAAAAATTCAAGAATCGGGTAAAATATGAGAAACATTAACGTGAATAAAGTAGTTGTTTATTTAAAAACCACACCCTGAAAGCAAAGATCACGTCAAACACATGCGGTGGCTTTTGCTTTGATGAAATAACAGGACATCCGGACGGTAAAGTTACTGTCTTTAAAACATTGTCCAATAAAATATTTCCACAATAAAATAGGCTTTTCTATATTTCTTTATAATTACCTGATTTGTTGCTTGACAACATCAAACTGAGAAGAACCGCTATAAAAATCCGCAAATACGCCATTTTAAAAGTTTCAAGGAACTCAGTGCAACCAGATCGAATTACTTCCGTTTACATTTACATACATGTAACGTCTGATTTCTTCCTTGGCTGGAATAAGGCAATGTTGGCGTGATTTTAAAGCGATCGAGCCGGTTCGAAGATCGAAGCTGTCAGCAGCGAAGACCAAATGAACTGACTTGCTCGGAAAACGGAATGCTACAGCAATTAGTTTGCCCTTTTTAATAATTATTTTCATATTTAATTCTCAAAGAATGACATCTGCCATTGACAGTTTTATTGTCTGCCATATTTCATTTTCGAGTAGTTTGTTTTAAGCTTTACAACTTGGCTGAGCGAAAGCAGGTTTATCAACGATGATACAAAATCTGCGGCTTTCCGATCATTCTTCGCAGGTCACAAACGTTTGGGATTATAAGGCGCTAAATAAACTTCAAAAGTAGTAATTCAAGGGTGGATTTAGAGGGGGGGGGGGAAGAGGGGCGACCTTTTTCTCTGTAAGCAACATTTGAATTTTTCATTGTGGGGAGGGGGGGGGGGCTTTTTTCGGAATTTTCTGGATGACCCTGGTAATTTACTTGTAAATAAATGATTAGCAGTTCTGCTTTTTAATATTACAAAGTTTCTGTTTCCGTCAAACATCACGTACTAATGATCGATGACTTGTTTCTTATTTCTACCAAACTGAACGAAACCAACAAGAGAGACAGCAACAAATTGGCGGGATTAAGCTTTTATTTAAAATATTTTATTGTAGGGAGTTGACGCTCCTGTTAATTAAGGTCTACGAAATTAACGCCACTTAAGAATTGGAAGGAAAATTATTTTGAACAAAGGAAATTCATGCAAGAAAGGGGGGCAAAATGTTCAAAATGAAGACAATTAACGCGGTTATTGAAGTACAAAACTGAAATAAAGAATGTCCGAACCACTCTTGTGAAAGCAAGAATGAATTAGAAATGTTGCAGATGACATGCCTTTACATTGTAAAAGATTAAAAATAGTGTACAGAAAAGAGGTTATTGTTCCTAGCAGAAACCCATAAGGGTTGAAACGTAACGTGTAACGCGCGCGCACAGCGTTTGAATATTCATTTTGCTAAGTCAGAAACCCATAAGGGTTGAAACGTGTAACGCGCGCGCACAGCGTTTGAATATTCATTTTGCTAAGTCAGAAACCCATAAGGGTTGAAACGTGGAACTCCCTATGATTTGCATTGTACAAAGCGTTTGCACATTCGATTACACAAAGTACCATATTTGGAAAATCACGAGAAACATTTAACTAATTGTGTAATTGCAATGCAACATACGGTAGAGTCCTCAATGGATCAAAAGTATGTGGTTGTTGTGGACTGTGTTGCAACGCTATTGAGTGCTTACGGTTTGTTTTCTCTGTTTTCATGCCAAAAGTTTATATCATCCTCTGTAGGCCGGGCTTGAACACCTCAGCTAGCGTAGGTCAGGAAGTAAACTCAGTTCTCGTTTGGGTCAAGCTCCGTACGTGTGAATCCCGCATTTAATAGTTCCAACCAGCAAGACCGAACATAAATACCTTTATCTAGCAATGACAAAAGGTCCTTTCGATTGTGGTACTCGACAAACTGTAGATCGTATAAATAACGAGTTCAGGGGAGACAGTAGTTAAATGACAACTCCAAGTTGTTGTTTTTTGTCTTGCTTTTATTTCAGCGTGATTTTTATCCAGTTTCTATTTTTTCTTTCATCCAGTTTCTAATTTTTATCCAGTTGCTCATCTCAGTTCTGCTTGTGAAAATTTAGTTATACTCAAAATAAAATGATGAACATAATATACCATGTAGAATATACTAACACATTATTTATCTTTGCCTTTCTGAGTTGTCTTTTTTTTTCGGTAAATCGTTCCAGACCCGCTCGGCCACTTTCTTGGCCAGGATTCAAATCACGCACCCTTGATGTTTACTCGGCAGAAGCTATTAAATCACTCTCCTATTTTAAATTTTATCTAATACCTTCAATTCTCTTAAGCGTGAAATATATATTTTTGTGTTATTTAAGCGTTTGAGTACTGGTTTGCGAAACCGGTGATTTTTTTGACACGTCCAAGCAATAATTTTTTTTTATTGAAAACTGCTACGTCAGTCACGCAATGATTTTGCAGCAAGCTTCACGCATAACTGCTTTTAAAAAAAAGGGCTGGTAGCCGGATAATTTTTGAGCCGGAATACTTTGAAGATGCTCTCCATTTAATAGAAAAAATTGGTCCATTTTCATCCGTGTACAGTTGAGCCGGCAAAGTCTCTATCAGAGACGATTGAATGTTTGCACAGCGAAATAATCTTATTTTCGTTCTTGATGTAAAATATTTTCTTACACACCTCCCAAGACTTCAGAAAACAAAATGGTAATGTATAATATTTCTACGAACTATGATGGAATTTTTGAAAGGATCCGTAAAACCAGCAAGTAAAACAAATGGACTACAAAATGAAATCCTGGTTTAGGTAATTGCATGTAATTAAATTCTACCACGGCTACAAAATTTCACGGTTTTGAAATTTTCTTTTTCTTTATTCCTTTCAAAACTTTTCCAGACCCCATCTTGAATAAAAATTCATCTGAAACTTTTTTTCATGTTTCATTTATTTTTTCACGTTTAGTTGGGGTTTTCAGGCTTTTGAAACAAATAACATCTATTTATAGATTGAGGCACCGTATTTACCTTGTTTCAGTCAGTAGTTCACTCGGCCGCTTTCTTGGCCAGGATTCAAATCACGCAATTTTGATGTTTACTCAGCAGGAGCTATTTGATCACTCTCCAATTTAAAATTTCATCTAAACCCTGATTTCTGTTAAGCGTGAAATATATATTTTTGTGTTATTCAAGCGTTCGACTTTTTGTACATGAAAAGCCATTACGTCAGTCACAAAATGTTTTTTTGCAGCAAGCTTCTGCTTTTGAAAACGGCTGGTAGCCACTGAACTTTTCGGCCAGACCCTACTTTGAAGATATTTTCCATTTAGCAAGAATTGTGTCCATTTTGTCCATGCATTTTCATTCATGTACCGTTGGCCCGACAAAGTTGTCTGTCACAGACGAATTGAATGTTTGCACAACAAAACAACCTTATTTTAGTTCTTGATGTAAAAACTTTACTCGCACACTTTTCAAGAGCTCAGAAAACAAAATGGAAATGTAAAGTAATTATATAATAATTTCTACAAGCTAGAATGGAGTTTTTAAAAGGATCGATAAAGCCATCGAGTGAAATAATTGACGGCAAAATGAAAACTTGCCCTTTGGCGCGGATAGTTAATAAATTTTATCACGGCATGTTAATTTCACGGCTTTTTAAGTATTCAAAATTTTTCAGTAATGCCATTCAAATGTTTCTTGGCTTCATCTTGAATCTTTTTTTCTTTTTTCACATTTAGTTCGGATTTTTGGATTTTAAAACGAACAGCATCTGTTAGGCGTGATCTAATGCATGGCCTTTTTACTCTTTTTTATTTTCTTTTGTAATTTTGTTTTAAAGATTTTCTGTTATTGTTGATATTTAAATGTATAGTTTTATTTGTTTTCAAGGTTTTGAAACGAACAGCATCTATTAGATTTAAGACACACCGTGTGGTGTTATCTGCACGATACGCGTTATCTAATGCATGCTAGCCTTTTTTATTATCTTTATTTGAAATTGTGTTTTGAAGAATTTTTTTCTTGACATTTAGGTGATTTGCTTTGTTCAACCAGTAGCGAATACTGTATTTTTCTGGTTACTCCGTTCTTTTTAGCGAGAAGTTTATGTTTTTTTGTTTTTCATTTAAGGGTTCTGAGTTTCAGTCGGAACCGATCGGCGATGGAGAAATTATCTGCAATGAATCACGCAAGTAGAACTGGCGTTTGCGTGACTGCATCCTAAAATGCAGCGGATAGGCAGGCTTTTCGATCAAAAAATCAACTTGACTTAAAGAGCTCACGTGTTTGAAAGCTTAAAAGCTTTCTATTTTTTTCTAATTTCTTTTTTTTGTTGTTTTGGTATAATACAATTTTTTAAATACCTTAAACGCTTCTTTGTTTTTAACGAATTCTTTCTAATTGTTTGTTTGTTTTGCACGGAGATCATTTGTAAATGCCATTCAACCGGTTTGAGTTCATTTATTCAAGATTATGAACACACCAAACGTTTTCAACCTAATCAGTCATTTATCCAGGCATGTTGATAAAAGCAGCTAATGTGATGAAGGATATTTTGACACACTACTATAACTCACGGAAACTGGATAACTTATGCAAACCTCGGATTTGTGTGTCACAGTTTAATACTCACCCACAAACTGCTGCTCGGCTGGCGCCACCACCAAAGTGCTGAAGAGGGCAGGGGAGAAGTGTGAGGAGTAGAATGTGTGATGGGAGAGAGTAGAGTCAAAGGCTGCAACGGATGGGGAAAAGGGGAGTAAAAGGGGGAGATTCGAAGGTGAATGGCTAAGAAAAGGGAAACAGGGGTTGAATAAAAATCTATGCTTGATTGTATCGCGCAACCTTTGACTTTTTTCATGGTTCTCTTTTTAGAAGCAGTTCAAAATTTTATGTTCAAAAATTTTAAGTGCAAAATAATAATAATAATAATAATAATAATAATAATAATAATAATAATAATAATAATAATAATAATAATATTTATATAGCGCTATCCAGCTAATCTGCCATTATACAAAGATAGAAACTAAAATCTTAAAATACCGAGGTTATTCAGTATTCAGAACAAAATAAAAATTTGAAAGACTAAGCAGGAATTTGTCCAAGCATGGACAAACAACCACAGAATCGTGTGTTACTTAATTAAATGGTATTTTAAAAGTTTTGCTGTACTTGCCTTATCAAGTAGTTAAACATTAACCGCCCAGTTTTAAGCTTTACGCTTTAAGCGTCTTGTTAATATTATTCCAGCCTTGTGAAAAGGGGAACTGTTTACTGTGTTCCTTCTCAGTAAGTAAAGTAAAACCTTTATTTCAGTGCCAACGTGTTAAGCCCGCGTGGGCTAATTGGGCATTCTAATAGGGCCTGTTTATATGGAGGAGAGTTGTCCCTGGTAAGAGGGTTACCCTCCATACCCAGCCATTCCGGGCAAGAGAGCTTTACATACGTTTCTTTATAAATAGAAATAGCTGCGAGCTGTTTACATGAGAAATTGCAAAGTTGGCTCGGGGGGGGGGGGGGGGGTGAACCTGGGTGGAGGGTCACTCGCTTTGAAGGTAGGGAGACCATGGGTAGCGAGCCAACTTTTTCTCCATATAAACAGTTTGTTTATTTTTTCCTAGCCTACCAGGGACAAGTTGACACATACGGAGCATGCGCAAACGCTATATAATGCCAAAACAAAGCTGCAGATAAATTGAAATCGAAGTCGGCGGTGAATTTGTCCAAAAAATGATCTTGGGCGATGTTTCAGCGTTCCTAAATTTAGAAAAGGCAGCCATAATACATGTTTTAAAACAACTCTCGCCAGTCTTTTGAGCCGAGAGGGCCTAGTTTTGGCTTTGCCAACAAGGACAGCTTTCTCATATAAACGCTCAGCAAAAGATGGCTCGGGGGAAAGGGTAACCCTCCTACCAGGGACAACTCTCCTCCATTAGATAAACAGGCCCTAACCCGTCGCTCAATAGGGCATTTTTCACGCCAATCAATTTCCGTTGTTAAACTAATATTTTAAACGAGTAAGATTATATTATCTTTAGACGAAGGTATAACCTTGGAATCGCCATTTTCTTTTTCGACTTTTTCTTTAGTTTATGAACTTCAAATTGATACTCAACAATGTTTCGCTCGACGTCCGCCATCAAAGCGCAATCATTTATGTGCACATTAATATTTAAGAGAGAAAGGCTTCTAATCTCAAGGTTCACTAGGAAGTATATGACTTCTGCCATGGTTTTTAATAAGCCATTATTTTAAATAAATGCTTAATCCTGTAAATTTGTTGCTGTCTCCCTGTTTGGTTTTGTTCGGTTTTGTAAAAATAAGAAACGAGTCATTAGTGTGTGATGTTTAACGGAAACAGAAACTTTTTTATAAAGCACAGCTGCTCATCATTTCATTATAAGCAAATTACTACTTAAGAACTTTGTTGGGTCCCTTATACTCCCAAACGGTGAAGGTTAAAAGTGATGAAGCAGATTTCTAATGATCGAAAGCTATTTGCTTCTAAAGCTCAGGCCAAACGTCGAACTTCACATGACTCGAACCCCCCGGGGGGGGGGGGGGTACTCCCATAAATTTCGGATAGGG
The DNA here is from genome assembly GCF_052425735.1 of Oculina patagonica. Taxonomy (NCBI): domain Eukaryota; kingdom Metazoa; phylum Cnidaria; class Anthozoa; order Scleractinia; family Oculinidae; genus Oculina; species Oculina patagonica. The sequence continues at coordinate 29,536,440 of NC_135762.1, forward strand.
GTGTGCCGCCAAGGTTCTTAAACCCTGACCCTATTTAAGGATAAAAAACGCGAAAATTGATACCCTTTTTAAGGCCCAAAACTGAAAAATGACACCCTATTTAAGGGGAGAAGAAGCGTTCCGTGACGACCCAAATAACGGCTAACCGCGCATGGCAAGACACAAATCTTTATACAATCGCTTTTCTAATACCTGAACAGAAAACTCAGTTTTAAGATATCTTTTTTTCGTTTAGCTGGGCGTTTATTTAAGCTAACAGAATTTAGGTACCCTATCTAGGGATCACACCGGGAACACATTGCCAAAAGGAGCAAAAATGATACCCTATTTAAGGACCGACAACCTAAAAAACCATACCCTATCGGGCGGCACATACCTATATAGGCCACATATGGGAGTACCCCCCCCCCCCCCCGCCCCCCCGGGTTCGAACCGAATACAAATTAGTAAAAGCTATTTTTTTCGCATTTGCATTAGGTTCGTCTCATGTGAAGTTCGACGTTCGGCCCGGGCCTAAGCGTGCTTTCGCTCAGCCAATTTGTCAAGCTTAAAAACGAATTTCTCGAAAATGAAAGATGCCAGAAAATAAAACTGTCAATGGTTGATGTCATTCTTTGAGAATAAAGTATTTATATAGTTATTAAAAAGGGCAAATGCATTGCTGTCTCATTAAGCTTTCCGAGCAAGTCAGTTTATTTGGTCTTCCCTGCTGACAGCTTCACCCTTCGAACTGGTTCGATTGCATTTAAATTACGCCAATAGTTCTTTATTCCAACCAAGGAAGAAATCAAACGTTATGTAAAGATAAACGGAAGAAATTCGATCTGGTTGCTTCGCGTTCCTTGGAGCACTTTACAATGACGTATTTGCGGAATTTTATGGCGGTTCTCCTCAGTTTGATGCTGTCCAGCAACAAATCGGGTGAGAATAAAGAATTAGGCCATCCTATTATATTGTAGAAATAGTTTATTGAATAATCTTTAGAAGACAGTAGCTTTACTGCCCGAATGTCCCGTTACCTCATCAAAGCAAAAGCTATCAGTGGTGTTTGACGGATCTTTGCTTTCAGGGTGTGGTTTTAAAACAAACATCTACTTAATTTAAGTTATCCAATTTACTTCAGTTATTTTATTCGGTACTTAAATATTTCTTATATTTTTCTTATCAAAATTTAAGGTAAAGTTTAATTTGTGGCTATTGTTTTGACTCCCGTATCACTGATACATTGCATCGTAAAATCATTTGATTATCAAAACCGAAAACGTTCGTGCGGCAGATGTAGGGAAGTTTAAATATATTATGTTTACTAATAACATTTTAACGCAAAGACGACATGACTAGCCAATTTTTACTTTTTATTTTAAACCAGCCTTAGTGGACTCAATCAACTATTGGAGGGCCGTTACAGTTCTATTTAAAGGAAATGCGAGTACCAAGACCTCAATTTATTTAATTTATGCAACCTACTAATTCAAGAGAAATATTAAAGCGCATGATACTTTCACACGATAAAAAGGCTTTCCAAAGGTGCGACAGTTCGACCTGTATTCAAAATCAGCCTTTGATTTTACAGAAAGGATTTCCTGCTTTTAGCAGGACATCAAATGGAAACTTTAAAGCATGTATTTCTTGTTATCTTGCTTATACTGGAAAGTGAAATGTTCTTTTAGAAATGAATTCAGCAGTAGCCCTGGGTTAACGTTCTTGCTTGGTAATTATTTGCTGAAGGCAGCTACTGGGATTTAAGGGGGAAAATCGCTAAGTATCCAATTTCCGTTGACAGATAAAGTTGCCGGGTGTGGGGTAAAGAGTATTGGTTCCGATTACAATTTTTCTAACATGGCTAACAATGCATGGAAAACATGCGCCGGTACAGGTAAATTTTACTTTCATGTTGACAGGAAATAAGAATACCCCAAACCTCAAAAGAAATATCTTAAGATAACTTCACATTTAAAATAATAAAGTTATTCTATGGCCTTTAATCAGGTTCAAAACGGCTAGAATAAGCGAGTAAAGACAAAAAGATCATTAGATGAGAAGTTCAAGCAAACCCAAATCTGGAATAAAAAATGCCATTTGTTGTCCACCACTGAAAGGCAAACAAACAAGTACTCTGTCTTCTCTTTATCGGTATTTTCAGAGTGAGATAAAATTACGTACGTAGTCAGGGAACGAGACATAGTCATGGCGGCCTTGTAGAAATGGCTGAAAATCGAATCCTCACGGCCATCGCCGCGCTCATAACAGTTGGGCAATCCTAGCATGAAATGCAGTGTTCATGCTACAAATATACGTTTTTTTTAATAAGTAGAACTGTTTATCCACTGTTAAAAGTTGAGTTCAGTTTCACGCTATATTAACACTGAGGTAATGCTTCACCTCTGGCAAAATTATCATGTATCCGAGGTCTGTAATTAGAAGATGCAGCCATGCGGGAGAGCATTAATTCGCCGTTTCAGTTTCTGAGTATTTCCATGTAAATTTTGCTGCTTACTGTGACTTGTAGAAAGTGTTTGTCACCGTACTTGCATACAAAGAAAATTAATGGAGCTAATATAGAGGATTCAGGAAACAAAGGGAACATAGGCGTTAACTTTTGGGATATTAATATGAGAACAAAAGGAAATTAAAACTGGGAACACGGAAACACGGGAACAAAAATATATTTTAGGAAACAAGGAACACCAAAATCGAAGAAATACTCTTAGGGAATACGGGAACACAAGTAGGATTTTGTTGGGAACAAAGGAACATCGACTCCCATCCCCACAACCCCCCTCACTTTAATATGCATTACGTGCCGCGTTTGCCCTGCTTTCAAAATAGCGCCCACGAACAGTGAACGCGCTATGAGAAATTGCGAAAGAAAATGGTTTTGTCAGTTTATATGCAATTTGTATGACACAAACAGTTGGCCATGTAGTTGATTTACTGAGACAGTGGTACTGACCAGGAATATTAAATGTTATTCCTGGGAATATCAAGATGTTTTTGGTTTTAGCCCTCGGAAGTTACAGGGGGGGGGGGGGGGTTTCTAAATTTTGGAGAAACAATTTTCTCTACAATGCTGAAACTTTCAGTAGCTGTTCATTCATCGTTTGCGGAAATTTTGATATGTCTACGATGTGTCCATGGTATTTGCCATAAATACAAGCAGGTCTTGCCAAAAATCGTCATTTTTACCATTTTTTTTATTTTTCCAGTTTTTTAAAAACAAGTGCAAGATTTGTTTATTTTTACATTCCATAAGCATACTGGCTTGATTTTACATCAATTTCCGTTATTTTCTGACTTTCTAAGAAAATGTTGAAATCCAAGATGGTGGATCCAAGATGGCGGTTCTAATGACGTCACATGACGTCATATGACGTCATGGCCAATTTAACTTATGTCATCTTGTAGAGTAAGCTAAGGGATTTCTTCTCAGTTCAAAATAATTTCGCTACGCCTTAATATAACGAAAACTCCGGGGAGGGGTTCCATCCACCCTCCCTTGTACGATGGTGGGGGTGTGAGTTTGCGTGTACGTGTATGACGTGTATGAGAGGCGAAGCTAAGAAGTCAACACCAGTACGATCAATCCCTCTTCTTGACCATAATATCTTGTTTACATCTTCACTTCACTTTTTAAAATTTTTAGGTGCCGAAAACTTTCAACAGGACAGTGTTTATGTCTCACTTTATGGGCAAGACTCTAACAATTGCGGTTCGCAGGGTCACCCCTGTAAGTCCATTGCTCAAGCCGTTCGTCAAGTGGACACGGGCGGTACAATCTTTCTCAACGGAAGTGGAACCGAGCAGCGTCCTTTCGAGTGTACAAGCAGTCTTTCTGATCACGGCTTTCATCCAGGCGTTAACATCAACAAGAACTTGGCTATGAAGGGATTGTACTCGACGCCTCACGTTTTCTGTGTTGATGGATTTTACTTTCAGAAAACAAACGACGAACAGCAAACATTAAGGTTCGAGTTGTCAGGGATCGCTTTTTGGCAAACACCTCTTACTTTTGAAAACTGTCATCATGTCAAAATTGTCAACTGTTCTTTCCACAACGCTCCAAGAGCTTTGGGCATTCTAATACAGAACATGACAACTTTTCGATTGGATATTCAAGGATTTTCATTCTTTCGCAATAATTCTCATTGTATCCACGTCCTGTTACTCGATAATTTCGGAAACAAAAGTCGTCGCTTTGTTGGCATTAATATCAATGATACAAATTTTAAACAAAATGGATTGTATAGCGTACAGCGTTTTGAAAGAGGAATTATAAAGATAGTGTCTAGCAAGCATAAAGTTTTAAAACAAATAGACATTTATGTTTTCTGCGAGAAAGTCAAGTGCGTCAAAAACCAAGGTCCTTTCATGAATCTCAGAGCTTTAACGGCGGTTACAAACGAGACATACAAAGATGTGGAGCTGAGTTTTAACAGGTTACCTACCTGGAAGGATTCATTGAATAGAAAACCTAAGCACACCGTGCCAAGTGTATACTTCTCACAGGCGAGAAAAACCCGCGCAAAGTTCGTCAACTTGAAGTGCAAGAATAATACGTCTGTGCAGTGCATCAAAGTTCAGTCTGATGAAACAGAAATAGATATTCAAGACTCCTATTTCTACAATCAGTCTACGATGAAAAGAGCCGGCTCGTGCTTGTCTCTCGAAGCCTTTATTGGTGCGTCATTAAGAATTTTAAACACTACGTTCTGGAAAAATGAAGCTGAAGAAGGCGGATCACTTTCAATTAATAGCCCCGGTGGGTTTTTATGCATCAACCTTACGAACGTTAAATTCAGTAAATGCAGCGCAAACATGTACGGATGTGCAATAACAGTTGGAAAGCCCTCGCGGGCTGGACATCATAATGCACCGAGTCCAAAAAAGGTATACTTTAACCTAAAAAATGTAACCATTGAGCACTGGGGAGGAAAATCCCATTGGACAAAATGCGCAGCTATCTATATTTTGCTAAAAGGCGGAAAAGTAACAGCAGAGGAGTCCAAGTTTTATAATAAAACGCAAAAAACACTCGGCGCTTTGCGACTGGTTACCACTGGAGGGAAAACTAATGTAACCGTTTCAAAATGCAGTTTCAAAGACAACGCTGCAAAAGCATCCGCAAAGAACAAATTCAGATTAATTCAGATACTGGCGGAGAACGGTAATGCAGGGATTGTGACGTTTGCAGACAGCTTAATAGTCAGCAAGACAAAAAGCAAGGAAGGTTTACTTATAAGTCCTAAATATCGCATTAATCTGCTTAACATCACATTGATCGGGTTTCATTACGGATTCCATGTAGCGTCATCCACTCCCAAAAATAGTTTATTTTCAGTCGATATCTTCATTGATAATTGCACTTTTATAAATAATGTTTATGACATGTTGTTGACTATTTATAATCCAACATCCGTCCAAGTAACCATGACAAACACAAATTTTACCAGCAGTAAGAAGGAAACTGTGGAAAATAACGGCGAAAGCTATGCCGTTCGCCTTAATATTCCACCACTTAGAGACATCAATTCTTCAAAAGCCGTCATCGTACTTGACAATAATACATTCAATTCTAGACCTTCCAGTCACTTGGCTCTTTTCTTCGAAGGAGAGAAAAACGTCACAATAAGACGCACGCTATTTCAGAATTGTATTAATACCTATCGATATAAGTGGCATGTCAGGGATGCGTCAATTTTCTACGAGACTGCCGCTGGTGCTATCTCCATTTTGACAAAGCCAGACAAATCTCGTCAACTGGGCTGCGTTCGACCAAACGCCACCCGCGAGATTCACCCATCGTGGCATTACAACACTTACGTGGTATTTGAGGATACCATCTTTGTGGAAAACGTCGGATTGGCTGCTGGAGCTGTTTATATCAGTAACGGTTTCACGAGGTTCCGAAGATGCACCTTTCGTAACAATTTTGGTACATACCGCGCTGGGCATGTCTATGCCGCGTATGGGACTGGTCGAGTGGATTTTGAAGATTGTTCCTTCTCGAGAACAAAGAATAGCGTAGAAATTTCAAACACTACATTCAATAGTCCCACGTTCTATTATTCCGAAAGTGGAGGACCTTTAAAGCTCAAAAACACATCTATGATCGCGCTGGATTTTGATAGGAATTCCAATCCGGCCTTGCTTGACATCTCTAGCGGAGGATATGTTGAGATGGACGAGACATCGAAGTTGCAGTGTAGCGAAGGGCAAGAACTGTTATTCGAAAATGCCACACACATTATATACACTGAGAAAAACAACAGCGTTTGCCAAATAAATGTAACTGTCTTGAGTTATTCTTGCAGATCCTGCTACCCGGGGTATTACAGCCTCCAAAACGGAGTTTCAAGAGGTTTAGATGTAGACACTGCAGTCCTCTGCCGGCCATGTCCTTTTGGAGCAAGCTGCATTCAAAGTAACATAGCTGCGAAACCCAATTTCTGGGGTTATCAAACCACACACCATCCACCAAAACTGGAGTTTATTGCCTGTCCAGAACACTACTGTCCATCTGTTCAGTCAGCAGATTACAACAGTTGTCATGGTAACAGAAACGGCACCCTCTGTGGACAATGCGCTGACGGATTCACCGAAACACTTTTCTCAGCTGAATGCTGCGAATCTACAAAATGCAACAATTATACTGTTTGGATTCTGACAATGTTTCTAACATTTCTACTGGTACTTTATCTTTTGAAAAAGCCTCCAATACTAAGTTTCCTTGGAACGCAGATCCTCTGGTTTAGGAGAGGAGTAGAGAACCAGTCAAGACCTGACTCGGGCCTTGTTGAGGATCATGAAGATTCAGATAGTGGCTATATCAAAATTACCTTTTATTTCTATCAAGCTGCTGAGCTCCTGATGGTCGGATCTATGGAAGACTGTCTTCACAAGATACCGTTCATCTACATTGTTATTGCTGCTTTTAACTTCCAGGTTAAAACAATCAGCAGAGGAATTGGATGTCCTTTTGTAGGGCTAACGGCTGTGACAAAGCAGTTGCTGTTGTCTGGTACAGTGGTTGTGACAATGACCGAAGTTGTCATCGTTTATGGTATCCATGCTGTCATAAACATGATTAGGAGGAAAGAAATACCACCCCCCATTCATTACATGGCTGTTGTTATGGAAGTGTTGCTCCTTGGATACGAACGGCTGGCAGAAACGTCCCTGACGCTAATGCACTGCGTCTCGATTGGATCTGGAAAGTGGCTCTTCATCGATGCAAATGTTCCATGTATGCAGTGGTGGCAGTATGTTATTCTTGCCTATATCGTAGTGTTCGTTGGACCCTTCATCATCGTCCTTTACTATGGATCCTCCAAGCTTTACAGGGCTTCAATAACTGGAAGGGAATTCCTCACTGCTTGCATGATTCCATTGCCATTTCTCATCTACTGGTTGGTTAAAGACATGTTGGCAAGAAGAAGAGGCGATTATATGAGTGTGCAAGTTGTCAACAGAGATGTTTTGGAAATACTCCATGGTCCTTTTCGTAAACCAAACAGTGAAGATAAAGGAACACTGTACTGGGAGAGCGTGCTGATTGGTCGAAGATTCATCCTCCTTGCATGTCAATCGTTCATAACGAATTTGATGTTGCGTATGGTTTGCATGGTTGCAGCATGCTTTCTGATAACCATTCATCATGTTTTGATGAAGCCCTTTCGAAATCCACTGGCCAACAAAGCTGAAACTTTGTCCCTTACCGCTTTATCTATGATTGCTGTAATCAACCTGGCAAAGGCGACCCTGATCTCATTTGGCATCAGCACAGATGGACCCGACATACCTTATTTTGAAACTCTGGAATGGTTTGAAGTCTGCGCCCTAGCAGTTGTTCCAGCATTAGTGTCTCTGTTGTTCACTTTTGCGATCCTGTCCCAGCTGACAAGGCTCCTGGTGTTTCTAGTTAAGAAATGCTATCATGCCTGCTGGCAGTTTTATTCCCATCCATGTTTCATGGACCTGCTGAGAGAGCCTCTTTTGGACAGTGCTAAACAGAACAATGATGATGACTCTTAAGGCAGTTATTATAAAGTTGTTATAAGACCAGGCCAAACGTAGTCGAAAATAGACTCGAGTCAAAAACCTACGTTTTCTTTCCACTCCGTTTAGCTAGGACTCGTGATCACTTTGGTTTGTTTCAAATTTGCAGTCGGCACATTATTCAATGTTTGACCACGTACCCAACAAAAGTCAACCCAAGTTGATGAAATGTCCGTTTGGCCGGGCCTTTATGCATTTGGGTAAAAAATATCGCTAAATTAAGTAAGTTGAACTGAAACCCAACGTATATTTTTAATCAAATTCTTTTTTGTTACCTCTACGCTTTTAGCGGTCGTTTGGACAAATTAAGTGATAAAAGGATGAAGAAATAAATAAGCTAAGTAGGTCTCAGAATAGTGGTAAGAGAAGTATCATCATAAGTATTATTTCTCGCACAAAGTCTTAAGAAGTGATTCCAGTTTTTTTTTAAGTGCTTGACTGTATATTTGCTTGCCGATTAAAATTGTTATTTTTCCGTTAGTATTCTTGTATTCTTGGCTCTGCAACGAGATTTTATTCAAGTTATCGAAGGGAGTTTTAACTCCCAAATTAAAATTTGGATGTCTTAAACTCTTATCCTACTTCGCATTCAACACTTTACAAACTCCTCAAGGAAATCCATATATAGGCCGGACTCGTTGAATGTCTTCAATCTAGCAGGGTTATTCTATTAGATGGTCTCACATATCTCACATGTCATTTGGTTTGTGTCATGATATTTTGTTAATTATATCACGTAGGTTTAGGGGGTCCAAAATGTATACAATCTGTTTAAATGAAATTATTAAAATAGTTAAAACCCTTTCTTTGAAAATATAATTAGCCAGTTATTTCAGATCATGCTTTTTCACTTTTCCCACACGTCACATCGTACGTTTACCTGATACGTGTCGCAGTTACAAAGGAATATACTACTTGTCTTTCAAGCGTGGTCATTCTAGCCAATTTTGGCTGGGATGAACGGAGCCACACAGGCCTTTTGTTACTGTGATTTTGTCGACCTTTTATCACCCTCGTCTGTTGGGACAAACCTGGCCGTGTTCGTCGGTTGCTAGAGATCTGGTACTAGCCACTCTGTTGTTGTTCCCAGATCGTATCGTCCATTATGAATGACGGTTACAAAATGGCGGACGGAGTGTGTTTTGAATAGATTTCAAATTCTCGAGGCAATTGCCAGGGAAGTTTTCTATAGAGCAGCTTCATTCTTTAATTTTGCTGATGGCTTGAGCGGCACTGTCCAAAAGTTCTACATCTTAGACTAGTTTGCCGCGTTTTATCGGTTGGAATGCAATGGCTGCTTCGAATGCAACAGATGTATCGATTGGCGGATTGTACCAAGAACTGCTTCTATGACCTTACTAGTCGAAACGACAACAAACGGGGCCATCAACGAAGGAAGGGGAAATTTACAAACAGAAATTAACAGTTCTTCAGCTCACCCATATCGTTTAAGCTGGGATATTCCTGACATACCCTCGTCTTTGTTGCGACCGCCAACAGCCGGACAGAAAACTTCGCTTGCCGTGACTTCAGAGTCGAGCGCTCATTTGCCGTTTTCTTCTGCTGCCGGGAATACAAGAAGTGGTCATGGTGTGAAGAATGGCTCTGTTATATCGATTTGTGCGAAATGATTTTGTGGGATTTAATGTTTACACAATGATGGTGAATTGTATATATACATTAAGTTGTAGGAGAAAAGTGTAGGTTTATTAAGCAAAGGTTTTCCTTTATTGCTTTTGACAGAGTCATATATCAGATATCAGACTTCCACACCATTTTTTCCTACAGCTTATTATGCTTGGGAGTTTCCATCTTGGCGATCCGGCATTTGTTAGAGAAAATACAGTAAAAGAATAAAACAGTGAATATAATGATACACACGGCCTAGTTTAAATGCATACATTATGTAGCTCCGAAAATAACTTTACTGATGATTCGTTGCAATATCCCTCGACCTACTTTCGATCAGCGTACCCTAAAACTGAAAGGTTCGATAAAATAAATCTGTCGATCACATCGAGAATTGCAACAAATGTTATAATTTATACAAGAGGCGGGGAAATTAATTGTTGCTGTATTTAGTCGGTTTCAAACCAAGTTCCTTTCGTCTTCTGAATGGAATAACGATCACTTCTTAATCGTTACTACTCTTCATAATTCTAAACAGGGAAGAAATCGAATCTAATTTGAAAAACTGAAGAAATTGGTGTCACTCGGTCGCAGTTTGTTGACGTGATTTAGGTTTCAAGATGGCGTATTCGCCATTTTTTTTAGCGGTTCTGCTCGGCTTGATGCTGCCAAACAGGAATTCAGGTAAGTATAAAATAAAAGCTGAACGAGCTTAATTTATACAGCAGTAAGTTCAATTTCTTGATTCCACAATCTGTTTTATGGCAGTTCTGTCATTTTTCAAAGCAAAAGGCAACATCATTCTTAAAATGGAAGCTATCCCTTTCAGCAGCGATGTCTCTGGTCTTCTGATATCTTCAGCATATGATTTTATACAACACTGAAATTCTATTTTATATTTTTCTTATCATAGTTCACGAATAAGCTTAATTTGTCGAATTGATAGTTTTACTGCCTCAGCACCGATAAATTTAATTGTATTAACATGTCATTTATGAATATCCATTCGTAGGAAAGGATACGGAAAACTTTTCATTAAATTTGATGGCGATGTTTTTCCTTGATCAGCTTTAATCCTTCATTTGAAAAAGGCCGAACTGAACTAAATATTTTAATTGTGCCATTAAACTTCCTCAAACTGTTTATGTATAAGGTTCTTCGTGTTATTTAATTAAAACCAAAAACTGAAAGTTTTAAACACGTGGTGCTTAAACTAGTACAATAGATAAACTTCCCAAGTTCTGTGTTTTCTGACAGAAGTGTGACAATTCAACCTGCAGTTGCGTGACAGTACTCCTAGAAATCCCCATTTGCTTTTAAAAGATTTCTTGCTGTTTCTATAGACCAAACAAACGGGATAAAAAAATATTAGTGTATTACTATTATTATGTTGGGGAAAGAGATTCTGAAACCGAAATATTAATCTGAAATCTTTCTGTAAATTGAATAATGCAACAGTTAACCCGTGCAAAATTTTAACTCTGCGTGTAACTTCAAACTTATTCAGGGAAAATTGACTAAATATTTGTGACCTTTTTCCTGAATTCACAGGTTATCGAAAGATATTTGACAACTAGTTTGTTGATAAACCTCTTTGCGTTCTTTGTGTTCGTCAGTGCTTCATCGAGTCTTACTGAATATCCTCAAGATCAAACTTGAGATCTGAATGAAGATGAGAGTCGATAAGAATTTGAATACAGTAGCTAGGTTCCCGATTTGCCGTAGCTCAAGGGAAAATAAAAATTAATTCAAGAAATCGGGGGTGGGGGGGGGGGGGCGGAATTGCATTGTTTGACTAAGAGAAGGGAAAACACTTTTGATTCGAGTTATGACGTGTTTCAAGAAATTGGGCTACGTCACGGAAAACGCATCTTGAAAAAACTGGCAAATTTCTTCAAGTTGGTCGGTCGTAATCTGTCTTAATCTTTAAAAGTTAAAACCATTCTTGGATATTTTTACGTTTTCATTACTCCTTTGTTGTTTTTCTTCATTAGCAAAACCCTAGTTTAAGGTTCTTTCATTCTGGAAGTCATCAGAAAAATGACTTTAATATCGTGACATTGCTCCTTTAAAAAAAAACTAACAGGATTTGTTTGGAAACGTCGTTAATCAAAAATGTACTAAGCACAATTTTACAAAGATTCGTGCAAACTTCCATGTTCACTTTTACTTGAAAATGTAGATTATTGGCCTTATTGTTAAACTTTGTTTCCATTTCCGACAGTCCCACTCCCCAGAATGTCCTGCATTTTATTTTGTTAAGTATGAGTAGGCAATGCAAAGAGGCCTATGGAATAGTTGATGAGGAAATAGGAAGGCTCTTGGTCAGGAAAATAAATCGAACATAACAAATTTCTTTCAGCCCCGATCATTGATAGTTAACCAATTTGTTCAGAAATTCAACGTTGTTGTTCTTATTTCAGCTGCGCAAAACCGTAGCCGCACATCCATTTATGTTTCCCTGAGCGGGCGAGATTCCGAAAGCTGTGGTACAGCCTCTCAACCATGTAAGACCATCGCTAAAGCAGTTCATCAAGTGGACTGGGACGGACACATTTATCTTGATGGCACTGGGACCGAAAAAAACCCTTTCCACTGTAACCTTGCAATGGCGCCTGAGCAACAGCCAGGAATTGTCGTTCGAAAAAGTGTGATTATGGAAGGTATGAAACACACACCATACATCGTCTGCACAAGTGGCTTCCTTTTTGCAAAGTCCACTAGTCAGGCACCAATGATTGTTTTATCTGGAATAATTTTTCTGAGGACGCCGCTTATGTTTCAAGATTGTGATTTAAAGATGTTCAACTGTTCTTTTCAAGATGCGTCCACGGCACTTAGTGTTCACATAACAAATAATGCAAGTAGGAATTTAAATATTCTTAGGTCTTCGTTCATCAAGAATAACGTCTTATGTGTAGAAATTATTTTGCACAAGAATATTCGGGGCCAGGATCAGTTTCTTATCATCAATATCAGCGAGACGAAGTTTTTAAATAACGGGTTCTCCAGACAACGGTTTGCAAGAGGTGTAGTAACAATCCGGTCGGACGCCACGCTGCCCTACAGCACACATGTCCAAATATCTTGCTCTAACATCACATCCATCAGAAACTATGGTCACTTTATAAATCTCGATTTGCCAGCAGCCGTCACAAGTGAGGTGTACAATGATGTTATATTGCTCAACAATACTGTTTGTGATTTGGTCAAGGCATCGTCTTGTAAAGAAGCGCATAATGTGGTGAACAGTTTGTACAATTCCAATACAAAGAAAACGCGTGTTAAGTTCAGCAACCTAAGATGTTCTCACAACCGTTTATTGCGATGTATAAAAATTCATTCTGAAGAAGCCCAAGTAGAAATTCAGAACTCGTCGTTTATTGGACAGCGTCTTAAAAACGAAAGAGGGGGAGCAATATTCTTTAACGCAACAGTACGAGGGACTGTAGTTATATTCAGCTGCAGGTTTCGCAGGAACATAGCAAAAGGCGGAGGGGCTTTGTTTGCTCATAGCAAAAAGGGAACTTTAACTCTTAACTTTACGAAGGTTAACTTCACTGAATGTGCGGCGGAAACTTACGGATGTGCTATTCTGGTTGGGGACTTGAAGTCAGCAGAAAGAGAAAACGGATCAGCGACGTACAAGTTAATTACCAACTTCAGATGTATTAGAGTAAGTGATTGCTTCTACTTTAAAGGTAGATGCTACATCATCAGGCTAGAGTTATGTAATGGAAAAGTGGCCATTTATGATTCTTCGTGGAAAAACAGCATAGCTTCAATAGCTAGAGTTTTAAATGCAAATGCTCGTGGTAACACGGACATAACTATTTCTGGCTGTACATTTGTCGTCAACTTTGGCGCTACTGTAGGCGGCGTTGTTAGAATTGATGCAACGAAACAGAAAAGCTACAGGAAGCGTCACAATTGTAAACAGTGTTATATCAAATCAACAGATCGGATTTGTAGGTGCCTTCGTGATAACTCCGAAGTTTTCCATAAAAATGATAAACGTTGTATTAGCCTGGTTTACATACGCACTCCTAATACTAGAAGGTCGACAAACTCCGAAAAAACCGTCTGACGCTACTCCCTGTTACGTTTCCATCACAAACTGTAGCTTCCTTGATAATACTGTTGATATGGTGGCACATGTACGCGATGCAACTCATGTGGAACTGAGCATTGAGAACACCATTTTCAAGAGCAGGCAGACGTCACCAATCAAGGTTGGACTTATTGTCATAGTAAGGCCTTTGAAAGTACTAGATTATTCAAGCGCATTTATTAAAATGCATAATGTCACATTTGAATCGAAAGCATGCAGCATTTTAGGATTGCTATTTCAAGGCAACAAAACTTTGAAAATACAAAGATCAGTATTCCGAAATTGTTTATGTTCCCAGCGATATTCGTGGGACGGAAATGTCTACGAGACATCGGCTGGCGCAATAACGGTTATCACAACTCCTGATAAAATCCTTACTCCAGGCTGTGTCAAAAAAGGAACAAGGAAAGAGATTCATCCTGTGTGGAGTTATCGGACTCACACCTTATTTAAAGATAACATTTTTGAGGGAAACATGGGGTTAGTCGCTGGCGCGGCATACATTAGCAATGGCTACACAACTTTCCAAAATTGCACTTTCTTAAATAACTTTGCCGTTGAGAATTCTGGGCATGTTTATTCAGCATATGGAACTGGCCAAGTGGACTTTAAAAACTGTTTCTTCTCTTCAGAAAAGGTGAACATAACAATTAACAATACTACGTTCCACAAATCAGTCTTCTTCCAGTCAGAAAGCGGAGGACCTATAAATTTTCAGAATACATCTATGGTGTCATTTGCTGCTACAAGGAATCCCTATCCCGTATTGGACATTTCCAATGGAGGTTACGTACAAATTGATGATAATTCGACAATCCAATGCCCCATCGGAAGCCAGCTTTTATTGGACAATACGACACATTATTTATATACAGAACAAAACAATAGCTTATGCCGAATAAATGTCACTGTTGTAAAATACTCTTGCCAGTTGTGTCCCCCTGGTTTTTACAGTATTCAAAAAGGGACTTCACGTGGTCTAATTGTGAACAGCACAGTTAAATGTCTGGAATGTCCCTTTGGTGCCAGTTGTATTGAAAGGAACATAGCGGCCAAGCCAAACTTTTGGGGTTTTTCCACATCGAGTTTTCCGCCATCACTAAGATTCATGGCCTGTCCGGAACATTACTGTCAAAAACCAACATCAGAGTCACAAGGATACAACAGCTGTCAAGGAAACAGAACGGGCATTCTCTGCGGTAAATGTACACCAGGGTACAGTGAAACTCTTTTTTCAGCCAAATGTCGCCGAAATACGGAATGCAACAATTATTGGTATTGGATTTCGACCATTTTATTAACAACTGCACTGGCGCTGTACCTGTTAATAAAACCTCCGATCCTGGTTTTACTGCGAAATCAGATATTATGGTTTCACAGACGAGAAGCGAATATCGACGAAGTCGATTTGGACCAAAACGATGAACATTTGGACAGTGGCTATTTAAAGATTACATTCTACTTTTATCAGGCTGCCGAGCTACTGATGGTAGGTTCTGTGGAAGACCTACTTGAGAAGATACCATTCATTTACACAGTGATTGCCGCTTTTAATTTTCAAGTTCGAACCATCAACAAAGGTCTGGGATGCCCCTTCGTGGGACTAACAGCGGTAACAAAGGAGTTGCTTCTTTCTGGTACTGTTTTCTTGACAATGGCTGACATTGCAGTCATCTACTATGTCCATTCTTTCATCAACATGTTAGGACGCAAGGAAAAACCACCCCTTATCCATTACATGGCTGCTATCATGGAAGTTTTGTTGCTGGGTTACGAACGGCTAGCAGAAACATCCTTAAAACTGATGCACTGTGTCCCGATTGGATCTGGAAAGTGGCTGTTCATCGATGCAAATGTTCCATGTATGCAATGGTGGCAGTACATTCTTCTAGCTTACGTAATTGTTTTTGTGGTTCCCTTTATGATTGTTCTTTATTGTGGATCATCCAAGCTATACAGGGCATCTATTACTGCAAGTGAGTTCCTTGCTGCTTGCATGTTTCCACTGCCTTTTCTCGTCTACTGGTTTTACAAGGAAATGCAAAGAAGGAGAAGAGAGGAATCGACGAGTATGACAGTGAACAGAGATGTTATGAATATACTTCATGGTCCTTTCCGTAAACCAAACAGTGAGGATAAAGGAACACTGTACTGGGAGAGCGTGCTGATTGGTCGAAGATTCATCCTCCTTGCATGTCAATCGTTCATAACAAATTTGATGTTGCGTATGGTTTGCATGGTTGCCGCATGCTTTCTGATCACCATTCATCATGTTTTGAAGAATCCATACCGTGATCCACTTGCCAACAAAGCTGAAACATTGTCCCTTGCCGCTTTATCTATGATAGCCGTGATCAGTTTGACAAAAGCAACCCTGATCTCTTTTGGTACAGCTATCGATGGCCCAAACAGATCTTATCTGGAAACTCTGGACTGGCTAGTGGTGTGTGCCTTGGGATTTGTTCCAGCGTTAATGTCTATTTTGGTCACTCTCGCGATTCTGTCTCAGCTGGCAAGGTTGGTGGTGTTCCTGATAAAACAAATTATTGGATGCTGGCGGCAGTTTAGTTGCAATTTTTGGCACAAAGACCAAGAGAGGAGACCTCTTCTTGTTGTTGCTGGACAGAACAATGCTACTGAACAGAACATTGATGCTGAATCTTAAGACTGGAAGGAAAACCTTGCAATTTGTTTTTAAAGCGTTTAACAAAAAAAATTCTAGGACAAAATCCTGTGCTACCAGCTACATTGAATTTTAAAAGCAACAACATAAAAAATTATAACTAACATATATTTTATGTACACAATTAGTCTGGCAGAAGCTAAGTTTCTATTCTAACTTTATAACGGAGTCATGTTTGTGATAATGATTAATTGATACAGCGTTCCATTAAATTTTATGTAAATAGTACTCGATTAAACTAATTAGCTAATAGTCAAAATTTATATTTGAAGTCATGTCGAACTAAAATCTATGATCTTTGAAGACATTAAGAGGAAATCCGCCAGACTTCGAGTAGTTATTGGACAAAATTATGTACCAACATTATTTACACCTGATTGCAAGCTTTTGTGTTATTGCTTCAAATATCTTATCGAAAGAAATCTTTTCTAACAACACCACACATCGAAAACACATTTTGAAGTTCCGCTGAATTCCACTGAATCGCTTAAAAGATGTAAGCTTTTGCCCATAGCTGGTGAACTTAAAATATCAATTTCTCAGACTCTGATAAGAAATTTTGTACCAGAATAATTTCCACCTTATTGCAAACTTTTTTGTTACTGCTTTAAATATCTTATTAAAAGAAATCTTTTCTAACAACACCACACATCGAAAACACATTTTGAAGTTCCGCTGAATTCCACTGAATCGCTTAAGACGAATTTACAAAATGGCTACACGTGAGATTTTGCCCATACCTTGTAAACTTTGAAATTCATTTTCTCAGACTCTGATAAGAAATTTTGTTGGTGTTATCACGGATAATTACTTACATCTTTACCTTTTATTAAGGGTAGGAAATAACGCAATAGGATTTAAATTATTCTGGAAATTGATTTTTGTCCAACTTTAATAAATATTACTCGACTTCCTAGTGGATTCCGTCTTAAAAACTTTCCGTGTGAAAACGAAACACCCCATAAGCACAAGGAAACGTACGACGTCTGGCCGTGTCTGCCTAATTAAAGCACTTGTTCCAGTTTCCCCCGCGTCAGAACATTGAGCCTTGTAACAAGTAAACATCGTATTCTTAAGCTTGTGCTTATGCTTATGTCGATGTTCGTATTAACTTTGCACAAACTACTCATGCTTGCCCTTATTCTTGCGTCTCTAGTGAAAACCGTACTTAACAAGTCATAGAAGCACAAGTGTTTCCATAACTCGATAGAAACAAGGAGGATTGATTTCTATATCTTGTAGCAAACACCGTATGTAAAGAAAAAGAAAATCACTCGTTCATTTTGATTATCAAATTGTAAATTCCCTCAAGTTGCTCGCTCCATTATTTTGTAAACAGCTTGTGCTAGTTTTTTTTTTTTTTTTATAGCTGCCAAGAAATAGTTTCCTCTGCTGGATTATATTATTTTACGAAGATGGTGTAGCATTCAAATCTTCGTATTTCTTTTTCGAGTTGCCGCGCCTTTTTTCTTTAGTTTATGAACTACAAACTGATAATCAACAGTGTTTCGCTCGACCGCCGTCATACCGCAATCACTTATATGCATATAAGATTATTAAAGAGAGAAGGTCTTTTATCACAAGGCCCACAAGGAAGCAATTAACCCTTGCCCTGGTTTTTAAATTAGCGATTAATGTAAATAAAAGCTTTATCCTGTCAATTTGTTGCTGTCTCCCCTTTTGGTTTCGTTCGGTTTTGTAAAAATAAGAAACTAGTCATTAGTACGTGATGTTTAACGGAAACAGGAACTTTGTAATATAAGAAGGTACAGCTGCTCATCGTTTAACTACAAGCAAATCACTATACTTTTTAATTTTGTTTGGTGCCTTATAATCCCAAACTTTTGTGGCCTGCGAAGGTTAAAACGGGAAGCCGCATTTTTTTTTAATGAATAATTTTTTTTACAAATCTGCTTTCAGCCAAGTTGTCCATCTTAGAAAAATTTCTCGAAAATGAAAGATGCCAGAAAATAAAACTGTCAATGATAGATGTCATTCTTTGAGAATAAAATATGTAAATCGTTGTTAAAAGGGGCAAATTGATTGATGTTCCACTCAGCTTTTCGAACAAGTCAGTTCATTTGGTCTTCCCTGCTGACAACTTCACCTTTTGAACCAGTTCGATTGCGTTTTAATTACGTCAACATTTCCCTATCCTTAACAAGGAATAAATCAAACATTATGTGAAGATAAGCGGAAGAAATTCGTTCTGGTTGCTCCGCGTTCCTTGGAGCTTTTTACAATGGCGTATTTGCGAATTTTTATAGCGGTTCTCCTCAGTTTGATGCTGTCAAGCAACAAATCAGGTAATTATAAATAATTAGAGTACACTATTATATTGTTGAAATATTAAATTGATTAATTTTTATCAGACAGTTGCTTTACTGCCTGGATGTTCCGTTATTTCATCGAAGCAAAAGCTATCAGCAGTATAAGACGTGATCTTTGCTTTTCAGGGTGTGTGTTTTTTTCACACACACATCTTTTTCATTCAAGTTACCCAATTTATCTCGGATGCTTTACTTGCTGCTTGAATTTTCTCATTTTTTTTCCTATCAAGCTCTTCATTGTCGCTATTGATTTGACCGCTGTATCACTGATATATTGAGTCGTAGAATTGTATTTGATTATTGAAACCGGAAAACTTTAATATGTTACGGATAACATTTCATCGCAAGGCAGGCTGCATGACTCAGGATTGAGACATTTTTATTTTAAAAATCGTATTTATTTTTCGTTATTCAAGTGCGGCGTTTATTTAAAATTCAATTTATTTCTTGGAATCAATAGTACTGTAACTAACCACTTGAATTTTAAAAACAGGAAATGTTTTAGTGCTAGTCTGAAATGTCATTGTCAATATTTGCAATTGAGGAAAATAATTTTTTGTACTTGCTAAAACTTATTAGAGGGTGGCGTTTATTAATATTTCTGGCCTAATATGCGGTGTTAATAAGAGGGAGGCGTTTAATCGAATAAATAAGCCGTAGTTAACTCAAGCAACTAAGAGTGTCATTACAGTTCTGTAAATAATAAATACCAAAACCTTGATTTATCAGTTTAGTATAAAGTAAAGCGCATGATTCTTTCACACGATGATTTACAGTTTCACCTGTTTATGCAATCCGTTCAAATATTGATGAACTCGGCCTTTGATTTGACAGTGAAGGATCTCTTGCTTTAATCATTACATCGAATTAAAACTTGGATATTAAAAAAGACCGATTCTTAAAGAAATGAATTCAGTAGTAGCCTCGACTTATGTTCTTGCTTGGCTGAGGAGTATTAGGTGCAGTTTAATTAGTTAGGCAGTTTTTAAGATTGAAGGAATTTAAAAGGAATTTAAAAGAGTTCGCTTTAACCAATTTCCGTTGACACCCTTAACAGCCTGCCTCGTCCCCAGGCGTCCTTTTCCTTTGTCGTGCACGGTTCGCTTGGCGTTGTGGGACTGACGTGCACGGTGCCCTTGGCGTTCTGAGCTTCCGCGCTCCCTGTTTTCCCGCCATACCGCCTCAACGTCCAGCCGATCGGCGCCCGAGGACGAGGCAGTCTGACGGAAAAAGTTGCTGGTTCCAGGGTAAAGAGTTTTAGATCAAATCACACGTTTTCTAATCATGGAAAATACGTAATTTTCACTTTCAGGTTGACAGGAAATAAGAATACCCAAAACGGCCGCAAAAAGCGAAAAATGATAAAAATCTTACGAGATGAGAAGTTCGAGCAACACTAAATCCACAATGAAAATTACTATTTTTTTCACCACTGAGGGGCAAACAAATAAGTGTTATGGTGTCATTTTAACTTAATGTTTAGGTGGATAAAATCACGTATAGTACGTAGTCAGGGAACAAGAAACAATCCTTGTAGCCCTTAAAGTTGCCTTATAGTCGAATCAATTACGGTCATTGCCACGATCATAATAGTTGGCAACCCAGCCACAAATACAGTATACAAAGTGCAAGTACGCAAAAGTGGTTTTTGTATTACATGTGTAATAGAAATATTTATCCACTGTAAAAATTTCAGTTTTCATGTCATATGAACACTGAGGTTATGCTATACTTCTGACACAATTATCAATATCCAAATGTCCATATGAAAATATATCCAATACTATGTAAATATACCTGGCCAACGAAATTAAAAGATACAGCTTTGTAGGAATGTATTAGTTCGCCGTTTCAGTTTTTGAGCATTTCCATGTAAATTGTCCTATTTACTTTGATTCTATAAGAATGGAAACATGGAAACCAAAGCATTTTTTTTTTAAAAAAAAAAGGAAACACAAAAATGGATTAAATGCATTAAGGGAATACAGGAAGAGAATTAAAATTTTGCTGGAAACATTGACTCCCACCCAACTACCCCCACCACCCCCCCCCCCCCTCCTCATTAATAGGTATTCAGTGCCGTGTTCGCCCTAGTTTCGAAACAGCGCCCACAAACGGTGAACGTCCTATGAGAAAACGAAAGAAACTGGTTTTGCAGCAGTTTATATGCAATTTGTATGACTCAAACAATTGGCCCTGTAGTCGATTTACTGAGACAGTGATACTGACCAGGAAAAATTAAAATGCTGTTCATGGGAATACTAAGATCTTTTTGGTTTTAATCCGTTTATAAGAGAAAGTATCAATCGCCTGTATGAGAGACACAAGTACGATCAATCCCTCTTCTTGACCATATCTTTTTCAGATCTTCACTTCTTTTTTTAAAATTTTTAGGTGCCGAAAACTCTGAACAGGAAAGTGTTTATGTCTCACCTTATGGGCAAGACTGTAATTATTGCAGTTCGCAGGATCACCCCTGTAAGTCCATTGCTCAAGCCGTTCGTCAAGTGGACACGGGCGGAACAATCTTTCTCAACGGAAATGGAACCGATAAGCATCCTTTCGACTGTACAAGCAGTCTTCCTGATAAGGGCTTTCATCCAGGCGTTAACATCAACAAGAACTTGACTATGAAGGGCTTGTACTCAACGCCTCACGTTTTCTGTGTGGAAGGATTTCATTTTCAGAAAAGAAATGATGAACAGCAAACATTAAGGTTCGAGTTATCAGGGATCGCTTTTTGGCAAACACCTCTTACTTTTGAAAACTGCCATCATGTCAAAATTGTCAACTGTTCTTTCTATAACACTCCAAGAGCTTTGAGCATTGAAATACAGAACATGACAACTTTTCGGCTGGATATTCAAGGATTTTCATCCTTTCACAATAATTCCAACTGCATCCAACTCCTTTTACGCGATAATGTCGGAAACAAAAGTCGTCGCTTTGTTGGTATTAATATCAATGGTACACATTTCAAACAAAATGGATTGTATGGCGAACAGCGTTCTCATAGAGGAGTTATAAAGGTAGTATCCAGCAAGCATAAAGCTTTAAAACAAATAGACATTCATGTTTTCTGCGAGAAAGTCAAGTGCGTCAAAAACCAAGGTCCTTTCATAGATCTCAAAGCTTTAACGGCGGTTACAAACGAGACCTACAAAGATGTTGAGCTGAGTTTTAACAGTTTACCTTCCAAAAAGAATTCATTGAGTAAAAGAAATAGGCACCCTGTGCCAAGTTTGTACTTCTCACAAGCGAGAAAAACCCGCGCAAAGTTCGTCAACTTGAAGTGCAAGAATAATACGTCTGTTCAGTGCCTTAAAGTTCAGTCTGATGAAGCAGAAATAGATATCCAAGACTCCTATTTCTACAAGCAGTCTACGATAAAAAGAGCCGGCTCGTGCTTGTCTCTTGAAGCCTTTATTGGTGCGTCATTAAGGATTTTAAACACTACGTTCTGGAAAAATGAAGCTGACGAAGGCGGATCACTTTCAATTAATAGCCCCGATGGGTTTTTATGCATCAACCTTACGAACGTTAAATTCAATAAATGCTGTGCAAACAAGTACGGGTGTGCAATAACAGTTGGAAAGCCCTCGCGGGCTGGAAATCATACTGCATCGAGTCCAAAAAAGTTATACTTCAACCTCAGAAATGTAACCATTAAGCATTGGGGAGGAAAGTCCAATTACACCAAATGTGCAGCTGTCTATATTTTGCTAAAAGGCGGAAAAGTAATAGTAACGGAGTCCAAGTTTTATAATAGAACGCAAACAACAATCGGCGCTTTGCTAGTGGTTACTAATGGAGGGAAAACTGATGTTACCGTTTCAAAATGCAGTTTCATCGACAAGGCTGCAAAAGCATCCCCAAAGCGAAGGTTCAGATTTATTCAGATAAAGGCGGTAAACGGTAATGCAGGAATTGTGACGTTTGCAGACAGCACCATAGTCAGCAAAATAAGAAGTAAGGTAGGTTTATTTATAAGTCCTAAATATCGATTTCAACTGGTTAACGTCACATTGATCGGGTTTCGTTACGGTTTCCATGTAGTGTCATCATCTCCTAAAAAAAGTTCATTTCCAGTTGAAATCTTCATTGATAACTGCACTTTTAAAAATAATGTTTATGACATGTTGTTATCTATTTATGATCCAACATCTGTTCAAGTAATCATCAGAAACACCCTTTATACTAGCAGTAGTAAGGAAACTGTGAAACATAACGGCAGGGGTTATGCTGTTCGTCTTCATATTCCACCAAATAGACGCAACTCTTCTTTAAAGGCCGTCATAGAACTTGACAATAATACATTCATCTCAAGACCTTCCAGTCATTTAGCTCTTTTCTTCGAAGGAGAAAAAAGCATCACAATACGACGCACGACATTTCGAAACTGTATTAATGCCCATCGATATAGGTGGTTTGCCGGGAATGCGTCTTTTTTACGAGACCGCCACTGGTGCCATTTCAATTTTAACAAACCCAGACAAATCTCGCCAATTGGGCTGCGTTCGGCCAAATAATACACACGAGATCCACCCAACATGGAATTACGACACTTACGTGGTATTCGAGGATACCATCTTTGTGGAAAACGTGGGGTTGACTGCTGGAGCTGTTTATATTAGTAACGGTTTCACGAAGTTTCGAAGATGCACCTTTCGTGACAATTTTGGTACTTACCGCACTGGGCATGTCTATTCCGCGTATGGAACTGGTCGAGTGGATTTTGAAGATTGTTCATTCTCGAGAACAAAGAAAAGCATGGCTTTTTCTAACATCTCTACATTCAATAATCCCACGTTCCTATATACCGAAAGTGAAGGACCTTTGAAGCTCAACAATACATCTTTGACCTCGCTGTTTTTTGACAGGAATTCCAACCCGGCCTTGCTTGACATCTCTAGCGGAGGATATGTTGAGATGGACGAGACATCGAAGTTGCAGTGTAGCGAGGGACAAGAACTTTTACTAGAAAATGCGACACACATTATATACACTGAGAAAAACTACAGCGTTTGCCAAATAAATGTAACTGTCTTGAGGTACTCTTGCAGATCCTGCTACCCGGGTTATTACAGCCTCCAAAAGGGAGTTTCAAGAGGTTTAGATGTAGACACTGCAGTCCTCTGCCTGCCGTGTCCTTTTGGAGCAAGCTGCATTCAAACTAACATAGCTGCGAAACCAAATTTCTGGGGTTATCAAGCCACACACCATCCACCTAAACTGGAGTTTATTGCATGTCCAGAACACTACTGTTCATCTGTTGAGTCAGCAGATTACAACAGTTGTCATGGTAACAGAAACGGCACACTCTGTGGGCAATGTGCAGACGGATTCACCGAAACGCTTTTCTCACCTGAATGCTGCAAATCTACAAAATGCAACAATTATATTGTGTGGATTTTGACAATATTGCTAACATTTACACTGGTACTTTATCTTTTGAAAAAGCCTCCGATGCTAAGTTTCCTTGGAACTCAGATCCTATGGTTTAAAAAACGAGTAGAGGATCATACAAGAGATGAGTTGAGCCTTGTCGAGGATTGTGAACATTCGGATAGTGGCTATATCAAAATTACCTTTTATTTCTACCAAGCTGCTGAACTCCTGATGGTCGGATCTATAGAAGACTGTCTTCACAAGATACCGTTCATCAACATTGTTATTGCTGCTTTTAACTTCCAGGTTCGAACAATCAACAGAGGGATTGGATGTCCTTTTGTAGGGCTAACGGCTGTGACAAAACAGTTGCTGTTGTCTGGTACAGTGTTCGTGACAATGTCTGAAGTTATCATCGTTTATGGTGTCCATGCTGTCATAAACAAGATTACGAGAAAAGAAAAACCACCCCTCATTCATTACATGGCTGTTGTCATGGAAGTGTTGCTGCTGGGATACGAACGGCTGGCAGAAACGTCCCTGACGTTAATGCACTGCGTCTCGATTGGATCTGGAAAGTGGCTCTTCATCGATGCAAATGTTCCATGTATGCAGTGTTGGCAGTATTTTATTCTTGCCTATATCATAGTGTTCGTTGGACCCTTCATTATTGTCCTTTACTATGGATCCTCCAAGCTTTACAGGGCTTCAATAACTGCAAGTGAATTCCTCACTGCTTGCATGATTCCATTGCCATTTCTCGTCTACTGGTTGGTTAAAGACATGTTGGCAAGAAGAAGAGGCGATTATATGAGTGTGCAAGTTGTCAACAGAGATGTTTTGGAAATACTTCATGGTCCTTTCCGTAAACCAAGCAATGAAGACAATGGAACACTGTACTGGGAGAGCGTGCTGATTGGTCGAAGATTTATCCTCCTTGCGTGCCAATCGTTCATACCAAATATGATGTTGCGTATGGTTTGCATGGTTGCAGCATGCTTTCTGATAACCATGCATCATGTTTTGATGAAGCCCTTTCGAAATCCACTGGCCAACAAAGCTGAAACATTGTCCCTTGGCGCTTTGTCTATGATTGCTGTAATCAACCTGGCAAAGGCGACCCTGATCTCATTTGGGATCAGCATTGATGGACCCGACATACCTTACTTTAAAACTCTGGAATGGTTTGAAGTCTGCGCCCTAGCATTTGTTCCAGCATTAGTGTCTCTGTTGGTCACTATCGCGATCCTGTCCCAGCTGACAAGGCTCCTGGTGTTTCTAGTCAAGAAATGCTATCATGTCTGCTGGAAGTTTCATTCCCATCCATGTTTCATGGACCCGCTGAGGGAGCCTTTTTTGGAAAGTTCTGAACAGAGCAATGATGATGACTCTTAAGACGGTTGTAATGAAGTTGTTATAAGACCTTGCGAAACGTAGTCGAAAGCCGAGTGGACGCAAGACAAAAAGTCACGTTTACTTGCTGCTCTGTTTAGCTACGTTGTAGGACTTGTGCTCCCTTTGTTTTGTATCAAATTTGTAGTTGGTACAAGTTTTTTAAAAGTTTGACCACGTAGCCAACAAAAGTCAACCCAAGTTGATTGCATGTCCGTTTGGCCGGGCCTTAATGCATATGGGAAAAAGTATCGCTAAATTAATTAACTGATCGATGAATTGAAATCCAACGTATATTTTTAGTAAAAGTCTGTTGTGTTCCCACTACGCTTGTAGGGGTCGTTTGGACAAATTAAGTGATTAAAGGATGAAGAAATAAACAAGCGGGTAAGAGAAGAATCATTTGTATTATTTCTCGCACAAAGTTTGTCGAAGTGATTCCAGTATTTTTTTTAGTGCATAATGTATTATTGCATGCCGATTAAAATTGTTACTTTTCCTTTAGTATTGATGTATTTTTGGCCCTGAATCGAGTTATCGAAGGGACTTAATATTAATTGTTTTTTTAATTTGTTGATGCTTTTGTCTGCTCTTCTTTGGCCGAGTCTTTTTCCTACCTGGAAAGTCTGTTTCTTTTAACGTTACATATCTTATTTGTCAGGAAACACACGCTTGGGGTGTAACGCAGCTCGACATGACAGCTTTTTCCAGTTTGCTGACCTCAAAAGTGCACCCCTTGTGAAAGCCGATCTGGCGAGTTGTTTTGTCCTCCCTGGTGGAATTAAGACTTCCGTGGCTCTAGTAGATTCGAAAACATACCTGGCCACTGTTAGGTCCTTATCTTACCTAACCATTTCTTTCGGGTGGAAATTAAAGCCCATCAGCTAAAAAATGCCGAAATCTTGTAAATAAAGATGTATACGGCCCATACGGGGGCAGGGTAGGCCTTTTATTACTGTGATTTCGTCGGCCCAATTGTCGGCCTTGTGTGACCATCACTTCTGTTGCCCACCGTTCAACAAACTTGTTTGAAGCTTTTCATAGGAAAGGAGATATTTTCATGATCAATTTATTTTCATATAAAAATTAGTAGTACGCACAATTTCAAATCTATACAAGCACTTATAATGTAATATTCTGTCCTGGATATTGTTATTCATGACATGTATATAAGGTGTAGGGTTCGCACTGGCCTGGGACAAGCCCAAACCAGGCTCAGTAGATACCAGGTAGTTGGCGGAGACTTCAAACCGGTTTCTTGGTAGGGCAGGTGGGTGGGAGCCAAAATCTCGATGTCTTGGACAACAGTGGAGTGCACAAAGGATAACACGTGTTCCTCTTTTATACAACTGTTTGCATATCATTCATTCATCCCAGGACAGTCATTACCAATTCAAATTGAGTTTGGATACTACGTTTTGATTAGCTGTGGTTCCAGCAACATTTATTTTTAAACACCGATACATTGATACAAACTACTGGTAACATTAAAAACAAATGAAATTTCTTCTAATTTGGGCTCAATTGATGAGCCCATGCATCGCTGCACAGCGGCCAGTCTATTTATAAATTGGTATGTACTTCTAGACAGTCTTCCAAACTCGATCCTTGGGCGATTTAAAAACTCTGTACAAAACAATATCATCTTGAACAATATTTCGCACTAAGAAATTATGATTTGTTCCATCGCAAACAAAGACGAAACAGAAAAATCCTTTGCGGAAACTACAGTGTGCCCTGCAGGCATAATTAATTATTCACACTACGACGAAGCAAAACATTTGCGCCAAAATGAATTGCAAACATAGTTGAATTATTGCTTCGTGTAAAGTTAATATCGTTTGAAATCGTACAAAACCAATCGAACTTATTTGTATTATGTGTATTTTACAATAATCTACAGATAACTAGTAGCTACTAGTTAAGAAACACTTTAATAAATACAAACAGCGCAATTACTGTTGGAAGCAATTTGTTATGGATGTTAAGTTGATTTGCTCCGTTTGGGTTCGTCTCGTACATTGTAACCATCGTGCCTTTCATCGTCGTCTCAACCTGTGTACAAGTTGTCCCTGCTACTATCGATGCATTAAACCGCGCACGACTTGTCACCTCAAAGTCTTCGTCTTTGATATCCTCCAGCGAAACTGTGTTGTTGACACCGTGCACTTTTATCATTCTTCCATCACTGTACTTGACTGTCGTGTTCAATTCAACCAAGTCGTCGTCTATTTCTTCTTCCAGCGTTCGCGTTTCGTTCGACTTTCCCAGACACAAGTTTCCATTGTCATCCAGCAGTTTTTCCTCCTCATAAGAAAGCCTCACAGCTCTGTACTCAGGAATGGAGACATAACTCCGGTACATTGGATATCCCTGCCGATACACTTTAGCACTGTTGTACACATACCGGTACACTAAGTAGCCGACAGCGACCGTGACTTGCTTGAAAGTGCTCGAGCGCAAACCCAGTATAGTTTGGCTTCGAATAACCGGGGATCGCACCGAGGTAGGTTTGATGGGTGTGTATTTAGTGATTTTAGATTTTGAGCTCGACTCTGATCTTGTTCTTGAGTTTCTTGATCTGGATCCCCCTCTGGAGACTCCCCTGCCTCCTCCTCTTCCTCTGGCATCGGATAATTCCACCATTACAAGAGTGACGAAAAGAACAAGAAACACTGAACTGAGTCGCATCTTAGCTGACGACAAGAACCCTGCAATCTCTTTGGTTCGGGTCTTTGGTAACGCCCTTCCTTCCCAGATTATATGTGACGCAATTCTAATAACTGATGCATGACGTTCAGAACGTGGGTGATTGACATCACAGTCAAAAGGAGGAAATATCCTAGTTGTTTTTTATGATTTTTGCTGAGATAGCGGATATCAAGTTTGATTTGTCGTTTTAATATTTTGGCTACAAAGACCAACCTGTTTCAGGTTCTAGATGTTACTGAACAGTATCGAAAAATATAATAATGGAGAATGTCGTAGTGCACAATAAAACGCAGTTTGGGAAAATGACGTACACAGTAGCTAAGGTAAGGATATACGCATTACTCCAAACTCAAATCAAAGATCTCTTCGAGATACCGACTATTTTGCATGAAGTAGAGGAAATGATAATATTAAAAGCGATTTGCGATGCATTAAATCAACAGGTTAAAACCGACTTTTAAG
This sequence comes from Oculina patagonica, assembly GCF_052425735.1. Lineage (NCBI taxonomy): Eukaryota > Metazoa > Cnidaria > Anthozoa > Scleractinia > Oculinidae > Oculina > Oculina patagonica. Next base: position 29,565,202 of record NC_135762.1, read on the forward strand.
TTTGACTGCCACTTTGCTCCAAAAGAAAAGTTATCAGTTGATTGTATTTTCCTGATTATCAGCTGGCGGGAATTTTTCCTTGTCAAATTCCTACTTAGCCATAAACCAAGCGTCTGTCATTATCGTCTTCGGCTTCACCTTTGTGTATTCATTTACATTTCATCAGTGGCACATTGCCGTACGTACAGTTAAAAAAAAAAAAAACGTTTCTGTTAGTAGACCTCGTCTTTTTATCAGCGACGAGCCAAATTCAGTATACTGAAGTACATAAAACGTACTAAATCACGGTGTTTCCGTGATTATCGGCTGGCTGCAAATTTTTAAATAGACGTTACTATGAAAGCTTCCTAAGCAGATGTTCTTTTGGACGGCGTGACGAGTCTTAAGAATCTATCTGTGTCACTACATTATGTAACAATAGAAAATCGCATTGGATATTATCCTCTGACAATGAAGATTCGCAGCAGCTTTTCAGCATGTTTAAACTAAGCGAATGAATCGATGAATGGCAAATATCTTTGAAAAATACCTACTTTCAATTTGCCAAAGGCTAGATCACGAGCAACGCGTGAAAATGGAAAAAAATATAGACTGTAGTCTCGACACGTACAGGCTATCGAAATTGCCTGCCTTGTAGCTTTTTCTTTTGTTGAGGGAAAATTTAAATACTCGAAACTCCTTGTTTTTTCGTAGTGGCTTTTGTTTGTCAAAATGCCTGTTTGTGCACCTCCATTTTGCTCAAACAAAGCTCCAAAAAATACAAAAAACAAGGAGTTATGACAATAAAAATTTTAAGGCCAAACTTCAGGCTGAGCTCTTTGACGTCACGCATACATTAACAGCTCCAAGATGGCGGCGTTCAGTTGTCTAGTTTTGGGAAAGATTTCGTAGGGTTATAGCGAACGTTGGAGGCTGAAATTTTGGTGAATAACGTATCTTTGCGTAAAGTTTTTTTTGGCGTAAAGAAAATATATGCCCATTCTGGAGTGAACTTCTCCTTTAACAAGCACAACAGGCGGGAAAATGGCACGCAATGCATGCAGATTGCAGAAGCGATGACGTTTCACAAGGGGTGTAGCATAATTTTGAGAACATTTGTCAAAAACTTGACGTAAATAAAAATAGATGACACCTTTTGGGTGGAAAAGCCTGTGATCCAATTGCAGCTTACAGTTTTCAAACAAAAGAAGCAATATTAGTGATTGTATAAATAACATAGTTAGGACCTGATGGAATTCAAATAGTCTAGTAAATGGCCCAACTCACCGGCCACGAGTCTCTCGTAGCTCAGTTAATAGTAATAGTTTATTTAAACTCTTTTGCTGTTAAAAGAAACTGAATTATCGAGTGACACATGAAATGAAAAGTCTACTATTTACAATTAAAGTTGGTAAGAGCGCCCAACCGCTGTCTGGGAGACCATGGGTTCGATTCCTGTCGGGGACTCAGATTTTTTCTTTGTCCCATGCTCGTGTCTTTGTTGAACAATGAATCTTCATTAATAAATACATTAGTTATGAATCCACAGGCCAAGGATTGAAATAATACATTTTCTTCGTAGATTTGCTCAATTCAACAACAGTAACATTTTATTTTATATATATATATTATATTTTTTACATTTCTCTATGTTGTCTCGATACTGAAATATTGCGTTATATGGTAGCGTGGCATCGATAAACGACATACGATACGTGCGAGCAAGCTTTTAATCCCCGTAAAAGGTCAAACGGTCTCTTGCTCACAGCGGCCATGTATATTTTAAGAATTAGCAATTCCTGTCTACTAAGTTTAATAGATCCCATCATATAAAATTAGTCTCTTTCGTTTATACATTGTAGTGTCCCATTCTAACTGCACTAGAGTGTTTTGCTTTTAGGTTCTACGCAGCGATGTCTTTTAAATTAAACTTGATTTCTGTTCGATCGCGCGAAACAGACAACGGACAACAGAAAGATCCTGTTGATCGGATGCCTGCATAAAGCAATGACTTTATCACTAACAACCATCACTTAAAAATGTACGTTATATTTAACGTTTGGAAACGTGGGGGAGGGGGGGGTGGGGGGGGGTGTTGAAGGAGCAACATACCCCAAGCCAAGGGCATAACCCCCCGGGGACGCATCCCGCTACTCAAATTTCCCAAAATATCTTTAACAGTGTCCGGTGTGTCCGTAATCGTTTTGTGACAATGCATGATGGACCAGGCAGTTCAGAAGATCCTGCTTCAAAGTGCTTTTTGAGTTGTCCTTTAGACGTCAATCAATCAATTTAATTAAGGTCTTGGCGCGGGACGAGGTTGCACTTTCTATCCTAGCCAGAGGCTCATGTAAAAAGCGGAGGGCAGATGCACGCTATGAAGTCGCCGATGCCACAGGTAATATCAAATACAATCTTTACAGTTTGCGGATTTCTCCTAGTAGCGTTTTTGAGAAGTGATGTGCGTTGAAAGTCCGTCAACATATTGTCCCGCTAAGGGACGGACCATTAGAAAAGTCATGGGGGTGGGGGGGGGGGGGAATACAAAAAAAAATCATGCAAGGGAAAATGCCAAGAAAACAAATTCGCGCAAATGGGAAGGCAAAGAAAAAAAAATCATGCTTAAGGAAGTTTCCTATTTACTCTTTGACTCCCAAAGTTTCCCCCAAAAACGCGTGTAAAAATGTGCAATATTTTACTTTGGTGCATGCGCATATAAGCCAAAATTTGGACTCTTCATATCCTTTCTTTTGGCCAAAAAAGCTTTGACGTTATCATTGGAAAACCCTGAAAAGGGGACCTTGGCCAATTACAGGTGTACTGGCCTGTTAAAGCAAAGATTTTGCACTTAAAATGGATTTTGTTTTTCTTTGATTAGCTCTGTCAGAATGCAACCGATATTCAAAATGAATAGTCCTGTAGAAAGGTCGATCCAAGCTCTATGAGATTCTTATCACGAAATTCCACTGACGTGCTAATTGATGACGTCACAAGTGAATCAATGACTGCACCTCCAAATAGCGCCTGAATGCGCGTTTAGGAGTGAAAGGGTTAAGCACTAAAAACACCTGTCATTTTACACTTGATGAGATCAACTTTTTCGACGAAATATATAGGTGGGAGCCAACGTCTCGATGTCTTGGACAACAGTGGAGTGCACAAAGGATAAAACGTGTTCCTTTTTTATACAACTATTTGCATATCATTAATTCATCCCAGGGCATTCATTACCAATTCAAATTGAGTTTGAACACTCCGCTTTGATTACCTGTGGTTCCAGCAACATTAATTTTTTAACACCGATTCACCTCTATGGGCTGCTTAATGAGGAGGCAGCTTGATGTAAATGATTTAAGCGTTTTTTTTTTGTGTGTATCTTAACATTTGTTTATTCCCGACTTGTAATTTCAGGAAGCACGCGCTAATCTTGTTTTTCGGAGCCCTGAAGTTTGATTTATTAATAAATAAGGTTAACCGAGTCATTATCTTTGGTTGAGTCTTCTCTATTATTGTCACTAATTAATTTTGGCAGTTTCTGTTAACAATTTCAGTCGTAAAAAGTCGACCATCAAGTACAGTAAAAACCCGCGTGTAAGAACCTAGGAATTAAGAACCTCCTGGCAGAAATTTGCTTCCTCAATACCCCAAAAGGTTCTTATATGTGGGGTTAAACTATTTTATTTATAATATAATAACTGTATTTTATCAAATAGGATGTCTTTAGAGATCAAGAATTGCACAGGGAAGCTAAACAATGCCAGTAAGTACCCCAAAATATAAGAACCTGTTTTGCCAAACTCTAAAAAAGCAGGTTCTTACACGCGGGTTTTTACTGTACCACAGTGCGTTGTCTTCATGAAGTGAGAGTTTTTCTTCGCGCGGCCGAGTTTGCTTTTAAAAGTTGTCAATTAAATCACTGAATTGTGCCAGACGTCTTTCTCTCGCATATCCTCAACTGTTGTCCTTTTCATATAAAGCCTTCGCAGTCTTTCTTTGCAAAAAGCGTTCTTCGGGGAATGCCATTCTATGGCCACAGAACAAGAAGCTTGTGAAGCTTAAAATCGGGCGATTAATAATTAATTATCTGCCTTGACTTGAAAGGCAGGGTACAGTACAGTAAAAATCGTTGGAAAAGCAGTCACTTAAGTAACACTCAGTCGGAGGTTTTCGTAAGTCACACAGTCTGCATGAGCTGTATTAGCGTGTAGAACAAAATATCTGGAATGTTTTCAAGATTGCATTATTACTTAATGACATAATGCTCTCAAGTTATTAATATATTTCGCACAATACCAAAACGATTGAACTAGACAACTAGAAAATATAAATTTATAACACTGAGCAAAGTGCAGCCCACTCGCGATACTTAATAAAGGCGTGGTTTTACCTGAAGGCCATTTTTTAACGCTTCAGGTGGCTGACGCATTTCGCTATTTTCCAGCCCTTACACTTTGATGTAACTGTACTAGAAAATGATCACAACTTACTGACCAATGATTAGGTATTTGTTTCATACCATTACTGTAATAGCAACTAATGAAGAATAGTAGTATTTACCCAAAGTTTAAGGGCTGCAAAACACTGAAAACCATTTCAGCCACGTTTCAAGGAATCCAAAAAAACTTTCTTATCCCATATATCTTTGTTTTGCAGTATTTTGTTAGTTTTTGGGCGATTTTTGGAGATCATGTCTGGGAGGCGATACTTTCTCTCAAAGGATTAGTGAAATTTAGACAAATAAGAAATATTAGAGATTAAATGTGATTTTAAAATTATAATTTGAAGTTAAAAATTGGTGGACTGACACCAAAAAAGTCCCCTGACAACCTGGAGTGCTCTTGTGTGTGGGTCAACTGTTTAGTGATGTTTCCATTTTTTCTTCAATCCCTTATTTAAATCTCTTAAAATTTCATTCAAATTTAGGTAGAACCGCACCTTAAGTTTTGTTCTTGTAAGAAAACAACAGATGTCAAAGAATAGATTTTAATTCTCCCTCCCTTTCACTCTTCTAAGGCTTTCACCCCACCTGTCCCTCCCTTTCTACTCCCATCCTTCCCCTCCCTCCCCTCTCCTGCAGTCTTTTACTCCATCCTATCCCATCGAGCTTTCTAATCCAATTACCTCACCCCACCTTACCAGTGTTTTGGGGAAGGGAAGGGGGTGGTGTCAACAAAGCGGAGGTTACACCGTTGCGGTACGACGTTGTATATGTCACGCAGTTTGCGTGAGCTCTAGAAGTCATCTTCTTTTTAACACACACGCCTAGGCAAGCTCCAGCTTAGGTTTGAAAATTTATATTGCGTTCCAAAATTTGAACAAAATCAGCTCAAACCAGTTGAATGGCATAAAAAGGAAATTCATTTCACGTCAAAACAAAAAATAATGTGGAAAAATATAGAAGCGTTAAAGCTTTCGCAAATCAGAGCTTTCAAGAAGTTTTGTACGCATACTAGTCTGTGCCAAGCAATTAGAGAATAACGGAAATTTGTCTTAATTTTGATCTCATACCGAGCCTTAGAGTATAAACCGCTAATAAAACAAAACAAACTTGATAATAATTCTCTAAGGTTATACACCTTGCAGTATTAACGTACTAACGAACTTAATAACAAACACCACGTCGTACTAAGGATTTTTACTGATCAACATGGAAAATAAGTTCACAATAGTTTGTTTCCAAAACGTTTTTTACTGTACAGACGGTCTGTACATTGACCTGTAACTTGTATACCGTATCGAAAAATTCAGAACGAGCCGACGTCTGCCCGCTACCATGATATCATGTTGAAAAATTAGCTCATTCGAAACAGTAGCAAAATCGTTAGAGCCTATACAGCCGTTTACTGGCAGTCTTTGAAAATCCTGAATCTCATCAAAATGACTAAAATAAAGTTTTAAAATTTCCTTTATCGATGGTTCTTATCTTTTTAGTCAATTCTATGAACTGTACTGTCCAACAAATATTTCTTCAAAGTTTCGGGACACTTTCGTGCAGAATGTAATTTGATTAAGCGAATGTTTTCACGTCTATAAATACTTCAAGCAGTTGAATGAAAAACTGTTTTGTTTTCATCAATGAGAACCACTTTCAAATAGTTAATGCATAAAAAATAACAATCAGATGAGAATACAATAATTATTAAGGCGAGGTTTCATTATTAGGTCTCGGCTGAGATACTTATTTTTTGCACGTTTAAATGTATGTAAATTTCGTGTGAAATGTAATTTGATTCCACTGTCTAGTTTCCCATGTTCATGAATGGTGAAAACAAACTCTTTCTTAAGAAAGTTGTATTTTTGTGAATAAAGCCCGTTGGCCTGTTTTGTTCCCCTGATCATGTTTGTCTGTGATTTTTACAAAACATGTGGTCTTTAGTTGTGTAAAAATTCTTATTTTGAACACAGATGTCACTCCCGGAATTTCTCATCAAACGGATGTAGATTTCACCGCATTGCGTTTCGCTTCTTTATTTTAAGGTAAACATATAAAAAAACGTTTGCAATGCGTTTACAATTTGACTCAGACATTAGACACGGATGACTTGCAGTATTTCTGCGGCATCTTTCCATTATTTTATTTATTTTATCAAAGTTTAGGGTAAAGTGAAGTAGACGCCAAAGTTTGGCAAGTAGCCTGCTGTTTCGGCCGGCTACCGGCCCTATTCAAGTTCCACTCATATTCTGCCATGTTGGGTCATTCACTACGGGAAATAGATTTCCCCGATTCCAAAACTTAACTCAAAACGCTTGAATGACGAGCCAAAAAATAACTCATTTTCCAAATAAAAGATCGGACTATCCGGAAAATAACAGTACTAGCTCCTCATCAATTAAAGCTTTCTTCGCAAGAGTTACATAATAGGCCATCCCAATAAAATGTTTCGTTTCCCATCGCCCCGTCTCTTGTGATGGTGGGTCGGTCGGTCGGGCAAAAAAAAAAAAAAAAAAAAAAACACTTGAAGGGTTCTGGGTTCCAGAAAAGGCCGGACTGCTAAGTAAGAAAGCCTGATTACAAAGTCAACTCGAAAACGTAGTCTTTTCGTTCGTTATTCCTTTAAATAACGTAGTATCGATGTTTATTAAAGACAAAGACATCACATCATACCAATTGTTGTTAATAAAACAATATCGTGTGCTTGTAAATCGAACTACTTGCTTCTTTGACTAGTCAATCTGGAATTTTTTTTTTTTACTTTTCGAAAAAAAATGGGTCGGTCGGGCGATGGGAAACGAAACATTTTATTGGGATGGCCATAGTCAAAAATAAAATCTTAAAAACACAATTTCGAACTATTCAAAACCAGATTAACGTGCAAAATGTTTCAGATGATGTTTTTTTCGAAAATGAGACCAAGGAACCTTTTGAAATCGAAGACTTTCAAAGCGGTGACATTATGCATGCAGGCCGTGATAAAATTTAATTAAAATAAAATTCAATTGGTATTTAATTATTCAAAGTTTTCATTTTGAAGTGAATTTTTCCATCGAAAGCTTTACCGATCTCGTAAAAAAATTCCATTCAAGCTCGCACCAATACTGTACATTGCCAATGTTTTGCTGACGTCTTGAGAAGTGTCTTACTAACCAAATCTAAAATATATCCAAGCATGTTGTGCAAACATTCTACTCTTTGTGACAGGCAACTTTGACGGCCAACTGTGCGGAAATGAAAATCGACACACTTCTCGCTTAATAAAAAATAGTTTTAAAGTGGAGTCCGCCTCAAAAAATGTACCGCCAGATCACACCGCTATTTGTAGAAACCAGCAAAGCGTCGTTATCTAGTTTGCCACAAAAACATTGCGTGACATGAATGACGTTACCTCTTTCATCTACAAAAATAGCTTCAACTTGTCAAGCAACAAGTACTTTGCCCCTTAATTTTTTTCTCTGTCCTCCCGTCGAAGCAAAGAAGAAAACCTGATTGCAGATAAGCCCAAAAGTCGACCCAGTGTGCCTACAACGATTTTCTGTCAAAACTGACATGAAACCGATTGCGATATTCGTCATCCGTAGCGGTTTTGTAGCAGGCCCAGGCTATCCCCGTCGTTTTTGGCCGACAGGAGACTATCGACCATGACGCCCGGCCCAAAGGGTAAAACACGAATCGGCCACAGTCCCGAGAAAGGTTTTTGGGAGCTCAAGAGCTCCTGTAAATTTTCGGGGATGATTTTTTCAGGCCCGAAATTCTCGGGCGTATTGAGATTCATGAGTGCACGAGAAAGCGTTTTCGGGAGATTTGCGGGTCACTTTTCGGGACCGAACAAGTGGTTTTCGGGAGGTTTTTTTTTAAAAAAAAAAAAAATTAAAAGTTAAAAGTTCACGCCAGGCCGTGTTCGTCGGCTGCTAGAGATCTGGTACTAGCCACTCTGTTGTTGTTCCCAGATCCCATCGTCCGTTACGAGTGACGGTTACAAAATGGCGGACGGAGTGAGTTTTGAATAGATTTCAAATTCTCGAGGCAATTGCCAGGGAAGCTTTCTATAGAGCAGCTTCATTCTTTAATTTTGCTGATGGCTTGAGCGGCAATGTTCAAAAGTTGTACACCTTAGACTAGTTCACCGCTTTTTATCGGTTGGAATGCAATGGCTGCTTCGAATGCAACAGATGTATCGATTGTACCAAGAACTGCTTCTGTGACTTTACCAGTGGAAACGACAACAATCGGTGCCAGCAACGAAGGAAGGGGAAACTTACAAACAGAAATTAACAGTGCTTTAGCTTATCCATATCGTTTAAGCTCGGATTTTCCTGATATTCCTGACATACCCTCGCCTTTGTTGCGACCGCCAACTGCCGGCCAGAAAACTTCGCTTGCCGTGACTTCAGAGTCGAGCGCGCATTTGCCGTTTTCTTCTGCTGCTGGGAATACAATCAGCGGTCATGGTAAGTAGAATAGCTTTGTTAAATTGATTTGAGCGAAATGATTTTGTGGGATCACCATGTCGCAAACTTCAAAATTATATTTTTCATATTGATGGTGAGTTAGTCTTCCTCCCTAATGCAGATTGTAACAGACAAATATACATGCTGTATTATTCTATTATGGGAAATAAAGTCAATTCAATTCAAAAGTTGTCATAAACAAATTTATAATACATCAGATTACATGTAGGAGAAAAGTGTAGGTTTCGTTAAGCCGGAATATTTTACAGGTTGCAGATTGTGATTATTTTTAGAACCATTACACATGGTTAGTATAGGCACCGGATATTTTTCTGAAACTGCACCAGGTCCCAGGCAAGACATCTGTCAACAAAATCATAAAGAATTGTAAATCTTAATGGTAATTTGTTTTCCTTTGGATGTAACCAGTTACACAAAGGCTGGCCAATCCTGCTGGAATTGAAAGTGATAGACGACCAGAAGACCTCGACAGCATGATAAGAAATCAAGTTGGTAGACAAGTGGACAAAGTGTTTGTATGTACAGTTCTTACTGAAAACATTCCTTTTATAAAATAGTACATGTACCTCTACTTCCCTGTAGACTACCCCCTTGTGGTAGTGGGGGAGCTTGCATGCCTCAATGACCTCAATGCGGGGGGGGGGGGGTGGGGGTCTCCCCCTAGCAGGTCTAACCTTGGTGAGCAGGTCAAAAGGTAGAGGCCAGACTAAATGGTAGTCACTGGTCCTTTAGGTTGGGGGTTGGGCGTGTGGCTAATCCCTGCACCCTGTAGAAATACCGTAAAATTCCGGTTATAAGCCCTGGGCTAATACAACTTCGTAAGGGGTTTTGGGTGGGCTTATAAGCGAAGGGGCTTATATCCGGGAGGGCCTTTGAGCGTTTTGAAACGATCCACGGGAGTGTTGAACGAAAAACTTTTTTAAGCGATAAAGCAAGATACACTGTAAGCATGATAAAGCAACATTTAGCCCTGTTCAGTTCTGTCACCCGGCAGAGGGGGGCTTTATATCCGGGGGGGCTTAAAATCGGATGTATTTTTTTGTTTCCAGGTAGATGGGCCTATAACCGGGGGGGCTTATAACCGGAATTTTACGGTATCTGATTATGGAAACCAAAAAGAAGATTGCCAGCCTCAAGTTAGAGTCCTCATGGGCCCGATTAGGATATGTAGTTAACTGTAGTACATGTTCATTGTACCTCTACACAGGGATTAGGAAGGACGTGCGCCATGCGCATATGGCGTATAAAGCTACGAAATGGCGCATTAAAAAAGTACTTACCGGGCCTGTGATGCGCCCAAGCCGCGAAACAGCTAGTAAAATATACACTACTTTGTGAAAAGGATTTTAATGTGTAAAATTTTCAGTTTAATCACGAATAAACAAGCGAAAATCCACCGTGCCTTCGCTCTTTTGGACTCTTTCATTTGCGTTCGCTTTATTTTTGTCCCCAGATCCTCAACCCGGACTTTGCTTGCAAACGAGGCTCTCGCTCAGAGTTCCATGTGCTTTCAGTGTTTTCGTGTTTTCGTGTTTTCGTCTGTATCGTCATTCTAATAGGCCGCTTTGAATTTATTTGCATCTGTTGTTAGCCTCATTTGTTTAAAGTTAACATGCCTCCCAAAAAAATGTTAAAACTGGACAGCTCTTAGAAAAAAATTGTCGACACTTTTCACCACGAGCGCCAAGTCCGCCACAACTGAGCAGAATCGTGATCCTGTAAACAATGACGAAAACGAAGGTCTGGTGAAACGACTCATGATCAAATTTATCTTCCAAGCATTCTAGTTCTGAGGGGCGAAAATTTTAGTTCCAGTTCAGAATCTATAGTTTTATCTCAATGATATTGTTAGTTTTGATGGAATAACGTTAAACCTGTATAATTTCATTTGTGTGAGTTACACAGTACTTATGTAATTTTTATTAGCTATATAAGATCTGTGACTTTGCATTTACACTTTGCTTTAACCAGTGTTAAATACAAGCAATAAAGAATTATGTAACCTTATTATGTAAATTTTTTCTGGCCCATTTATTTTCCCTAATGGCCCAAACTTTTTATAAATGGCCCATAACTTTCCAATGACAGGGGCCACGGGCTCATTTGCCTGTTTTCCTTCCTAATCCCTGTCTACATTAGATTTAAATATGTTATAGTCTTTAAATGCATGTACAGCCTGTATGTCATAAGTTACTGTAGGCTATATATGTTAATGGGATGTTGTTGTTATTTTCTATGACTTTTCAGATTGCTATAATTATTTGTAGACAGTGCTGCATGCAATGTCAGTTGCATACTTAAAATTTTACATAAATTTAAACAGGATTGTCTTAATTAATAATTGTCTATATTCCTTAAACTCAAACAGTCTGGTGCCATCAAAGATCTTCAAGGACACCTGATTTCAAAGGCCAGTGAGGTTGACCAACTAAGAGTTGATCTTGAAAACATGGAGGTACTGTATACATGTACAGTTTATTTTGATTAAAGGGTTAAAAATGACCAGGCTAACTGAGATTACACCTTACATGTATCTGGAAATGTCACACAATGTTAATATTATATATTATGCCCTCCTACATTAATTCTCTACAACTAAACTGACTTGTTACATTGTAGGAGTTTGTTTTCTATCACTTGATCAAAATTGGCAGGTGCCTGTCTGTAATTGGCAACAATAGATGAATATATTGTAAGCTCAGTGTACTATTATACAGTCAACTCTTTCTTAAGGGACACCTCTATAAGACGGACACCTCCATAAGATGGACACCTGGTGATGGTCCCTGCCGTTTTTCAGTCATTTTACTGTAACCAAACTCCCTAAGACGGACACCTCTCTAAGACGGACAACGGACACTTTGAAACCGCCAGTGGACACGCACAAAAAGTTTTTTTAGTGAATGATACTTCGAAACTTGGTATCAGCATATAGCATAGTAAGTCAGCGCCTTTAGAATACCAAACTTACAAAAAACAATCTGCTTTAGTATTCATATTAGTATATGGCACAAAAGAGGTAGTTTTCTACTTACAGTTTTACCGTTTGTAATGAACAAACAAGTCAAATTTCTGATATTTTTTCCCCACTTTATAGGTTTTGCTAAAGTAAGTGACTCATAACAGACGTGTATTCATTGTGCATAGCCGTTTAGGTTTCTCTTCTTAAAATTTCCGGTGTCACATTACCTCAACTCTCTATAAGGCGGACACCTCTCTAAGACGGACAGTTGGGGCCGGTCCCGATAGTGTCCATTTTAGAGAGGGTTGACTGTAGTACGGGTTACAATATAAATTTTTAAACAACTGCAAGCCTGCACTAAGGCCTGGTTCACACTAGTGACATAACAACATGGACGTCAAAAATTACATAAAGAAAATAATATTGCAGGGTGCTCAAAGGCTCTTATGTAAGGAATCTTGGAAGCCCAGCTCTATAAAGCTTTTGTGATAACCAAAGTTATCTAAGTTGCCAAAAGGAAAAAGTAAGTCTCCTCCAGCAACCGGGCCCTGCAAGAGCACAGCCCTGCTTACATGTCCCATTAAGTTAATACGGTTATGTTGTGTTGTTTACACTGGTGATATAAAACTTCAATATGTGATGTTTTTTTGTGTGTGTGTTTGTGTGACCTTGCTGTTGCTAGTGTGAACCAGGACTAAAATGAAATGGTTCGAGTTTGTGTTCTGTGATAAACACTTTTATGAAGTACATGTAATCGAAAAATTAACTTTGCAGCAAAAGGAGAAAGACATGTTTTCTGGTGTTTCATATAAAGCTGGTATTCCAGCCAGGACTGTGTCCTCCAGTCAGTAGTAAGTACAGTTTGTACATACATTGTAGTAGACTTATTTAAGGGACTGTGTACATCTAAGTTAATTTTATGAACATTACTGTTTTATTTTTGCCAAATATTCGCTATGAAACTAAATGTTTTCAAATTCTAAATAACAAAACCATAAGCTTCATTGCAGCCAAATGTGTCTCCCGGGTGTTATAATTTAAAGTTACAAGCAGGCAAGGTTAACTTTGAAAACTGTTCCGCTGGACCATATTTTAAAAACCCATATTGCAATCTTTTTCAATCTTCGTCACTTTTGGCCAGCCATACCTTTTTTGCATTTGGTGTGTTATTTAAGACTAAAGAGGCTATTTTATGTAATAAACGAATTTTAAGGTCATTTCTCTTTAAGTAATATAATAATAATAATAATAATAATAATAATAATAATAATAATAATAATAATAATAATTTAAAATTGTTATTTTAATTAAATTAAAATAACATACAAACATTTACTGAACTGTGTACATAAGTACAGCCTTTTAGCCAGATGAACATCTCTAGAGGCATCCCGCAGAGTGTATCTGTGGACACCCTAGTCTACATATTTTGTGTGTTTATCTTTTTTTATTTTTTTAACATCTTGATTGTCAAATTTCTGGCTTGAGAGATTTTTCAGCAAATAGAAAATCTTGAAATAATCATGTGCTCAAAAGTGCAGAAATACAAAATTACTAGGTGCTTAATTGCATATATTTAAAGGCCCACACATGCCCCCAAACCCCCTCTTGGTAGTGTAAAAAGTTAGGTGCCCAATAATATTATTGAAACTTACTTTTCCGACCTTCTTAAAGGCTGCATTCATTTAACTTTAAATGTAAAATTTGAGTTGGTTTTAATGTGTAGGACAATGTGACTGTATGAAATGGATAATAATACACCCATGTACACGCTTACAGTACACTGCACCTAGAGGAGTTACCTTCTCATCCCAATTGCCAATTATCATTATTACCCCTCCTCCCTCCCCTGCTCCTTCAAAAGGTCTTGTAAGCTACTGTACATGTATGCAAGTTATGTAAAGAAAAATAAAGTATACTCACTGACTCATTGATGACCCTGTAACTTCTCATTCCAGTCCCAGTATTAGCTCTACTTATGGTGGACCTCTTCGACCTGGAGGTCTGGGTACCAGGTCTGTTGGGTACCCCGTTTCAGGGTTTGGGAACATTGGAACAGAGTTTGGTTTTAGAGAATCCAATGCACAGATAGATGATTTAAAAAGAAAGTTAAAAATGGTAACTACACTGTATTTTGTCTGCTGAGTAACATGTAGTAATTGAGCTTCTAGCCATCTTGATTTAGTTTCCCACATTTCCTGTAGCGGCTTTGCGGCTTTGCGAATTTCCTTGTGCTGATTGTGATTGGTGCTATGTGGGTGAAACCGGCCGATGTTTTGAAACCTGCAAAAAAGAACATATCAGGAATGTAAAAACCTGTGCGAATGGCTCAAACATTGCGAAACATGCATGGTCATTCGACCATCGCATAGACTTTGAAAACTCTAGTGTTATTGACAAAGGCTCTTTTCGTATTAGAAAAACTTCGGAAGCTTGGCACACCTCTGCTACTGTACTAAGCATGCTGACAATAACTCAAAGCCCATTCCAAGCCAATATTGTATTCTTTTTAAAAAATAGCCTCTTAATTAGCACATTTTTACTTCGCTTTTGTTTTTCATCATTTTCTTTTTATCACACCTTTCTTGTACACTGTATATATTTTATCCATTTTGTATTCAATTTTTTTTATCCGTCGAAGGCTGTAGAGTGACAGCCGAAAGCTCATTGTTTTTAATATTTTTAGCCAGTGAACGTTTTTTATTGATTATTTTAGTAACAATAGAGCAGTTTGCATTTTTCCCTTTTTTACTATTTTATGCGATTGAAGTTTCCTTCGAAGCCCATTTAAGACTGTAAATTTTGTTTCATTCTTCATTTTAAACTGTCCCTTTTCAAATAAGGAGTACAATCAACATGAGATTTGTGTTGATTGGATAAATGACAACTGCCTTGACCTCTCAAGCAGGAAAAATTTTTGAGAGATTTTAACAAACATAAATATGACAAGTTTTGAGACTAGTAATGATCAGTTTTGGTCTTTTGCCATTTACGTCAACAGACAACAGAGCTTTGTGCAAAGCAAGATGCATATTACAGAGAAGTGGTCAGCGAGCTAGAAAATCGGCTGAAGGAGACTGTTGCAGGAAGGGATCATGTCCTTGCACTCAGGTATGAATGCATGCATTGATTAAAAATGTTTAACTTAAAGCGTATGTGAGTGAAACTGAAAATTACATGTATACTCAGGGTAGCGAAGTGACCTGAAGTAATAATTCATATAGCAGAACTTGACAAAGTCATAAACTAAGACAGTATTTGAAGCACTAAAAATGAAATCCTACACGACTTGTACAGTTTGGTGGTTTAGCTCGTTAATTGATTTTAACAAATATGAAGCATGAAACAGGTCCATTTCTCGACTTGAGACGAAATTTTGCAGTTGTTTTCAAATTCATTCCATTTTGGAAGTTTTCTAGACAAATCCAGGCTTTGTTTATAAGTGTGACCTCGTAACCATGTTTATTGTATCTTATGTTTAGAGAAGACGAAGCTGCGGGTCAGCTACAGCTTATTCATCAGTTGGAGGCTGGACTGAGGAAACAACAGCAGATCATTGATGCAAAGGACGAGGTATATGAAAGCAATTCTTTCTACAGGGATAACGATTACAATACCAGTCAAAACTTAGTTGATATTTTCGCCCCTTGTCATGTGTCTTGTCAAGAGAGGCGACATTCAAGCATTGTTACGCTGTACATGTACAGTACCGCTTAGAAATAAGCGTCCATCGCATACGCAGCTTATACGCACATACGCAGTTCAGTCGAGAAGTTTTTCATACATCTCTCAGTAGCCTCTCACAAGGTGACCGCCTCTGCCTCGTCTGTCGAGAGGGCTACAAATGTAAGTTCTAAGTTCCAAGCTAGAAGAGGACATATGATTGGTCCCATCAAATGTTATACAATGGACATAACTTTCAATATAATCAACTTGTTCTTGTTTTAATAAAGGGCTTAACGTCTATGGAATCCAGTATCAAACAACTCGAAGACGACTTAGCCGGTCACAAGTCGTTCTTGGACAAAATCAGAAGGATAGCCCTGGAGGAGGAAAAGAAAAGATTTCGTTCAGGCCTTGTTACTAGTACACTGGAAAACAATGTTTCTGTGGGTCAGATTGGTGACGCCCTGATTGAAATCCTGCAAAAGTGTCTCTTCGATGATGACAACGAGAAAAAGACACTGCAGTCAAAGTTGGAAAGGGTAAGGACAGGCTTTTTCTATTATTCCGTTGGTAAGATGTAGCAGTCTTAAAGGATATATATGTTATTTGCCGGCCGGGAGGTCCGTATTGGGAAAAACTGTACCCGAGGTCTTGAGTACGGCCCGAGGCCGCAGGCCGAGGGCCGTGCTCAAGACCGAGGGTACAGTTTTTCCCAGTACGGACCGACCTAGGCTGGTAAATAACGTTTTTATATTTTTTCCTACTTAAGTTTGTTTGGATTTAAGAAACCGTGAAAAAATCTGTCACAAAATCTTTTATACGCGCGGATTTGATTTTAATGTCGAGTCCGACTTGATCGACAAGCAAGTGTCAAGCATTAAGCAAGACAAACATTAATTCCGAATAAAATAGCTTCGCTTAAACTGAACTGTACTCAAGAAATGTTCAGCTTAATTTACACTGCAGAAAATCAAGAAAAGAAAACGAAGTCATACTAAAATATAGCACAAATATGCCACAAAACCTAACACTTTTAAATCGATTTCGGCTTCCCGAACAATTCCCTATAAGCTTAAATGTTTTGAAAAGTCTTGATAAAAGCTTTGCAACTTTGCTAAGCCTATTTTTCTGATTCAAAAATACTTTTTGACCGAAAAGCAGTTTAACAAGCTATTAATACACTTGTATTTAACAAATTGATAATCTCTGCGTTGAATCTTATCCTGATAAACAGTGCCAAACTGAATGAAATGCGTAGCGTCTATGTACGGCACAATATTGTGATAATTAATTTGTCCGTTTTTAATCAAAGAATCTCATTTCCTTGAATGATGGTAAATAGTGTTTTGTTTAATCAAAAAGTGACAGATAAACAATGTAGTTTAGCACATAGATAAAGTCTAAAAAACCGATCGCGAATGAATTTGAAAATCATTGCAAGATGAACAAACAACGGCAAACTGCGAACAGTAAACTACAACTCGATTTTGTTGAGAAATAAATACCTCGCCTTTTGAAGAACTTTGAGGCCTTTAATTCCACTGCTTTTTTGTCCTTTAGCATTAACAATGGATGGTGAGGCTATTTTTGTCTTTGGAGAGCTAAACTTTCATGTGTTCGTTAGACTCAAAAGTGCAAAATGATTTCGCGCCGTGAGCGGTCCGTATGCGGGGTCCGGATGAGAAAAACCGGACCGCTGGAGCGCGCGCAATTAGCCAATCAGATTAAAGGATTCAGGATTCCGGACCGCTGAGATGCTTGAGAAAAAAATAATTAATAATACCGCATGCATGTGACAGTAAATTGTTAGTTTTCATACCAGCAATGGTCTCAACATTGGTTATGCAGGTTGAAGCAGAATTCAAGAGCAGTAGAGAACAAACGGATAACAAACAAGAAGAAATGCAAAGAGAACACAAGGCCAGGTAAATGAATGCTAGTCACGACAGCGTGTGAAAATGTCGCCAGTTTGAAAACAAAACAAAACAGAATGCAACGGGTAGTGGGTGTGATGTAGAAAGGTGTTGAGTGTTAGCCTGTTTACATCTTTACCCCCCTTGATAATAAAAGAAGAAATGCAATAAAATGGATTTGTTGTATTTTTCGAGGCTACATGTAAAGTATGTTCAACGCCATGTTTATAGCATGTTCCAGGCGTTCAGTTAGTTAAGGTGCAGGCAGCAACGCAAAAAAATTTCCATTTAAGAGTCCTCGCGTAAATACAGTTTTTCGCGCTACTTATACCTAATCTTACTTTTTTGGTACGCTTCGGCGGCATATCAGGCGAGTTTGGTCGAGCCATGGTTCGTATTTTGGCGAGACGTAGTCTCGCCAAAATACCCATGGCGAGACCAAACGAGCCTGATATGCCGCCGAAGCGTACCAAAAAAGTAAGATTAGGTTTGTACCGTACCAAAATTCAGAATTTATGGAAAAAAATTGGGACCTCCGACTCTATTGTTTCAGTCTGAATGTTTCAGTACTCGTCGGCAAACATCGCGCAATTGGCGAGCGCGCTCAAGTTCAGTTTTGGCGGGAAAGTGTTTTCTCCTTTTACGACTGGTAAACACCAGCTAAATTTAAATTACGAGATTCTGCTTTATTGGTAAAACCTCTTTTCAATTCATTTTACGGTAACACTATTTTACTTCGAAGTGACCATGATATCGTGGCATATCAGGTCAGTGACTTGATATCGCAGGATACCAGGACAGTAGATCGCGCTTCTGATTGGCTACTTGCGAATTTGGGTACGGTAATGCGCACAAACCGAACGCCTGGAATAGCCTATCTTGTTCTTTTTACATGAGCAATCGATACAACTGTAAACAAATGTGGTGTTGATTTACTTTCAAATTAAATTCCATCTTATTCAGTTTTGCATTTCCTTCATTTTTAATTAGGATGTCAAAGTTGGAAAAGGAACATAGCCAAGCGTTGGACTCTTCGTCCAACAAGGGAGCTCTTCTTAGAAAAGAGCTGGAGTCTTTACAACAAGAAACAGACAAGCTCAGGTCAGTGTTGTTTCCAGTACAGTTTGACTTTTTATTCATTCACTTGTCTGGGTAAATGTAATTTGATATTTTTGTTGCTATTTAGTCGTATTACTATATTAGTCTATTTAGTTGCTATTTTAGACTCTTTTTGTAGCTGTTCTATTGTGTTATGCGTTGGTTTAGGCTGTCTGGCCAGCGTACTCGACAGATGTTATTTGACTAACATTAATCTTATATCATCGAGCTGTTAGTTCACTGTGTTTGTATTTTATTATTGTAATTATTGATTTCATTTTATTTATCTTTTTTTTTTTTTCTAGAGAGCAGCACCAAACAGAAATGTCTGCTATGGACGACAAAGTGAAATGTCTCGAGTTAGAGATTGAAAAGACAAAAAAGTCAAGCTATGAAACAACGCTACAATTTGAAACCAAGGTGGGTAATTTTGAAATGTTGCTTCTTGGCTCTTAATTTTATTTTAATCACGCAAAACCAAGGGAATATGATCCTCTTTTGGCAAAACCAGATACACATTCATTCAAAAGCTATTCTGTTAGTCACTAAAATGAAATGAATCGCACTTCTGTTTTAATCCTAGCTGTGCGAGAATTGTTAAAGTTTAATTCTTTTATTGTTTCTCCAATTAGTGCAAAGAACTGGAATACTCTGTTCGTGAATTAACAGCAGAACTTCAAGTTGTAAAAGAAGAAAAACAGAAATTACTAACAGGAGTTTCGCAGGAGCAAGCAAATGTTATTACACTGAATGAAAAACTCAGTACAGCGGAAAAGCTTCGACAAGAAGGAGAGAAAAAGAACGAAGAGCTAAGCAAAGAGTTAACTATTCTAAAGGAAAAGTACAGTGAAGAAGCGAACAGTTTAAGAGCTAATGTAGCAGAAAAAGAAACACTTATAAAAGACATTCGCGAGGAGAGCACAAGACTGCGGGAAACTGAAGTCGAAAAGGCTCTTAATCAGGAGAGAGAGAAAGCAAATGCTCGCCTGGATGGCATTCTAAACGAGCTTACGAAATCAAATCAAAATATTTCGACTTTGAAAGCGGATTTAGAAACCAAAGTACTTGAATTATCCAAACAGCAAGAGGAAAATGTCAAAATGAAAAACGATTTAGAGCTGAGAACTAAGGAAATGAATCTTATAAGGGAAGAGAAGATTCGTTTAGCTGCGGAGCTTGAGAAAACACACGACGAGATTTCTAATTTACGCGGACAAGTCCAAGAATTGACCAATTCCTTAGAAGCAAAATCAAAAAGTTTGCTAGATGCCGAGAACTACATTGAAAAACTTCAAACTCAGCTTAACGAAAGGGAGAAGACAATAGCGAGCTTTCAAGCGCAGGGAACTAATCTGGCAGAAATTCTCGAGAGGAATAGCCAAACAGGAGACTCATTGCAGCGAGAAAGAGAACAGTTGATTCGAACTCTGGAAGAAAGAATCGGCGAAGTCGAGGAAATGAAAGGTCATCGGGAGATTTTAGCTAAAAAACTGAGAGCTAAAGATAAACGAGTAAAGGAATTGGAGGAGGAGAAAACCTCAATGACGAACAGTTTAAAGATCAAACAAGAAGAACTGGACGCTATGATGGAGGATCGAAGTAACATCATGGCGGAGCTAAAATTACGGCAAATTGAAGTGACCAAGTTGAAGGACGAGAATGGCTCGCTGAGTTCGCTTGTTGAAGGGAAACACGGAGAACGTGAGAAAGAGATCACTAAATTGCTCTCTAGACTCAAAGGTAATGCTTTTTCAAATGTCTTTCCAGTACAGTACGCGCAGCTAGAGGTAACGTCCATCGTTTGTAATGTGCCTTAATCTTTCTCAATCTTAACCATTTTAGTCTATCATAGACCTTTGAGCGAAAGGCGCCCCCCCCCCCCCCACCCCTCCCAAAAACAAAAAAACAGAAGCAAAAAACGAGCGGGTAAGGCCATTTTTTTCGTTGGTTGTTTTCACTTTTTGCTCAACGATCTCTGACGGAAAGTAAGAATTGTTCGTTGTCTTTTGTGATTTGGTTTGTAAGTTGTTGGGGTGGTTGTTGTTGGTGTTGCATTATGTCTGTTCTGTGTTTTTTTATTTGATTTTGACATTTCCACGATTTGAAGTCAATTCTCACCGTCTTACTTGCTTTCTATTTCTTCTTTTGTTTTGAAGGTTCAGAACAGGATTTAGCTTTGACACGAAAACTTCTTAAAACAAAAGGAGACATGAGCGGCAAAGGTAAGTCGTTGCTAAATCACATTGTACAACTATTTATTTACCACACTTTTTTCTTTCAAAAATACCAACTTTTGAATATCCTTGTCACGAGGATATTGGTGTTCAGGGAGAACTTCCATTTCTCCTGTACGTCTTAACTGATGTGGAAACATGCATTTTGTTGTCGCACTGGAATCTTCACAAACTAAAGGCTTTTATATTGTACTTGTTTTAAAGCTGTTCGAGTGGCAGGAGCCATGCAACAGGAAGTGACTGCAAAACGCGGGGAACTAGACGCGTTACAAAGCAAGTAAGTTGTAATAGAGAATTAAATGTCAGAGCAGTTTCCTCGTGATATTCTTGTAAGAGTGATTATGTGACTGGTGAGAGATGGGTAGATACATGTAGATACATTGGTTGCTGTTTCTATTTTTTTTTTGTTTCCCGTAGTGACGTGTGTGTTTTTTGTTTGTTTGCGTCTGTTGCATGTAAGTTTAGAATGATTAGTTCAAGAAAACAATTTTTTTCATTCGCTAACTATCAGGGAAAAAAAAATCCTGCGCTTGCTACCGGGTACGTCTTTCGTTCCGAATACAATAACATGCTACATTGTATGTCCGCTATTATGAGCTGTTTTCTCTTTCCGTTTCTTGACTCTGTCACGTCTCACTCAAAATTGCGTTGTCAATTTTTTTTTCTCTGAGTGGTAACGAAACGTCTCTTGATTGTTCTCTTTATAGAATACATTGGTTGACAGAAAGCTTAAATACAGCTTCCAAGGTAGGAACCTTTCAAGACCACAAAATACGAAATTTGACAAAAGTTGCACTTTCCTCTAGCTGTTTTCTTTTCTTTGAGCTCCTTTCATATCGTAGTTGTAATGCTGGACATGTTTTTACCGGGCTTGGAAACTGAATCTGCGATGACTTAGGTATTTTTTTTTTATTTGATTCCTCTGTTGCTTTTAGGACGCGCGCTATTACGAGAGAAGAAGCAGCGAGTTGTCTGAGACGGTAAAGCAAGTGACAGTTGACCGAGACCAGTTGGAGTTTGAGCTGAGAAAGACCCGAGAACAGTACGACGAATACAAAAAGCAGTTTAACCACATGGAACAAGCGCTTGAAAAGGTAAAATTATTGTCACTGTCAATAAGCAGTAAATAGTTAGGAAAGCTCTTTCTAGCTGACTCAAGAAAAATTAGAATAAAAAACAATCATCTATCTGTCACAAAGGAAAGAGACTGAGAAGTGGTTAACAATTTAATCGCCCATCTGATCAGAATTCCGCTGTTAGTCAGATTTGTCCTTTCAAATCAGTCAAAACACAAACATTAACATTGTTATGGTGGATTTGTGGGAAAATTGCGTGGAAAAGGCCCATTTCACATTTACACTGTAAAACCACCGGACCGTTTGGCCAGTTCTGACAAATGGAAAGCGCCCTTTAAATGCGCGTCAGAAGTAAGCAGGTGATAGCGGTAATACCCTTGGTGAAAATATAACCATATATGGTAATGGTATCTACAATAATGCCTGCATGTGTGCCAGATCTCCAACCTTCCTGTAACTACCGTACTGCTTCAAATTTGTGATTTTGCTGATGACACGAAAAAAATGTTCTTACACAAAATGGTTTCCCTCTCAAATATTTTTCGCATAAAAAAATGACTTCTTTCCTTCACGTACACTTCATTCATGTGAATTTCAGTTTGGCCATTCCGTGAAATATACAGTGTACTGATGAATATCTTATATTTTACTGTTTCAGTTGAATTTTTTTTAGTAAAGTAGACCTCGCAAACCACAAAAATCGCAAACAGCGCAAAATAAAACTCCCCAAAAATGGTCTGCAATACAGTATTCGAAAGTCCTGTTGATGTACCGTTTTTTCTCAATTTAACGCCCCCGGCGTTTATTTCAAACTTGTCCTGGTGGACCTGGCGTTTATTTGATTCATGCAGTTTTTTGAGGCTTGTGGTTATTACAAAGCGGTTTTATGCATTATTTTTTTCAGTCATAATATATGTTGCCATTACATTTATAGCTTTTCGTACCTCAAAAAATGCTTGAGGGGGGTATTTACAACTCCATCTTGAAAACCAAGCGTTAATTCGAGACCCGACGTTTTATCGAGAAAATACGGTATTTCAATGCTCGCGTTTGTTTTCTTAGGCTGCACTCAAGCATGCAGACTCGCAAGGTGTTATCGAGAAGATGGAGCAGGAGATGGCCAGACTTAAACTGAAGCACTCGCTTGAAGTGAAGGTATGCTTCCATACACTGCTTTTAAAGCCTTTTAAGTAGGAGCACGTGCCATATATTGTTAAATTGGGTAATAAAACGGTGGAAATTCATCCTGCAGTGAACAGGGGACAAAAAGACCATTTTACAGTTCCGAGAATTGTAACTGAGCCTCTGTATGAAAGTGAGGTTTGGTTTGATCCTGTGATGACAAGGGTTAGAAAGTAGTTAGCATGATAACATGATAATTTACATTTGAAAAAAAAAACAAGGTTTGTACCACAATGAAGTCAACTACAGTCTCTCTTCTGCTCAAAGGCCTTATCACTAAGCACAGAGCTATAACATTTTTTTTTTTTTTTTATATAGTTTACATGCATTAGTATTATCAGAATATTATAATTAACAAATAGGATGCAAGGTTTCTGATTGCTGACAGTTGGTAAAAGACAAAGCCTCAAATCAACTATCAAAATCGATGATGGATACCCACTGACTGGGGAGCTTTTATATTTAAAAAAATATATTAACCATATTTCCTGACTGTTTCCAAGGAACTAGAGCGAACTTCAAAGACTGCTCTTTCTATCAGACCAGAAGCTGCATCGTTGGTTGAGCTATTGACAAAACTAAACACTGGATTTAGGTAAGTGTCGTACACGTGTTTGTTCTGAAACCAGAATTTTTAGTTTTGGTAATGCATTGTGGAGTGCTGTGCAATAGTGTACCTTTACTTGTGTCGTAGCCTGCGTAGCAGGCGCCGTATAGTTTCTAGCGCGCGTATGGGAAAAACGCAAAAGGCGCAAGATTTTTCGTCGCGCGGCCTTCTCACGATCGCGCACTCTTCTAAACGCGCTAAAAAACTACGCAGGCTACTTGTGTCGTCACGCAACGCTTCTTCTCACACAATCCTCTTAGAAGGGTACCAAAATTGTCACATTACCGAAATGTCTATAGAGGTGACGGTTACGGATTAATTTTTCTCCTGTCTTGATTTGTTTGTTTGTTTCTTTTAGATGGCCTCCGCTCACCACTCAAGCGAATTACAACAGTGTTCTGGTGCCTCAGAAGAGCGCTCTTCCTCAACCTTTACAAACGCTTTTCCCTCCGTCCCAAGACTCGCAGCCTGAAGTGACGGAGATGGGGACTGGGCAGCTAACTCAAAGTGGACCGTCCCGGGAGGTAATAGGAGAGTAAACTAGCCGTAGGCTAAGCTTATTTCACGGTAATAAAGTATCTTATCTTATCTATCTTAGGAAGTAGATACGTTGAGTGTAAAAGTCTACAGCCAGCCTTAGCGTTTTACTTGCGTTTTTTTTTTTCATTCTACAGCCAATTGAAATCTCTTCGAAAAAGAACGACGAAGTTACAGAGGACCTAAAGACGTTACTACATGAAGTACGAAGCCTGATCACAAGTTTCCAAGCGCATGTCTCTCAAACTGTGACCCCAGCCAAGACTCCGAGTACTGCGTTTGCGTCACAAGGGCCACCTGCTGAGCGAGCACTGTTAGATGATGGTCCAGTTCACCCAGATGATCCGGACACAAGAACAAACTGTCAGAGAAACGTTGCTCGTGAGGTCGACCCCGGCAAGGGACATTCTGGTCCCATAAGTAATGACGAAAGACACATCGACACAAAACATCGAATTGCAGTCCAGAAGGAGCGCATCTCACGTCCAAAGCCTGTTTTCTCTAGTGAATACAAACATGAATTTGACAGAGACGAAGCTTCATCGGTGACAACTGATCTGAACTCGAGACTAAGCACAAGTTATGAACTAGACGACGTTGGAGATGATGTTAATGACTTTGCCTATCCGTTGCACAGTTCATCTCCGAAGAAGGATAGTGTTGCCAGCAGCGACATGCCCAGTGAACATTTACAACCATTTGATAGGCCTTACTCGCCACTATCTTCATCGATTCATAGCGACCACTCAGATGTCACGTCACTTTTAATCGACCAATCAACGTCCACTGCAGACACTGTTATCTCACGTGATCATTTGAACGCTGCTCGCACTTGGAAGACTTCAAGTGCGTCCTCTGTGACTAGTAGTCAGCCGAGTTCAAGTAGAATGTCTGATATAGCGCCGTTACCAAGGAAACACTCGCGCCCTGTTCCCCAGAACCTGAAAGTCAGTAAACGAGATGGTGATACGGATTCTGCGCGAGTTTCACACGTGTACAGAGACCAGGAGGAACCGACATCAAAGCAATTAAGTCAAAGAACATTTGCAACTGGTAATGTACTGTTGATTGTTTCAGGTTGACTCGGTGATGAAATAGTGTACCAGCATAGTGTCTACGTTTTAAGTAAAAATAAAAAAGGCGAACAAATAATTTTTTTTTTTC
The DNA here is from genome assembly GCF_052425735.1 of Oculina patagonica. NCBI lineage: Eukaryota > Metazoa > Cnidaria > Anthozoa > Scleractinia > Oculinidae > Oculina > Oculina patagonica. The sequence continues at coordinate 29,590,527 of NC_135762.1, forward strand.
ATTTCCTGGCCCATCCATTCTTCAAATTCCTGACCCAGTCCTACCCTTTCCCCTTTCGTTCCTTATTCTACCCTACCGAACCGTGCCTTCCATTTAATTTCTTCTTTTTTCTTTTCTGTTTTTTCATCTCTCATTCTCTCTGTTACTACGCATTAAATTATTTTGACAATGAACTTTTATTTGTAGCCAAAGCACCCATGAAGAAAACTTCATCAGCAAGCGAACCTGTTTACAGACGTGCCGAGATGATTTTGCAATCCCTAGCACAAACTGGACAGCAACTAACCAAGAAAAACAGAGGTAACGATAACAACGCCGTGCATGTCGCACAAAGGGGAATTTAAAATAAGATCAAGTTTTGCAAGAGATTCTGTTCTGATTTCAGTTCCAAAGGTTTACGCAAAGATGGAAATTTAAAGTTTTATAAATCTGAATCAGCCAGAGAAGCATTGTATGATCAGAGCACATCACTAGAAAGCAAGTAGTCCAGCGGCCACTTCAATTTAACCTCTTTCGTTCCAGAAAAATTATACCAGTGAATCTTATAAATATATCCCCTTCCTTTTCCTTAATTTATTAGAAAATAAATGTGACCCCCTCCCACCCCTATTTGTGACTATGCCACGTTTTGTCCCTTCAATGCCCCCCATCAGCTAACAGTTCACGTTTTTCGTTTTCCCTCTTCAGAAATAGAACACTTGTTGAAAGAGCAAGATAGACGGATCAAAAAGTGCCGGAAAAATGAAGACAACATACATGCATTGCTTTCATAAATGCTGTACATGGGTGTTGGCACTTCAGTGTTGCCCTCTGTTTTATCATTTCATCTCTGTTTTTTAAACAGCAAGCAAATCGTGTCTTGCTGTCAAGACACTGAGACGTCGAAAAAAAAGGACGGAGCTCGTCGTATTGTCTGTCATACTCTACATTTTGTGCTTTGACTATTCGTCCCATATTTATTTCAGAATTGTATAAACACTCCACAACAAAGAGGAATAAAGCAGTAATTATAATTATTTTTTAAAAAATGCCTATATGTTCTCATTAATCCTTCCCTCCGTTCACTTCGTTCTTCCTTCTCGACGCCTCTCTTCAAGTTGCCCGTGTTGGCACATGTTGAACGAATAAGCGTCACTGTTCTCTTAAGTACCTTCGGTTGAAATCCACTAAATGAATACCTGTCACAAAGTCCTGCAACGTAAATTTTCTTCATAGTTGTAGTTGTTCATTTAACATTGCATGTAAAATTTTCTTATTCTCTTAATATTCGGTCGCTACAGATCAACATTTTTTTTAGAAACAGGCTACTGAAAATCTCCGATCACTATCAAATAACTCCAAAACTAAAACTTCAGACATTATGTGTTTTAACAGTCATTTCAAATACTACAATGAGAAAAGTTTGTAAAATCAAACTGACATTTCTTTGCTAAAACAAGAAGTATAGTAGGTAAAACCTACAATTCACATCTTTTGGATGCATACGCGGAATGCTTATGTCTACTCTTGCATTCATGTCACGTAAGTCATCATTCTGAAATCTAAACATGCTTCAAATTTAACAAAAACCAGAGTACACTATAAACAAAATGAGACAAATTGCAAACGATACAGAACATTCTAACCAAAAAAAAAAAATGAAAAGCATTTATTCGGTAAAAAGTGTCAGCTCTTTACGAGCGTCTCAGTCATATTCAGTAATATCCAAAAGAGGTCTCCTTTGGTCCGTGAGCCATTGAGGGCTCCGAAGCTGACGCAAACATCCAATGATTTGATTGATCAGAAACTGCAGCAACCTAGCCAGCTGAGACAGAATCGCAAAGATAACCAAACCAGACACTAATACTGGGACAAAAGCAAGGGCGCACACCTCAAACCACACTAGAGCGTCCAAATAAGATCGGTAAGGCCCGTCAATAGTGATACCAAATGACATTAGGGTCGCTTTCGTCAGATTTATTTGGGCAATAATCGTTAAAGCGGTAAGAGACAACGTTTCAGCTTTGTTAGCTAGTGGTTCTCGAAATGGTTTCTTCAAAACATGATGAATGGTCATCAGTAAACATGCTGCAGACATTGAAACCATACGTAACATCGAACTTCTTATGAACGAATGGCAAGCGAGGAGAATAAATCTTCGACCGATCAAAACGCTCTCCCAGTAAAGCGTTCCTTTATCTTCATTGTTTGGCGGACGAAAAGGACCATGAAGTACTTCCAAGACATCTTTGTTCACAGACTGAGCTCTGGTAGAATTTTGCCTTGTTTGTTTTTGTATTTTCTTAACAAACCAGTAGACGAGAAATGGCAATGGAAGCATGCAAGCAGCGAGGAACTCTCGTGCAGTAATGGTCGCACTGTAAAGTTTGCAGGATCCGCTGTAAAGAACAATGATAAAGGGAACCACGAACACTATGATATAGGCGAGAAGAACATACTGCCACCACTGCATACATGGAACATTTGCATCGATGAAGAGCCTCTTTGTAGATCCGATCGAGACGCACTCCATTAGCTTCAGAGACGTTTCTGCCAACCGTTCGTAACCTAACAGCAATATTTCCATGACAACGGCCATGTAATGGATGAGGGCTGGTTTTTCTTTTCGCCTTAGCGTGTTGAAGACAGAATGGACGCAATAGATGAGTACAATGTCAATCATTGTCATAAAAACTGCACCAGAAAGGACCAACTGCTTAGTCACCGCTGTCATGCCAACAAATGGGCAACCAATTCCATTGTTTATAGTTCGAACTTGGAAATTAAAAAAGGCAATCACTGTATAAATGAACGGTAATTTTTCAAGGACGCTTTCTATGGAACCAATCATCATTAGTTCGGCAACTTGATAGAAATAGAATGTGATTTTAATATAGCCGTTGTCCGCGCCCGAGAGTTGATGGAAGCCACCCAAATCTTCATTTTCATAGTTCGCGACTTTTTTCCTGAACCATAATATCTGATTTGCAAGAAAACCTAAGATCGGAGGTTTCATCAACAGATAGAGAGCCAGAACAGTTGTTAACAAAATTGTCAAAATCCAAAACCAGTAGTTTTTGCATTCCTCGTTTTTTCGGCATTCAGCAGAGAAGAGAGTTTTACTGTATCCTTGAGTGCATTTCCCACAGAGAATGCCCGTTCTGTTTCCCTCGCAGCTGTTGTATCCTTGTGTCCCTGATGTTGGTTTTCTACAGTAATGTTCCGGACAAGCCATAAATTTCAGTGATGGCACATCGTCGGATGTGGGATAACCCCAAAAGTTTGGCTTGGCAGCTATGTTTCTATCAATACAGCTGGCACCGAACGGACATGGTAGACAATCAACTGTGTTGTTTACCATTAAACCACGTGAAACTCCTTTTTGCATACTATAATACCCCGGAGAACACAACTGGCAAGAGTATTTCAATGCAGTCACGTTTATTCTGCAAAAGCTGTTGTTTTGATCTGTATACACAAAATGTGTCATACTGTCCAGCAAAAGCTGGCTTCCGATAGGACATTGGATGCTCGAATTATCATCCATGTGTACGTAACCTCCGTTGTAAATATCCAATACAGGAAAGGGATTCCTTTCAGCAACAAATGACACCATAGTTGTATTTTGAAGATTTATAGGGCCCCCGCTTTCCGACTGCAAAAACGTCGATCTTTCAAACGTAAAACCGTTTCTTGTCATATTCGCTTTTGTTGAAGAGAATATGCAGTCTTTGAAATCCACTTGGCCTGTTCCATATGCTGAAAAAACATGTCCTGAATTCTCAGCAGCGAAATTATTTCGAAACCTGCATCTTTCAAAAGTTGTGTAGCCATTACCTATGTATACAGCACCAGTGATTAATCCTCCATTGCCCTCAAATAAGGTATCTTCAAATATCACTCTAGTCTGATAATGCCAACGAGGATGAACATCTTTTTTTGTTCCCTTTTTGACACATCCTGGACTTAGCTTTTTATCAGCATTTGAGACAACCGTTACAGCGCCAGATGAAATATCGTAAACATCATACGTGCCAACATCACCCCACAAGAGTCGATTGAAACAGTAACCATTTGTAAATGAAGATCGCTTTATGCGTAACGTTTTGTTACCTCGAAAAAAAAAGCCAACAATGTTGCATGGTTTCGAGTCAAATGTTACGTTATCCAGCTCGATAATGGCGTTCGAAAAACGTAGTATTTCCAAAGGTTTTATAATGATCGAAAATCCAAATGAGTCGCTAACAGCTTGTCTGTTGATGAGATTAAATATGGTGTTCTTAATTGTAAATTCCACTTGACTTGGATCGGCTGAACTTACAAACACATCATGCAAGTTATCGAGGAAGGTGCAGTTAAAGATCGACACGTTTAAAGGGTAGGTTTCAGAACATGTAGATGGCAACAAGCCTTCTATTAAGAGTCCGACCATATGCGAAGTTAATACAGTATTTCTCATACTGATGTGAAATTTCGAAGATGCATATATGGCCCAAGAGTCAGTATCATTTTTGCCTTGACTAGATGCAGCAGTGTCTTCAATCGTTAATGTTCCCGGTTGCCTATTGTTGGAGTCTACAATAACAACGGCCAGCTTCGCAATATTACGAACAAATTTGAGGCCAGAAATAATAACGTCCGTGTTTCCACCTGTGTTGGTTACTATTAGAGCACTGCTTATGGATTTAAAGTTGTTTTTCCAGGAAGAATCATTTATGATCACTTTACCATTAAATAACAGGAGGAGGATGACGTCGCACGGAACAAGGTATCCAAAGCAGTCACGCACTCTTATTTCTCTGAAGTTTGCAATCAACTTATGTGTTCCTGTTGAGTTTTTCTTTCGTGGATTATGGTCTCCAACCAAAATTGCACATCCGGAACCATTCCTTGTGGCGGCACATTCAGTGAAGTTAACATTTGTAATGTTTAGCCTCAAGGTTCCAATCTTACTATGAGCATACAAAGCTCCACCACCTTTAGCCATGTTTCTGCGGAACCTGCTGTTGAATATAGCTACAGACCCGCGCACTGTTGAGTTTAAAAACATGGCCCCCCTCTTTCCTTTGTTAGACGCTGCCCGACGAATGACGAGTTCTGAATTTCAACTTGTGCTTCCTTAGACTGAATTTTTATACATCGCAATAAATGGTTGTGAGAACATCTTAGGTTCCTGAACTCAACACGAGTTCTCTTTGTATTAGAATTGTACAAACTGTTTACCACATGATGTGTGTTCCTAATAGGCGATGCCTTAAATAAATTACATATGGTATTGTTGAACAGCCTGACGTCATTATATACCTCGCTGGTTACGGCTGATGGCAGATCAAGATTAACAAAATAGCCATAGTTCTTGACGGATGTAACATTGAAGCAAGATATTTGGACATGTATGCTGGACGGCAGCGTGGTTTCTGATTGGATTGTCACTACACCCCTTGCAAACCGCGGGTTGTGAATGCCATTTTCCGAAAACTTTGTCTCGCTGATATTTATGGAGAGAAATTGATCTTTGACTACAGCATCACTTTCCAACGTGATCTCCACGCAGGAAAGGTTGGTCTTGAAGAAAGAAGACCGGTGAATATTTAGGTGCATTCTGTCGTTGTTTCTTATAAAACTACTAAGAGCAATGGATGCGTCTTCAAAAGAACAGTTTGTAATCGTTAGAATTTCACAATCTTGGAACATCAGTGGTGTTTGGCGGAAAACAATACCAGATAAAGTTATTTTCAGTGCCTGAGTAGTCGACCACTTTATAAAATGAAATCCATTAATACATGAAATTAGTGGCGTAGCTTTCCAACCAACTATTTCCAAACTTTTCTGAACGACAATTCCCGGTTGTTGCTCGTGCGCCATTTCTGTGTTACAGTCATAAGGATTTCGCTCGGTGCCAGTGCCGTCAAGGTAAATGTGTCCGCCCCAGTCCACTTGATAAACTGCTTTAGCAATAGACTTGCATGGTTCACTGACTGTACCACAGCTTTCGGAATCGTGTCCAGTCAAGGAAACATAGACATCACTACACCCAGGGTGTTGAGCAGCTAAAAGAAAAAAGTCTAACATTGTTTAGTGTAATTTGATACGCTTTTTCTAGGCAGTTTATTTGATAAGACAACGGCCCATTTCAAAATATTTCAGTAAAAGTAATGAACGTGAGGGCGTGCATTACCATTTTTAATCAAAAAGGAGGCTGTAGAGCGAAAAGAATAAAATTTTACGAACTTTTTCCACTTCCTTGGTATCAAGATCTATCGAGGACGAAGCAATGTTTATTTCTTGCCACATGCATAAGTTAAATCAAGTGGCCGGCCAACACTGCTTTAATAGTTCAGAATGTAATCTTATTAACACGTACGTAGCCCAAGACGAACTAACGATTGTCACGCAAACAATGCTTAAGCAGCATATAATTCCATAATTAATGTTTTATTATATTAATATGAAAACCAATATATAAAAATCGTTTACGATACATGCGATTTTGAAGCAAGGTAAGGCTGAACATAAATATTCTTTATTCTTCTTTTTCAAGCTTATTTTTTCCCAATATGTTTCGTGTCGGCGAGAATTCATCCCATGCTGGTTCACTTCTGTCAATCTCAATTTAATTATTCGTTCCAGCACACAACTGAACATCATGAATGCCAAATTGGTTTCCGTTTGGTGTTGCGTATCTTTTCAATTGCGCATTCTAAAAACTAATCAGTCTTTCAAATTTATTGCCCATCATACCGTCCCCAGTCATCCAAACATTTTTTTGCTCTCATGGTTACATTTTGGTCAATTTTTATGCTCTATCATGACAACTTTCTTTGTTTTTTTGATGATTAATTCCCTTCTTTTTCGGTTTTGGAGACTGAAATTTATCGATAGATTGAATCCCTGGTGTAATTGCAGGAAATAAAAATCAATACAAGAATCACACGATTCAGACTTTGGAACTAGACTAATTGCCATCAAATCTATTTTCGTTAAAATTACCGGAAATCTGATCAATTCATCTAATACTTTGTTTACTGACATAATAACATAAGTGCTACTTGCTTTTTATAAATACCTGATTCCTTGCTCGAAATCGAAAAGAAGATCAGGACTGCTGTGAATATCTGGAAATACGCCATTGAGAATCACGTCCCAAGCGACGACGAAAACCGAACTCACTTTCCTTCCTTTTGTCGATGCATTACATTTTCTATTCCCCTTGATGAGAATACAGAGGAACTTTCGTACGTGTCGAGTTCTGGACCTGAAATAACTTGGACATTGAAAGCGAAATATATAGTTGTTTCCGCTGAGCCAACCCAGTAAAGTTACCAATTTCGTTCTTTTACATTTTCTAAAGATTGACATGTTCGTCATTTGACATGACATTTGAATAATATATTTGTTTTGTGATCTTTCAGTTTCGAGAAATTGCTTCAGGACTTATGTGTTATTGTCAGAGAAAACCGGGCAGGAGGAAAACATCGAGGTCGACCATTTACCTTCATCTTTTCACGGTATAAAAGCTATCTGAAAAGATTAGCAACGCTGGCATTTGCAGCAGTAGACGTTCTTTTTTATTCGAGATATGACTATAGCTTAATTTTGGGCCCTCAAGCGGCCTGAAAAAACCGACATTTCGGGCAACTTTGGGTGAGCCTACAGCACACTTCGTATGACTTCTCAAACTTCTTATATTTTTTCTATTACACTTATTCCCTTTTAAATGGACTGAGATATATAAAACTTCCTGAGCTTTAATACTAAGTTATTAACGTGGCGTTAAAAATTGCCACTGAATCGTTAATGAGCTTGACCCAAATTTGAGTCATTTTCAGTCGACTGTTTCACCAAAAGGCGGCAGTTTATTTAGAAAGTAAAATCATCCCTCGATAGTCTTTTGAGCTGTTATCAAAATCCAGGTTAGTTAAATTAATAAAATAGGCCTTATGCATGATAACGTCATAATATGCTCAAAATTCACCACCAAGCCTCGTTTTCGCGACCTTTTCCTCTGCCGCCTTAATGCAGTTTTCACGTGGGTATTCTTTTCATCTTTGCCGCTTTGGGAATTTGTTCGTGAAATTTTTTTTTACAAGTTTTGACTTCGAAGCGAGGCTTGGTGGTGAAACTAGCTGGTCTGACGTAAACATGCATGGGTGGTGGTGCTGGAGGCGGGGGGGGGGGGGGGGGGTGGTCACGGTATTTTGCCCACGGTTGTGGGTTTTGCAATGAAAGGGGCCCGGGAAAACACACAAAATAATAAGAGGCTTCCAAAAAATGCAAGGGGAAAAATCTAAAATCGACATAGCCCCCTCCCCTCTACATATATTATGAAACCTTCCTTAATCGAATATATATCGTACATGCCGTCGTCAACGACACTAATTAAATCTAATTGAAAGTACAAAAAATTAATACTTTTTGCTCATTTTAAAATGAGACAGTACTGGTTGTAGCAAGCTCTTCCACAGGATCCAGAAAAATATATCCTAAGTAGCTAATGATAATTTCTTTTTCATTTACTGTTGCTGATAAACATTTGAGGATTCACAGAAAACTAAATTAAACGTATGAAAGCCACAAACCTAATTGGATTATTAGTTTGCACGCAATTGACTCGACAAGCCACATTAATTTGAGATTTCGGTTCATTTAAAAATACTTGTGTATATGAAAATCTGATAAAACTACAGCGATTCATAAAAAAATAAAAATCAAGTTTGATTTCACTTGTCGAAATGTTTTTTTTTTTTTTCTTACAGTAATCAGTAATCACAAGACAGGGCCACTTGTTGATTCATCAAAAATAGCATCTTGGCAACCGGGATGAAAATTCTCCCTTATGAACACTCCAGCCCAGTTACCGGGAAGACCCTTTTTGGAGAAGTTCAAAATAGCTTCGTTTTCGCAACTGTGCATTTCCACTCTAGAAGTATGCGAATTTGCTTTATTAGTAAAGCCGCAAGTGTCGATAGAGCTACGATATAGTCGCAAACAATGCAACTTTATGTGTCGCATTTTTGGTTTCGCATCGAGCTGAAATTTCTTATATAAACAGACGACAAAATTCGTCCCGGTAACCGTTATAGACTACGAGCATTCCCTTTTTTTTTCGCAGAGTCTGTCGAGCTTGAAGCGAAATTTTTTTTCGAAGAGTCCGTCGAACCTGAAGCGAAAAAAATGACGCGCAGGGGGAGAAGGACCCCCGCGCGTAATTATTTTCGCTTCAAGCTCGACGGACGCTTCGAAAAAAAAATTTCGCTTCCAGCTCGACGGACTCTGCGAAAAAATAGAGACTATTCGTAGTCTATAACCGTGACAGCCCGTTTACCGGGCTCATTTGAAGAGGCCCTAACGAGGTGAAAATTCATATCTCGCTTGCTCGCCTGTAAAGGAAAATTAACTGAACAAGTCCACCTACACTGTATGGAAAGAACAATTCATGATTTCAACGCCCAGACTTTTAAACAGAGCCAGAAGTACATAATCTAGAAGTCCACATCTAGCATTGGGGCGCGTGCTATCGGATTCGCGTGTGTGCTATTTTTAGAACATCCTTGCGCGGGAGACGCGGGAGACGCGCGAGAACATGCAGTGTGAACTTGCCAACAAACATTTCACTCAGAAAACAAATTAAAAATAAAAAAAAATACTCCGAAATAAAGGAGAATCATCTATCTAATTTTATGAGATCTGTGATGGAAAAACATCCGATGATAACCAGAGATTGAAAAAGTTGCTTTCCGTTTCAATACAGTGATGAGCTCCTTGAATTTAATATTACACAGGCAAATTATGCGCGCTCGAAGGGGGAACAAAAACCATAGGAAACGAAACCTTTGGTAGAATAAAATATTTAGTTTTTGTTTAAAGAAAGTATGTTTCGCTTTGCTGAACGTCTTTACATCAAAACAACCACGACTTGAAGCTCGTTTGGAATTCTCATTTTCTGAATTTCAATATTAAAATTGCTAACTGAAAATTGTTTCGGAATTTTTTTGAAAGGTGAGCGATACAACAATTGAAAACACATAATTTTCATTGGCCATTAGTTTTAACTCTAGCGTTTTGACAGACGTATTTTGATTTTAATTTATAACCGTCTGACAGTGTTGACATTTGAAGTTTGTAGGCAAGTGAAAAGGCAACCGGTCGCCGGTTTCCATAAGCGAGCTCCCAAAACAAACATGCGGAATATTTTTATTTTAACGAGAGAGTTATGAACATATGGAAAGTAAAACGTTTCTTCGTAGATCTAATTACTGAACAACAAATAGAAAATTTATAATTTATTTATTTGCGGCGCCAACTAGCTGTACACTTTGAGGTATATTGGAAAAGCATGAATGAAAACATGATCGTTCAGTGAATTTAACTCGCATTTTCATTTATATAAGTTCTCAGATTTAATTCTCAAAAAGAACCTCCATTGTCGGAATCCCAAAGGCGGATGGCATGCATTTCTAAAATGCGGTACTCGGGTTTCCCTTGCAATTGTTTGAGTTCAGGTCAAGAAATATTGTGCTTTTACCGCTCTGCACGCATAAGGACTCCAAAGACATCTTTAGAACCACAAAAATAGTCACCAAAATTTTTCTTTTTCTGGTGTAGCCGTCCTGTCCTTTTAGGCTTCGAAAAACGGCTTGATCGTGAAGCAGAAAGTTGTTGTCACATGCATGGATCAAACTGGTGTACTCACTTTCAGTGTATCTTATAGTCGTCGCGCTCGATTTTAACCACTTCAGGGACAGCCGGACTTTTCTACAATAGCAATAAACCTGTACCAAGATGTAAAAAGGCATCTCCAATATGAAAAAGCCGTCTTTTTCTCTTGAGTTCCATTCATCTGAAGTGTCTTTACATTTTGAATTTGAGTCGAAGCAGTCAGTTTCTTTTCCGCTCGCTGCCATCTCTACTCTGACTCCAAAACACAACACATTCTACTGAATGCTCCAATTTTTTTAGTGACTTCAATGCTGTAATCATCGACAGAAGAGGAGACCGGTGATTCGTATCCGGTAGGTTTAAATCCTCACTAAATGCACATTTTTATAAACAACAACTTGAACAGTGATAAATTTCGTGGTGCCGTTCGCTTGTTTTCAGCAGTTCGGCTCTTCTTACTCAACTTCAAAAATTTGTTCAACTAATCAAAGGGACACCGCGGCAAAACGCACTGCGCATGAGTGGAAAATTAACATCCGGTCAGTTTTGTATTTCCGGTTGACTATGTAATCCAGTCGCGTAAATACAAAATTCCCGTCGCGCGAAGTTTAAACACAAAACTTAAGAAATAGCAAAGAAACTTAAGGAAAATAATGGTCTAATTCAAAAGTTTATTTATTTTTGTAGCTTCATACTTTTGCACCATAGGGTTTCCTGCTTGCACCAACATTGAAAATGATGCTTGAAGTTTACAGGTCGCAAGCGCTCGACAGTCGACAGCGGCAATTTCGTTTTGACTGTGTCTATCACTTTGCCCGCTTTAATTGCTCGCAAATTAGGGGCGACAAATGAGAAAGAAAAACAACATAAAACCAAAATAAAGAACCACTGAACTTTCAAGTTTAGGCTTTCGATAATTCTTGCCTTCACTGAGAAAAAAGTCACAAAACAAGAAAGAAAACAACATTTGCTCAGTGTTTGCTTGGTTCAACATGAATGGAGTCTTCGATACTCCCGGACTACCTGGAGTTTTTGCTGGATTGAAAGCTGTTAGCCGAGAAGCTAAACAAGTTTAAATTGTGTTTCCATTCAAGACAAAGGCAATTTGATTTTCTTAATCCTCCTCACAAGGTCAAATATTCGTCTATTTGGCGGATGTTTTCCACATTTCCAGTCCGTGTGGTTGCCTCACGCGCGAACATGAAACTTGCAGATTCGCACATGGCGTTCAATTTACCAAACTTTTAAACTATCGTACCGGTTATCTCTCCTCAATCTAAAAGGAAAAACAGAATCAAAGTCTAGTTTAAAAACTTGCTTTAAACCAAAAACCGAATAATTAAAAATCTGACCTCACTACCGGGTGTTTATTTTATTTAAAAAAAAAACTTTAAAAAGTTTTTATACCTCTGCTGAACGAAAACCAAACGAAGCGACTGCGTGCTGTCATTTTTTAGGCCGAAGTGTTAGGTTAAATAAATGTAGAACTGAAACAATTAAAGCTAAAAAATACACAAACATGCAACCAATTACTGGATAGGAAAGTATGAATTTAGTCAAGGTTAATCGATCAAGAAAAACTGGCAATTAAAACTCTGCCTTCTCGCCTTGTGTGATAAATCTAAGCTTATTTAAGCTCATCTGCTGCTCAAATTCAGAATCAAAGCCTCAGCGAATCCACGACTTACCTTTTCTAAATCTATCGAGTATTGTTTCGGTCATATTTAGTTTGTAATCCATGACAGCAGATTAAAACACCGCAATTTACAAAGCAAAACAACTAAAACGTGGGCCACGACTGACCTTGAACCGAAAGCGTAGCGAGTGAAGCCCGTTGAGTGACTGGAAAGATGACCGGAAGTGCTAAATTCAGCGCATGCGTAGACGTTCTGCCGCGGTGTCAATCAAAGGCGCATTGTAAAAAGATACTTTTTTCGCGATTGGTTACTAGTTCGCGGCAAAAGCCGTCTACGTAGCCGTCTACGAGGCCTGATCTAAAAATAACCTACACGCGAATCTGATAGCACAAGACTCATTACCAAAGATGTGGACTTCTAGATTATGTACTTCTGACAGAGCTTTACACCTGTTGCTTGACCTTACAATTCGTGACACGTCACGCATTTTCCAAAGTCGGGGTAGACAAAGAGTGTAAACAAAATGTCTGCAAAGTCTATTTAATTTATTTAGGAGATTCTCGATTGCCTTTCCATTATTTGCTTCCAATTTGCTTTTTGGCGACCGTCAATAGACCAGCGAACTGAGGATGCGGTCCGATTTTACCCTGCAGCGTGACAAAGAACCAAAATAAAACTTTCGCGGGAAAATTTGGTACGTGTCTTAGAAAATGTCGAGTATTTATTTGGAGATTTGTAATGTTTACACATGTTGTTAATGATATTACAGTTGCGATGTTCTATCCCAAAGTCCACAAAAATACTTTTAGGTTCTTTTAGTTAATTATGGACTACAATCAGAGGAAGTCAAAACATAGTGTGATATAAAATTTGGCGGAAATTGCTAAAATGAACATTGTTATGGCTGTTTTAGACGCCGCTAACACCGATTTAATTAGATACCAATTTTAACTAACCTGGATTTTGATAACAGCTCAAAAGACTTTTGAGGGATGATTTTACTTTCTAAATAAACTGCCGCACTTTGGTGAAACAGTCGACTGAAAATGACTTAAATTTGGGTTAAGCTCATTAACGATTCAGTGGCAATTTTTAACGTCGCGTAAAAGACTTAGTATTAAAGCTCAGGAAGTGTTATATATCTCAGTCCATTTATAATCGAATAAGTGTCAGAAAAAATATATGAAGTTTGAGGAGCCATACGAAGTGTGCTGTAGGCTCACCCAAAGTTGCCCGAAATTTCGGTTTATTCAGGCCGTTGGAGGGCCCAAAATTAAGCTATAGTCATATCTCGAATAAAAAAGAACGTCTACTGCTGCAAATGCAGGCGCATAGCTGAAGTTTTTGTAAGGGTGTTCGTATTGACAGGAATATTTATTAAGGGGGGTTATTTAATACGAGCGCCGAAGGCGCGAGCCTCTAGGGGGATCTGGGGGCATGTCCCCCCAGAATATTTTGAATCTAGAGGCCCGGAAATGCTATTTTCAGCATTGTGTACGTCAATATTTCAAACTCGATGGAGTGTAAAATAACAGGTATTTTTAGTCATAACAACAATATTTCCGGCGTTTTGTTAACTTGATACATTCATATATACATACCGGCTTAGTACACTAAACGTTTTACAAAAGCTTGATGTGTGCTGCAAAGATTAAGCCCCCACCCCGGCTCTTCCTTCAATGTACTAAAAGCGGCGTCAAATCGTCAATATGCACTAAATACACCATAGTTAGTACTAACTATGAATGCACGTATCACCTGGGTCCCCCTAAATTGTAATCCCCGCATTTTGTTTATTGATACTCCATTTATCAAATCCCGGACGCCTGTTAAGGAAATACTTTTTCAGCAATGGGATTATTTTGACTACATATAATACTAGGGCACTAAGATCCATTCTCCTATCAATTTAATACTTTCCCGATACTTTTAGCGTTTTCGTGCAAGGTAATTTAAAAGCTGCAACTCTCAAAGTTTGTTTTCCATTCCCCCACTATTTGCTAAAAGCTGAAAATCAACAGTTTGTGTTTTCGGTCCTCCATTATTGACCTCCAAAGGGGGTTCGTTCGAACCCCTCGAACCCCCCCTCCTACGCGCCTGAAATGCCACCGTTGGTAATCTTTTCGGATAGCTTTTATACTGTGAAAAGATGAAGGTAAATGGTCGACCTCGATGTTTTGCTCCTGCCCGATTTTCTCTGACAAATAACACTTATTCTCTCTCCTTTCGAGAATGGCCATCAACTAAAAGCTAGGCGCCTATCAAGGGCTTTGATTCTTAATTTTAATGGAGAAAGGGAAATCTCCACTGTTAAAAATCTTCAGTGAACAAATGATTTTTTTTAGGGGAACAAGTGAAAAAGTGAAAACCTATCAAGAGAACATGCGAGGTAATGAAGTGAAAAACCAAATTTCTGTTCTAAATTTTGAGCGGCTTTCAGTATTGCCTTGGTCTTGGACCGGAGAAAGACCGCAAAGCAAACAAAGATATTTTCAAAATCAATTGCGTGATGATCAAAGGCTCCGACAAAGGGTTAATGCTGTCAAACCAGCTGCTACAAGATGGAAACAGGACAAATAACAATCCATTCGAGACAACACAACATTTACTAGAACGTGTCTCCTTAAAGAGGGATCGTCTGTCACTGGAATCCAACCCTCTGTTATTAGCTTTCCAAATTCGTCTTCAAGGTGCCACTGTCGAAGCATTTTGAACGAACAAGTGTCGCAACTCTTTAAACCACATTTTGTTGAACTCCACTAAATCATTACCTGTCACAAGAATCAAAAATATAGTTAGAAAATTCTCGGACTAATAGCCCTGCTAGTTAAAATAAACAAAGGATATTTATTGATCTGATTCACCTTGTATTGTTCCATATGCGTAATGCTACTTTCACTGCAACTTAATCTTTCTTAAAGCTGTTCAGATTTAAACTATGTTATTCCCTTAATATTATGGTGGCTGCAGATCAACATCGTCTTGGGAACACCCTACTGTCGAAATTTCCAATCACTAAAAAATAACTCTTCAGAGCTAAACCCTAAATCATTATGTGTTTTAACAATCATTTCATATACTACAGTCAAGAAAAGTTTACAAAATCAAACTGAAATTTCTTAGCTTAAATCAAAAAGTATGGTAGTTAAAACCTTCAATTTACACCTTTTGGATACATACGCGGAATGCTTATACCTACTCTTGCAGTCATGGCACGTTAAGTCAAGCATTCTGAAATTGAAACATGCTTCAAAATCTCACGAGACCAGAAAACACTATAAACAAAATAATACAAATTGCAAACGTAACAGAACATTCTAACCCAAAAAATGAAAAGCATTTATTCGGTAAAAAGTGTCAGCTATTTACGAGCGTCTCAGTCATATTCAGTAATATCCAAAAGAGGCCTCCTTTGGTCCGTGAGCCATTGAGGGCTCCGAAGGTGACGCAAACATCCAATGATTTGATTGATCAGAAACACCAGCAACCTAGCCAGCTGAGACAGAATCGCAAAGATGACCAAACCAGACGCTAACACTGGGACAAAAGCAAGGGCGCACACCTCAAACCACTCCAGAGCGTCCAAATAAGATCGGTAAGGCCCGTCAATAGTGACACCAAATGACATTAGGGTCGCTTTTGTCAGATTTATTTGGGCAATAATAGTTACAGCGGTAAGAGACAATGTTTCAGCTTTGTTAGCTAGTGGTTCACGAAATGGTATCTTCAAAACATGATGAATGGTCATCAGTAAACATGCTGCAGCCATGGAAACCATACGTAACATCGAACTTCTAATAAACGAATGGCAAGCGAGGAGAATAAATCTTCGACCGATCAAAACGCTCTCCCAGTAAAGCGTTCCTTTATCTTCATCGTTTGGCGGACGGAAAGGACCATGAAGTACTTCCAAGACATCTTTGTTCACAGACTGAGCTCTGGTGCAATTTTGCCCTGTTTGTTTCTGCATTTTCTTAACAAACCAGTGGATGAGAAATGGCAATGGAAGCATGCAAGCAGCGAGGAACTCACTTGCAGTAATGGACGCACTGTAAAGCTTGGAGGAGCCGCAGTAGAGAACAATGATAAAGGGAACCACGAACACTGCAATATAGGCGAGAAGAAGATACTGCCACCACTGCACACATGGAACATTTGCATCGATAAATAACCTCTTAGTCGATCCGATCGAAACGCAGTGCAATAGCTTCAGGGACGTTTCTGCCAACCTTTCGTAACCTAATGGCAATACCTCCATGACAACGGCCATGTAATGGATGAGGGCCGGTTTTTCTTTTCGCTTTAGCGTGTTGAAGACAGAGTGGACGCAATAGATGAGTACAATGTCAGTCATTGTCATGAAAACTGTACCAGAAAGGACCAACTGCTTAGTTACCGCTGTTATCCCTGGAAAAGGGCAACCAATTCCATGGTTTATAGTTCGAACTTGGAAATTAAAAGCGGCAATCAC
Source organism: Oculina patagonica (assembly GCF_052425735.1). Classification (NCBI taxonomy): domain Eukaryota; kingdom Metazoa; phylum Cnidaria; class Anthozoa; order Scleractinia; family Oculinidae; genus Oculina; species Oculina patagonica. Next base: position 29,607,273 of record NC_135762.1, read on the forward strand.
TGTATAAATAAACGGTAACTTTTCAAGAAGGCTTTCTATGGAACCAACCATCAGTAGTTCGGCAGCTTGATAGAAATAGAATGTGATTTTAATGTAGCCATTTTCCGCACCTGAGTGTTGATGGAAGCCACCCAAGTCTTCATTTTCATGGTCCTCTTCTTTTCTTCTTAACCATAATATCTGATTTGCAAGAAAACCTAAGATCGGAGGTTTCCACAACAGGTAGAGGGCCAGTCCAGTTGTTAACAAAATTGTCAAAATCCAAAACCAGTAGTTGTCGCATTCCTCATTTTTTCGACATTCAGCTGAAAAGAGAGTTTCACTGTATCCTCGATTGCATCTCCCACAGAGAGTGCCCGTTCTGTTTCCCTGACAACTGTTATATCCTTGTGTCTCTGATGTTGGTCTTCTACAGTAATGTTCAGGACAAGCCATGAATCGCAATGATGGCGGATCGTTGGATGTGGGATAACCCCAAAAGTTTGGCTTGGCAGCTATGTTCCTTTCAATACAATTGGCACCAAACGGACATTGTAGACACTCAACTGTGTTGTTTACATTTAAACCACGTGAAACTCCTTTTCGCATACTGTAAAATCCGGGAGAACATAACTGACAAGAGTACTTCAAAGCAGTGATATTTATTCTGCAAAAGCTTTTGTTTTGCTCTGTATATACAAAATGTGTTATATTGTCCAATAAAAGCTGGCTTCCGATAGGACATTGGATTGTGGAATTATCATCCATGTGTACGTAACCTCCGTTGGAAATGTCTAGCACGGGATAGGGATTCTTTTCAGCAGCAAATGACACCATAGTTACATTTCGAAGATTTATAGGTCCGCCACTTTCTGAATGCAAGAACGTCGATTTTTGAAACGTAAAACCGTTTCTTGTCATATTCACTTTTGTTGCAGAGAATAAACAGTCTTTGAAATCCACTTGGCCAGTTCCATATGCTGAATAAACATGTCCTGAATTCTCTGCAGCGAAATTATTTCGGAACCTGCATCTTTTAAAAGTTGTGTAGGCATTACATATGTACACAGCACCAGCGTTCAATCCTCCATTGCCGTCAAATAAGGTATCTTCAAATGTCACGTGGGTCTGATAATTCCAAAGAGGATGAACGTCCTTCTCTGTTTCCTCATTTACACATCCTGGACTTAGCTGTGTATCAGAACTTGAGATGACCGATACAGCGCCAGACGACGTTTTGTAAATGTCAAAAATGCTAACATTAATCCATTGGAATCGGTCGAAACATAAACCATTAATAAATGACGATCTTTTTATGCGTAACGTTTTGTTACCTCGAAATAGCAAACCCACAATGTTGCATGGTTTCGAGTCAAATGTTACGTTATCCAGCTCGATAATGGCTTTAGAAAAACTCAGTATTTTCAAAGGTTCTATAAAGATTAAAAATCCAAATGGGTTGGTTGCAGGCTGTCTGTTGGTGAATTTGAAAACGGTGTTCTTAATTGTTAATTCAACATGAGTTGGATCGGGTGATGATGCCACCATATCACGGACATTATCAAGGAAGGTGCAGTTATAGATTGACACGTTCAAAGGGTAGGCTTCAGAATATGTGTTTGGCAACAAGCCTGATATAAAGAGACCGTAATAATGTGAAGTCAATACAATGTTTTTCAGACTGATGTGAAATTGCGAAGCTGCAAATATGGCCATATGCCCATTGCCACTTTTGCATTGACTAGATACAACACTGTCTACAATCGTTAACATGCCCGGTTGTCGACTGTTGGAGAATACACTAACAACGGCCATTTTTCCGTTGTTGCGAACAAATGTGCAGCCAGATATAGTCACATCCGTGATGTCACCTATGTTGGCTACTGTCAGAGCAGTTCTTATGGATTTAATGTTGTTTTCCCAGGAAGAGTCATTTATGATCACTTTGCCATTAAATAACATTAGTCTGATACCGTCGCACAGACCATGAAAGCCAAAGCAGTTACGCACCCTGATTTCTCTGAAGTTTGCAATCAACCTGTTTGTGCCTGTTGCCTTTTCCTTTATTCCTGACTTTTGCTCGACCAAAATTGCACATCCGACACCCGCGGCACATTCAGTGAAATTAACATTTGTAATGTTTAGACTCAATGTTCCAATTTTGCTATAAACATACAAAGCTCCACCACCTTTAGCTATGTTCCTGTGAAACCTGCTGTTGAAAATAGCTAAAGACCCACGTAATGTTGAGTTAAAAAACATCGCTCCCCCTATTTCGTCTGGAAGTTGCTGTCCAACAAACGACGAGTTTTGAATTTCTGCTTGGGCTTCCTCAGAATGAACTTTTATACATCGCAATAAACTGTTGTGAGAACATCTTAGGTTTCTGAACTCAACACGTGTTTTCTTTGCATTCGAATTGTACAAACTGTTCACCAGGTGACGCGCGTTTCTACCAGTCTTTGCCTTAACAAAGTTAGAAATGGTATTGTTGAACAGCCTGACGTCATTATATACCTCGCTGGTTACGGCTGATGGCAAATCAAGATTAACGAAATGGCCATAGTTCTTCACAGATCTAACATTGGAACAAGATATTTGGACATGTATACTGGACGACATCTTGGGTTCTGATTGAATTGTTACTACACCGCTTGCAAAACGCCGTTTGTGAATTCCATTTTCTGAAAACTTTGTCTCGTTGATATTTCTGGCTAGAAACTGATCTTTGACTAAAGTATCAGTTTTCAACGTGATCTCCACACATGAAGTGTTGTTCTTAAAGAAAGAAGACTGCTGAATGTTTAGGCACATTTTGGCGTTGATTCTTATGAGAATACTTAGAGCAATGGACGTATGCTCAAAAGAACAGTTTTTAATCGTTAGAATGTCACAATCTTGAAACATCAGTGGTGTTTGGCGGAAAGCAATTCCAGATAAAGTAATGTTCAGTGGCAGAGTAGTCGACCTCTTTATAAAATGAAATCCATTTAAACATGAAATCAGAGGCGCGGCTTTCCAACCCTCTATTTCCAAACTTATCTGAACAACAATTCCCGGTTGTTGCTTGTGCATCATGCCAAGATGACAGACATAAGGATTTTGCTCGGTCCCAGTACCATCAAGGTGAATGTGTCCGCCCCGGTCCACTTGATGAACTGCTTTAGCGATAGACCTGCATGGATGACTGACTGTACCACAGCTTTCGAAATCGTGTCCACTCAGCGAAACATAGACATCAGTAAATCCATGGTATTGAGCAGCTAAAAGAAATGTAACACGGTATAGTTTAATTTGCTCCGCTTTTTGTATTATCAATACATTTGATCTGATTTGAAAAGGGAACGGCCCATGTCAAACTATTCAGTAAAAGTCATGAACGCGCGAACGTGCATTGCAACATTAAGCAGGTGGCTGGCGATAGAAATAAAGTTGTGCAAACTGTTTCCACTTCCTTAGTATCAAGATCTATCGAGCACGAAGTAATGTTCCTTTCTTGCCACATGTATAGTCACTTTTGGCCAATGCTTAGGACGCTTTCCATTTGTCCGAACTGGCCGGACAGGCCGGTATATTCGAGAACAGAATTCCGTTGTAGTCAGATTTGCCCTTTCAAATCAGTCAACACATGAATATTATACATTGTTATGGTGGATTTGTGGGAAAATCTCGAGTAAAAGGCCCATTTTACATTCAAAACCACTGGACTGGCCGGCCAGTTCTGACAAATGGAAAGCGCCCTTAGGTCATACCGTAATCTGGTCAACGCGTAATCCTAGACGAACCAACAGATTGTCCCGCAAGCAATGCTTAAACATTACAGATTAATTTACGATATGTAAGATTTCGGAAAGATAAGGGTAAGGCTGGAATGAATATTCTTTATTCTATTTCCCAAGTTTGTTATATTCCAGTACTTGCTTTTTTTGAAGACGACGAGAATTCATCTACTATAGTCACTACAGTTTCACTTTTGTCAATCTCACAATGTAATTATTCGTTCCCGCATACAAAATTTTTAAGGAACTTACTTTCTCGTTTTCCGTTTCGAACGTGGGGACGGAACAGCATAAATGCCAAATTGTTTTTCTTTTTGGTGTCGTGTACCTTAAAACTTTTTTCCCGTATATCTTACTATTTCTAGGGCAAAGAATAACATTCGCTATACCGGCTGAGGACATCGTTATGTAGAGGTTCGTTAAATCGAGGTTCCACTGTACCAAGAAAAGAAATTTACGTGTTCAATAGAACAATTGGGCTGATAATAACATCTCTCGTGTCAACTTTCGACTGATTGCTGTCGAATCTATTTTCGTTGAAATTCAGGAAATCTGATCAATTGATCAGATAACTTTGTTCTCCGACATAATAAGTTTACGAAGTGCTAGTTTGCTTCTGGTTATTACCTGATTTCTTGCTTGATAGCGAAAACAAGATCCAAACGGCTATAAAAATCCGCAAATACGCCATTGAAAATCACTTTCCAAGTGACGCCGAAAAAACCGATCTCGCTTTTTTTTCCTTTTGTAGTTGCATTACATTTTCAACTCCCTCTGATGTGAATGCTCTGTGAATGCAGAAACACTTTTGAATGCGTCGCGTTTAAGATGTTCAAAAACCGAAATATCTTTGGCATGGAAAGCGAAATATATAGTCGTTTCCGCTGAGCCAACCCAGCTAAATTTCCAATTATATTCCGTCCGCATTTTTGAAACTCTTAAAGGTTGACACGTATTTGCGTCATTGGACATCGTATTTTAATTTATTTTATGTTCTTCCAGTTTCGAGAGATTAGTTTAGGACCTGGTCTCCCTCATTTCCATAATAAAAAATAACTAAAAAGCTGGGCGCCTCCCAGGGGCTTTGGTCATTAATTACAAGGGGAGCAAGGAATATCTTTACTATTAGTACTATTAACATGAACTTGGTAGGGAAAGCTCCAGTGAACAACTGATTTTTTATAGAAACAGGAGAGGAAATACAGGCTAGGGTAAAAAACTAGAAAAGAATCTGTTCTAAATTCTAGTTAGCGACTTTAAGTGTTGCCCTGGCCACGCTAGGAACGGAAAAAGACCGCAAAGCAAACAACCATATTTTGAAAATCAATCCGGGGAGAATTAGAATGCTCCGGCGAAGGGTTAATGTTCTCAAGCCAGCTTTCAAATTCGTTGTAAGGCCATTAATTAACCTTTATCAACTTCACGTTAGTAAGCCGTGCTGCACTTGTCTGCCGACGCAGCAGAGCTGTTTCCTTGGTGATAAAATAGCCAGTTATTTTTTTCTTTTAGTTGTTTCATTAGTTTATTGATATCATTTCCTCCAATTCTTTGTTATGGTTAGGGACGGACCATTAGAAATTGCCGGAGGAGGGTTACTTTCCCCAAAAAAAAATCCAGCAAGGGAAACTTGTCTTAGGAAAAATTCCTGCAAGCGGTTATGCTAAAAAAATTCATGCAACGGAAGAAAAAATCCTGCAAACTAGTAGGCCTTAAAAAAATTAGTGCACGGAAAGTTTTTCACACCCCCCCCCCCCCTCCGGTTATTTCTAATGGTCCGTCCGTTAACATTGCTGAATGAAGTCTTCCGACAGATGAGACGATCACGTGATGCAACCGTCCTCCTCCTGCCCCCCACGCACACGCACCGTATCAAAACAAAACGTGGACTGTAGTAATATGCGTTTCTCCCACAAATTGCAGGACAGTGAAAAATCCAATGTAGGTTGTTCCTGGGTAAGCCCGCGAGTTAAGATTTAAATTTTTCAAGATATCATAACATATCTCGAATTTCCAGCATTTTTCAAACTAATTATTTACTTACGCAGTGAGTACCGCACAAAAAAAATATTTCGTTATTCATTTATTCACTCATGTATTTTATTTTTTTGTTACAATAAGAAAGCAGAATTGCAATAATTTGTACAGATTTTTTTGGAATCCCCAGAGTGCACAAACCATACCCTATTTGAGACCAAAATGGTCAAAATCTATACCCTGAGACCAAATCGGCTCAAATAGGCTAAATACCTAGATAGCTTATATAAAGGAGTTGCCCCCTCTGACTATAATGGAAATTCTGTACTGTCTACCAAGAGGAGAGGTGCTCAGGCTGCGCATCCTCGCGAATTCATAGGGATTCGCGGCTGGCTGTCCACTTTGAATAAGCGAAATTGAACCGAAACACGTTAAGTGAGTCATACGTTACGGGCAATTTTGCCTTTGCCTTTGCTTGTTGGCGTTCATTATCTTTAGTTAACTATTGTTTCCAAGTTTATCTTCAACTTTACATCACAAATTGTTACTTAATATATTGTGCCATTGCTCCTGCAATCAAAAATTTGCACCATAGCCCGGTTGCGAAGTATCAATAAGTGGCCTTCTCAGTTGTTCCGTTTTCGACGACGATGTGCGAGTGAGCTGTAGATAGCGAAGCATTTTCATTGCCAGAAATACTATTAATCGACAGATCTGAGACAAAATGGCAAAAAGTACATAAAAGGAAAGCAACGTTGGAAGCAGTGCCATAGCACAGATTTCAACCCATTCCATACCTTTTACATAAGACATGGTCGGTCCATCGAGGCCTGTCCCAAACGAAATAAGAGTTGCCTTTGTGAGGTTGATTAAGGCAATCATGACTAAAACCAGAAGAGAAACTGTTTCAGTTCGGTTGGCGATTGGATCGCGATATGGGTTCTTCAAGACGTGGTGGAGCAACATCAGGACGCAAGCAGAAGTCATGAAAACCAGGCACAACATTTTGTCGTCAATGAACGCGTGGCATGCAAGAAGAGTAAAACGTCGACCAATCAAGATACTCTCCCAGTATAGAGTTCCTTTATCTTCTTCGTTTGGTGGGCGAAATGGACCGTGTAGTACTTCCAACACATGCTGGTTTACAGCCTGCATCCTAGCAGTCGTTGAATCATCGTGCTCTCTGGTTTTAAGGATGCCTTTGGTGAACCAGTAAATTAGAAATGGCAACGGCACAATGCAAGCTCCGAGAAACTCACTCGCTGAAATCGATGCACGATATAGCTTAGAAGAACCAAAATAAAGGACAAAGATAAAAGGGACCACAAATACTGTAGCATAAGCCAGCAGTGCATACTGCCACCATTGCCAGCATAACACGTTTCCATCAAGGAATAGACGCTTCTCGGAACCAATAGCGACGCAATCCATAAGCTTAAATGACGTTTCGGCGAGCTTCTCGTACCCCAGCAACATTATTTCCACGAGTACGGCCATGTAACGTTCAGGAGACGGTATTACTTTATGCTTTATGATATTGAAGCCCAAGTGCACGCAGTACATTATTACAACTTCAGTCATTGTAGCAAAAACTGTTCCAGAAAGCAGTAACTCCTTTGTTACTGCTGTAAGCCCAATGAAAGGACACCCCATTCTTTCTTTGAACACACGAACTCTGAAATTAAAACATGCTACCACAGAAGATATGAAAGGTATTTTATCGAGCAAGTCGTCTGTCGAGCCAACGGTCAGTAACTCGGCAACTTGATAGAAATAAAATACAATCTTAAGATAGCCGCTGTCCGAGTGTTCTTCGGGTTGATCCAAGTCCTCCCTGACTTGTTCCTGTTCTCTCCTTCTGCACCATAACATTTGCCTTCCAATAAATGTCAGCACTGGAGGTTTGGTTAAGAGATAAATAGCCAAGCCAGTTGTTGCCAAAAACGTTAGAATCCAAAACCAGTTATTGTTGCACTTATCAAGTGGGAGGCACTCGGTAGAAAGTAACGTTTCAATATATCCTGAGGCACAGACTCCGCATAGGATACCAGTTCGGTTTCCCCAACAGCTGTTATAGTCTTTGGAAGTAGTGGCTGGACTTTGGCAATAGTGATCGGGGCAAGTAATAAACTGCAGCGATTGTCGAGGTCTGGAAATCGGATGTCCCCAGAAATTAGGTTTCGCAGCTATGTTACTATGAATGCAAGTAGCTCCAAATGGACATGGCAAACACTGAAACGCAGCATTTACAGTAAAACCACGTGAACTTCCTTTGTGAAGGCTGTAGTATCCTGGAGAGCATGACTTGCATGAAAATTTTAAACTTGTAACATTAATCTTGCAAAAACTGTTCCTCTTTTCGGTAAACGAGAAATGCGTTGTATTCTCAAACAAAAGTTCGCCTCCTTTGCCACACTGAATGGTTGTCTTTTCATCTAGTTCAACATATCCCCCACTGGAAATATCAAACATAGGATAAGAATCCCTGTTAGCAACAAAGGAAATCATGGACGTATTTTGAAACTTCATAGGCCCTCCACTTTCAGAGTACAAGAAGGTGGCTTTATTAAAAGTGGTATTGTTTAACACCGCCAAGCTTTCCTTTTTCATAAAAAAAGAACAGTCTTTGAAATGAACTTGACCAGTTCCATATGCAGAATAAACATGACCAGTTTGTTCAATGCCCAAATTATCGCGAAACGTGCATCTTTCGAACCTTGTGTAACCATTACTGATGTATACACCGCCAGCTACTAAGCCTGCGTTGTCCTGAAATGTAGTGTTCTCTATTAAAACATGACTGTGGTAAGTCCACAATGGATGGGTATCGTTTTTGACATCCAGGTGAACACATCCTGACCGCAGTGGTTTATCGGGGTTTGTTAGAATTGATAGAGCGCCAGTAGCTGTTTCGTAGAAAGTTCGATCACCTGAACCATAAGACAGTGCCCACTTTTCTCGATACAAACAGATGCAATTTCTAAATATGGATCGTCGTATTGACAAGGTTTTATTACCTTGGAAGAAAAGAGCAAAACTGCTTGATGGTCTGGAGTCAAAAGTATTGTTGTCGAGTTCTATAACTGCGTTAGAGGAATTGATTTTTCTTAACGGTGGAATGTGCAAACGTATAGCGTAGCTTCTTTCTCTAATTTCATTGCTTGTAAAGATTGTGTTCTTGATTATCAGGTGGACTGAGGTGGGATCAGGTAAAGTCAACAACATGTCGTAAATATTATCTGTAAAAGTGCAGTTAACAACGGCGATATTAGCTGGAAACGCCTCATGTCCCGAACCTGTTGCAAGTGTCTTTAATCCGTACCGAAAATTGGCCACTGCAATGCTGTCAAGTTTAATACGATATTTAGGACTTATCGACAAGGCGGATTTTTGCCTATTTTTATTGCCGGCAATCAAACTGTCGACAACAGTTGCATTTCCTGCATTTGCATTTAAGGCTGATATTGAAAGAACGGTCCCCTCGTTATCCTTAAAGGACGATCTCGAAATGGTTACATTTGCCCCACCGTCCGTAGTTTCTGCATAAACATGCAAGGCACCACTTGTCTTCCACAAATTGTTAACCCATTTAGACTCCTCTACCACCACCCTTCCACTTTTAAAGCGTACGTAGACAGTTATGCATCTGTGGAATTTTCCGTGGCAGTCATTGAATTTAACATTACTTATTGCTAAATTCAACTTTGACGGACATGAGCCGTTGTGATGCTTAGGCAGTGGAGGCCTTCCAACTGTTATTGCGCACCCGCGCTTGATTGAGCTGCACCCCTTAAAATTGACTTTGCTGAACTTGAGATCTAATGTTCCATGAGGGCTATTGGCGAATACGGCACCTCCCTCGTATGCCTTGTTGTTGGTGAAATTGGAGTTCAGAACTTTCAGAGAAGCCTCATTTGTTGCCTCCAGAAACAGGCCGGGACCTCTTTCCCGAATCACATTGTGTCCGATAAATTTAGATTCTCGAATGTCTACATCAGCCTTGTCAGACTGAATTGCAATGCATCGGAACATAGGATTTTGCATACATTGAAAATTGATGAATTTTGCGCGCGTTTCTTTAGTAACTGAGTGGTACAGGCTGTTCAAGAGAGTATTTGACGTTTTGCCAAAGGATGGCAAAGTGTTGTGTTTCAGATAAACGTTTTTGTACGTCTCATTCATGATGGCTGTTGATACATTAAGATTTATGAAAGGACCACGATTCCTTTCGCAATTGACATTCTGGAAGAAGGCATGGACATGAGCGTGGTTGGAGACAATTTCTTCCTTAGACGTTATCTTGATTACTCCTCTGTCTATCGGCTGTCTGTGGAGTAATCCATTTCCTCTGTCTATCGGCTGTCTGTGGAGTAATCCATTTTCCATAAATTCTGTGTCGAAGACTTTTATCGAGACATCATAGTAAAGACTGTGGCTTGTGATGTTACTTAGAAACACGAGCTTAATGCAGAATCGGGTATTGTAGAAGAACGTCGAGCTTTTAATATCTAAATGGAGAGTAGTACTGTTTTGAATCTGTATGCTCAAAGCCGTCGAAGCGTATTGGAAAGAGCAATTGGATAGCTTCACATGGAAGCAATCATCAAATGTCAGAGTTGTTAACTGAAACACAATTCCTGATAACTCGATGCTCAATTCCTGCAACTCATCAGTGGAGTTCCGAAAGTAAATGCCGTCATCACAAGATACATAAGGAGTGAAGCCCAAGCCTATCATTGCCAGTGTTTTGTTTACATAAATAGGCCTAAGATCGCCATCACAGTCGAAGGGATGCTGTTTGGTACCAGTCCCATTCAAGAAGATCCGTCCGCCCCAGTTCACCTGAAGTACTGCTTGCTTTATTGATCGGCATGGTTCATAATGAGAACCGCAACGTACAGAATCGTGTCCAAATTTGGAAACATAAACGTCTTGAAGATGAGGAGAAGATTGGATACCTAAGGATAAGAAACAATAAAACCTCGAGATATGCCTTCTCAATTTAATTTTATTTCTTTTATCCTTCGAGATAAAAGCTTTTTGTTGGACATATTTATTCGCTTGCTTGTTTCGATAAAAAATCTAGCGATTGAAGTTTATCAGAAATGAGTTTGATGTGTTGTTTCCTTCTCTGTGCCAGGTTTCAAGGATCAACACTTTCGAATCTAACTGGGCCATTCTCTTGAAGCGGGGGGGGGGGGGGGGGAAGAAGGAAGAAAGTCGGTACTTTTCTTTGAAGACATAACAGTGCCTGAAAACGGTGCGAGTCTATGTTAATCAAGCCGTTGCTAAGAAAGGCGTCAAACCAAAGTTTTGTTTTCTCAGAAAGATTTAAATATCAATGACTGCGTGCGTGTGAAATGCGAATAGTGGCGGTGTTTGCGTTTGATGTTTTCCGCTGCTGAGATGTTTTTGGAATTTTCAGCCAGATTTCTCACCTGATGTTTCACGTCACTGAGAATGTTTTGGCGGCGTGGAATAACAAGCGAAACATTTGTCACGGTTAAAATTTAACAACCAAAAAATGGGAAATAATTTCAGAATCATTTGAGTTATTTTTAATTAGTATAATTCGCAAGCCTTACTTTTGCCAGACTGGTCACCGTTATCACTGTTTGTTGTCTCGATGTCCGGCAAACTTCAAATGAGCAATCAAAATGCAAATAGCTATTGTGTTTTGTGCACGGTCAAGACCAAAACATGCGAACTGAACAATGAACTTTGTCAAGCTATTCACTACGCCCTTAGCAACCATTCCGGATAGCTACTGCGCCGTCTCGGTTGCCCGGCACCGCTATGACCACTTTTTGAGTCGTGTAACAAAAGAAGTTTCTCCCCCCTCCCCCTGTCTTAAAGCTATACAATGTAAAAAAAGTACAACATCTGATATGGAAGAGCTTTAAGCCTCAAAATACGTCAGCTCAGCAAGAATCCAAACGTGGAGCCAGTAAGTAATGCACGTTTAAAATTCTTCTAAATCAAGACTCAGTAATTTGGTCTTTAGTAGACAGCATTAGTCTTAATAGAAGGGTAAAATATAACGGCAACTTTAGATTTTACTGTAAGCGTCGAGGGGATAACCATTATCATATGGTTTAAAAAGTAAGACTGACCAGGCTTAAAGATCGATAACAACTTCAGCAAACAAATGTGGACTTAAGTGAACAAGATATTTTTGTTCTTATGAATAATCATGTTCAGGAATTCAGGCATTCAGCATAAATATTAGACAAAAAATAAACACGTCAAATAAAACGTTCATTGCGTGATGCAAATCGTTCAAGATGTACATTTGGAAGCAGTGCCTTCTGAATGACACGAACCGCGAATATAAAAGTTTTCATCATGCAGAACTTGGTTCGTTCTACTAACAATAATATCTAATTACTTGTTGAGCTCGATTCAGCGAATATGAATGCGGTTGACTCTGAGCCTAAGACGTGAATCAGAAATAATCATTTTTAAATAATAAATTTCTTTTAGTTTTATTTATTAACTAAAGCATTAAGGTTTTTTATCCCTCGAATCCTTCCTACTTGGTAAACAGTTTGTTTGCAAAACGTTTGTAATTATGAAGAGACCTTCGTGACCCTGTTTCGGTTTGCATGCAGAATCAGTATTACACCTTCAGATAATTAATCAACACAGTGCCAAAAATTATGGCTAAACAAATATTGATAATACGCTTTTCTTACTTTACCAGCAATGAATTGCTCTTCTCAAGTTAATATTGAGGCAACAGGGTATCGGCAACAAACTCAGAATTCGAAAGAAAAAAAGTCGTCAAGGCTAGTATGTTATGTAAACATTTTGTAAATTTCTCACTTACTTACCTGCACAGATCAGTATCAAGGCAAAGACCAGAGTCGTCGCAACAACAAAATGAAAATCAGCCATTTTTAAAACTGCATTCAAACAGGACGAAAATACTTAGAAAGGTCTTTAAGTCTTCTGTTAATTCGCGAAACTCTTTAGTAACGAGAAAGAAGGCTCTGGAGATGACAAAAACGGTTCGAAACCAGAACGAGCCACGGGACCACACGGGCTGTCATGGGACTGTGATTATCCTGATGGTTAGAAACCAAAATGACTCAATCTTGGTTTCGTGTCTTCAAAATGCATTGTTTAGCATTAGTGATACAGATACAAGTGGAGTGATAAGAACGAAAACCAGATTGATGATGTGTAAGAGAGGCACTATGAGAGCAAAGTGTCTTGTCCAAGAACACAACTCGATGACCCCGGCCAGGGGTCGAACTTGACAGCTCTTTCCGGAGTCCAACGTGCTAAGGCCCTCTTTTAAAGCGCAATGGAACCTCGTGCAGCACACACATGCACTCACAATACTAAGCGTTTTTTTATGTAAATTGCAGCCAAAAGTGTAATATAGCAACGGCAGGATATTATTAAATGATTGACCCGGTGGTAGCTATAAAAGATGGTTGAGTAAGGCAACTGTGGGGAGATTTAGGAAGGTTTTATAAGTGTTTGTCCATAAAAATCGTAAAAAACCTGAAAATGTGGCCACAGGGTCGAAAACCAGTAGTGCCTCAAATCGTCTGATAACGTGACAACAAATAACTCATAAATAATTCTCTACGGTTTCATTTTCATTTTTGCTGGATTTTTTTTAATCTTTTGCATGAACGCCGAAGAAATGTGCACAAAATCACTATTTCTGTACCTGAAATGAACATTAATCCAACGAGTGTTATATCATTAAATACGCAAACTAACTATGCTTCCGGGAAAAAAATAGTGTTGTCAGTGCTTGATAACGGTAGAGATTGTGTAAAATGACTTCTTGGGTCTGAGATTCGAACTGTGTTGTGTTTAGAATAAAACGTATTTCGACTCAACCGATTTACACTCTTTTTCTTTTTTAAGAACCATTTTTATAAGAACGTTGAGGCTGAGATTTGCCCCAAATTTAAGAAAATGTATGGGCTAAAATAAGAACATCCTCAGACTCAGCCAAAGTTTTCGTGTTCTTTTAACAAAAATAAAGAGTGTAAATCGCAATGAGGTGCTGACGTACGTGGCACAGAAAAGTGTGATTTTATGGACATTTGATCATCGTTCATGCAAAACATCTACAAAGTAATGACTGAACTCTATCTGGGTAAAATATCATATTATTTGAGACTCTACCGGTCAGTTTTTTGTCTCGCTGGACTAGGCTAATTTTCGACTTTTCCTCAAATGAGAAAAGTTCATCTAATTACTCCGGCTTCAATTTGTTCATGATGAACCGTAGAAAAAAAATATAACCATATCTTTACTAAGGAAGGACCAATGTATGCAGTTACACTTGAAAGAGATGCTAACGTCTGTGTAGCGAGAAGCGGAAAAGGGCAAACTTTCGAGTGAAATATGAGCTTCCGGTACGAATATCGTTTTTTTTGCGGATTTCTGTCTTTGTATTGGATAGTTCAAAATAACTAAGTTCATATCGTTTAGTTACTTACCTAGCCCTACAAACTGAAAAGGTATGAGTAAATTCGAATTTTTGGCCGTGTCCACGATTTCTTTGATTTTACTGACACTTACTGTTATTAGTATTCACGCACCAGGAAGCAGGGCATTGAGATACAGCCGATGGAGAAAAATGGCTCAAAACGCGATGTGTTATAAGATGATTATTATTTCTCCTGCTTGACCAAAACTACAGAAAAAGAAACTATGGAAATCGCCTGATATGCCGCCGAAGCTTACCAAAAAAGTTACGATTAGGTATAAGAACCACGATATACCATGAATACAAGCAATCGCAAATGGCTCTGTTTGTGTCCCCTGATGACTTCTTTTGTTGCTGTATTCGGCGTCTTGACAACTGCGATGCACCTCTTCTGTACTATCATCACCTTGTTCACCTTCTTTGAGAGTGACATCAATAGCTCACTGTCTTTAACAGCAGCAAGAATTGTGGGCACGGAAAACTCTCCTGTATCCAGCTGGCTTTTAATGACATTCGTTTTGCCAAAACACTAACTTCTCCCTGTAAGTCGATTAGAAGGAGAAGCAAAGCCAGGCAGCAAGAAAACGACCGCTGCGGATTTTTGTGCCATTCCTTGACGAGGTTATATAGGTTTAAGGCGTACTGAAATGGAAAAAAAAAAAACAGAAAATAAGTATTAACTCAATGAAACTTTATGCAATATTTTTTGCAATACCATTTGCAACAGAAGCATTTGCAAAAAACTATAAGGATAGTTATAAGGATTTTGTGCACAATGCAAAATAAATTTTGGTTTTTTCTGATTTTACGGATGGGAGAAAGGTAGAACTCTTTATGTTTCGGCCGGCTACTACTTGGATGACTAATCACTGAAATTACAGCTTGTGAAACGTGCGTTTTGGAAGCCCAGCTGCGAACAACATGCTTCAATTACTCTTAAATTCCAAATAAGAAAATAAGAAAACGTTGAAATTTCTAGATGTGGATACTTAGATTTTACTGTAAGATGTGTTAGTTAGGAGACATGCTGATGTGTTAGTTAGGAGAGGAGGTAGCTGTAGTAAGAGGACTAGTAAATTAAAAATCCACGGCGCTTTGATTATCGGTTTCGGACCGAGAGTAGCCGAGATGCATATACGATTCGGTTGGTAATAAATTACAGCTTACAGTTAGCTTAACTGGGCAGCATTTGAGATTAGGTGTTACATTGGCACGCGTTATTTTTAATACCAATTTAGTAAACAAAACTGGATAGAGTGCTGGACAAACAAAGCCAGTCGAGGGGAAACAAAACTCACTGTTTCCTGTGGGGACAGTCATTAAGTGTTTGTTATACCCCCCAACAGAAATTAAACGCTTTGTTGTCTTTATTGTATTCGTCACTAAATTCTCCGTCGGCTGGAAACGACATGAATTTATTCTTTGAAATTGTTAACACTGCGCGATAATTTGAGCTTTCAAATTTGCATTGAGATATATTCTTCTTCGAGTCAAATGAAATTTTTGCATGTACAAAAAAACTCATATTTCAACTGTTGACTCCCGAGTACGAAAAAAACGATGAATAATAAGCGTTTATCAACAACTTTGAATTTCTTCGCGTTCATACTGTGGTTTCGAGCCGCACGTCCTGATCACGTGGGAGTCCAAGGTTCAACCTGTTGTCGCCCTAGGGAGTTAGTGAGTTTTTGTTTGTCCTAGGGATTTATACAGTTTTGACGCGCGTCTCGTGATTCGCTTTCGTCCAAAAGAAAACTGCATTTCAGTTGGGGGTATAACAAAAGTATTTTTATGATGCAGAAAAGCTTATCGTCTACAGTCGCACACATGGTCGGCCTTTTAAGAGGAAGCCTCACCATCCGTCCTCTGGAAGCAAAAGATTACAAAATCAAAATATTAAACAGTAATGTAGACAAAGGTAGTCCCACTAGGTCTTACGGTTCACTTACTATATACTTAAGAGCTATTTTCGGAGAGTTTGGAGAATTGAAAGACAGTCGCAAAAAATCGATTTTTTTTTATTTCGCCAAAACATTGCTTTAGGTGAACTTATTCGAGGAAAAATAGTTTTAAGTTTCAGCGTTTTATTTTACGGGTGAAATTTCAAAAGTGTTTGAAATTTGGATGCAATAGCCGTTTTCGCCGCTTTGAAGAATCAAATTTTCACACTTCTTTGTGAAAACAGCAGAGGCGTTAAAACAATCCTATTAAAACGAAACTTGGCACAAATATTATATTACCCTTACACTTTAAAGCCGTGTAATAATTTTCTCAAATTGTTATTTGTAGCTTTTGAACTCGGCGTATTAATTCAATCGCCATTTGTGTCTCACCGACGAAGGACAAAATAAGGCCAACTTTGACTACTGTAAATGGCCACTGGTATATATCATTTGGTCAAAATATTTACATGTTTAGAAACCTTTGTTATTGGTCTTTACACCAGAAAAGTTTCAGCTCTGGGAATCAAATAGTTCTCCGTCAGTAAAATAAAATGCCATGGCATATTAGCGAGTTGGATTTTATGCAAATTACAAGGTTAAAATGCATTTCACAACAAGAAAGAACGACTTACCGCTACTTATCCTTGTTTATGCTGCTGAGCATTTGCTGACGATATCACTTCAACTTCCAGTGTCCTGCTGAGTCTTTTGGCGAAATGTATCCGGTGATGATGAACTTGCATGTGCGTAAACCAAAGGCCACTTATCAATAAACTCGACAACAGGAAAATTGATATCCACGAATTGACATCTGAGCGGCGCCGATTTCCCGGTTTTCATCGCTCCCTTTAGACGTATTTTGAAAACATGGTAAACTATGCACTCCTAGCTGCAAACTTATCAGTTTTTTATCGATACATTGACGACTTCCAGGAGAATTATTTGTTTAGAAATGCGTGAGCGAAAAAATCGGACTGACTTTTGGATTGACCCCCGCGTCGTTACGTTACTTCCATCTGTCACGCGCGGAATTAAAAATGTAAAAATTGAAAAAGCGACATATCACATACAAGATACTTCTTAAAAGGTCGTAACACTACACTTTTCTAGATTGCGAAAAAATAGGATAGCCTTTTATTAGGACTTTCACTGTTAAACAATTACAATGTTTTTTAAATACATCTGAGAGTAAAATGATTATAAACTTAAATCAATGTTGTGACTATCTTCTGTACCTCACTTCGACTCACTTCTGCTTTCCAAGAAGTATTTATTACCTTCATAGGTCGTGTTGAGTCGGAAAATGCACAAAATTAATGTCATTTTTTTAAAATAAAAGGCAATAAGGAAACATGAAATCCGCACTGTTGGATTCATTTTTATGTGGACGTGATTATAGCGTGCACATACAACCTTCTATGCACGTCTAAAGGTCTATAAGGATACATTTTTAACAATGAGGAACTGATTATCTTGCTGCTTAAGCTATCGGCCCCATAAGCAGGTTAATAAGCGTTTTAATTCTGATAATATTTTGGCAGTAACACAAAGCTGTAATCAGTCACGCTTCGCGTCGCTAACTATATTTTTGTCGTTGCTTCATCCTTTTAATTTCAAGTCTAAAAACTAAATCAAAGGAAACCATGTCTTTATAAGCTTCAAATATATTTCCAGTCTTACGGTCCTATTTCCTTTTTCACATTTGGCCACATTCTACACATCATTCGCATTTGTCAGCGACAGAGCCCTACAAGGTGTGAAAAAGAAACCCGCGCGTTCGATTTTTAGTGTAGCGCCAGTACCGGTCAGCGGTACGTTAGTAATAGGCATGCGTAGAAGCGTCCTTCTTTCTCGGTCCTCGTGTTGTCGTTCGTGTCAACTTGTTCTGTGATCGCTCAGGCTTATTAAAGGTTCAGTTGTGTAACGAATCGTGTCATCGATCTACCTCTGCTTTATTTACTGGCGTGGTGGCAGCGTCCTCGAACTTACGCCAAAAAATCGGCGCATTAGACGATAATTTCAAGGCAAAGCTACTCGTTTCACTCAGGTACGTCGATACTTCGAACATTCTCGTCGTCCAAGCACGATTCCATCGTACTGCCAGTACACAACCATGGGAACCACTACACGGGCTCCGAAACAGTGGAGCCTCTCGAAGAACGAGACGATCAACAGCTTCGAGAATTGGAGGCAAAATCTGGTTTATACTCTGTCACTCGACACTAACTTCGCTCCATTTCTCGCCGACGGCGCCACTTGGGCAAAGAAGACTAGGGCCCAGCCCCTACGCGGTTTTACCGATGACGGAGAAACAGTACCGCTTTCCAGACGTAAAACAGCTCGCCAGAAAGTTAATTTTTTGGAACTAATGCTCGGGCAGATAGCCAACTATTGCCCCGTTATATCGAGGAGCACCTTATTAAAGAATTCGACCTCCATTCAGTCTGTTTGGAACATGATTCGCGAGCATTTTGGCTTCCAAATCACTGGAGCTCACTTCCTCGATTTTGCAAACCTTCATCTGGAAGCTGACGAACGGCCTGAAGACCTCTTCCAGAGACTAATGGCCTTCGTGGAGGACACTTTACTCCACGCTAACAGCCTTTCCCACCACGGTGATGTAACCACTGAGGATGAAGAACTAACTCCTACACTGGAAAATTTCATCGTACTGACCTGGCTCAGATTAATCCACCCTGAGTTGCCTAAGTTAGTGAAACAAAGATATGGCACCGAATTACGATCACGAACTCTAGCATCCATAAAGCCAGAAATATCTCAGGCCCTCACTTCCCTACTCGATGAGATACGCACCGCCAACGACGCTAAGATCATGCGCACCGCGGTTAGTAGTTATCGCAAACCCAGTGGCAACCGATCTCAGTACAAGGTGAGCACACGACCCAACCGTCCATCCAAGTCTTGCCCACTATGTAAACAAGCTAACCGTCCAGAGAGTGGCCATTTCCTTAGCGAGTGCAGTTTCCTTCCGGAACAGGATCGCAGGTACATAGCTAAGGCCAGACAAATCGCTGACATCTTCGATGGCCCCGCTGATCCTGATACCAGACCCTATGCAGACGAACCAGACAGCGACACTGACGACCCTGGTCCTAGTCCCAACACTCATGTCTTCCGCATACAGACTCGCCAGTCACCGTACCTTGATATGTTTCATGCACACCACCCAGTGCGCATAACCATTGACAGTGGCGCCACAGGAAACATGATTCGTCACACCGTCGTCCAACGTCTTGGCTGCCGCGTGACGCCCAGTTCTCAATCCGTCCACAAAGCAGATGGCTCATCTCCCCTACACGTGGTCGGTGAAACACGCTTATCGTTCACCCGGGAAGATCAGACGTTTACATTCGAAGGCCTTGTCGTTGAAGATCTCGACGTAGATGTACTAGCAGGGACCCCCTTCATGGAAACTAAAGATATTGCAGTACGCCCAGCCAAGCGCCAAGTAATCCTCGGAGACGGGTCCATCCACCACTATGGGTCGCACCAACCTGCAGTAGTCAGCTCCGCCGCACGTTGTGCCATAGTGCTACGTTCCCCTTCCTCGTCCACAACTATCTGGCCCGGAGAATTCATTGAAGTTGATCTACCGAGTGATGCACCTCGCGACTCTGTGTATGCACTGGAACCGCGGACCGATGCGCCGAGCGTAAGAAAGCTAACAGCTTCCCAACTGTGGCCAAGCCCGGCCATCATCTCCAGCGTCGCCGGAAAGATACGCATCCCCAACCTTTCTCCCGAGCCACATTTCCTCAAGAGAAATGAACACTTCTGCCAGGTGCGCGCTGTGTACGCACCGGAAGCCCGCGACGACAACGCACAGCTGCAAGCAACCCCGCAACCCAGGCCACCTATCCTTCAGACCAGCACGAAACTCTCTTCAAACGTGTGTCTCGATCCAGAGAACTTACTTCCTCGCGATATCAGAGCCAAATTTACCTCACTCCTGGACGAGTACGACCACGTCTTTGACCCAAACATAAAAGGTTACAATGGCTCAGCAGGTCCGTTCGAAGCCAGGGTAAACATGGGCCCTGTGGAACCCCCCCAACGGAAAGGCCGTCTGCCACAGTATGCCCGTCACCAGCTACTGGAGCTGCAACAGAAGTTTGACGAACTAGAAACATTGGGTGTCTTTAGACGCCTCGAAGACATCAACGTTGCAGTTGAGTACCTAAACCCGTCCTTCCTCATCAAGAAAGCCAATGGTGGTTACCGCCTAGTCACTGCATTTGCTGACGTTGGTCGCTACAGCAAGCCTCAGCCCTCTCTTATGCCCGATGTCGACTCCACCTTACGCCTTATTGCCCAGTGGAAACACATTGTCGCGACAGACCTGACCAGCGCATTCTACCAGATTCCACTCTCACGTGACTCTATGAAATATTGCGGCGTCGCCACACCATTCCGAGGTGTGCGTGTGTATGCCCGGTCTGCCATGGGCATGCCAGGTTCAGAGACCGCCCTCGAAGAGCTCATGAGCCGAGTGCTCGGTGACCTGTTGCAGGAAGGCATCGTTGCTAAAATCGCTGACGATCTGTATTGTGGCGGCAACTCCCCAGAAGAACTCCTGCAGAACTGGACGAAAGTCTTACAAGCCCTCAACAAATGCGATCTCCGCCTTTCCGCATCAAAGACCGTCATCAACCCACAATCCACAACAATACTAGGCTGGATTTGGAACTGTGGCACCTTAAGTGCCAGCCCACACCGCATCGTCGCCCTTGCTTCATGCCCTGCACCCGACACCGTAGCCCGAATGCGGTCCTTCATTGGAGCTTTCAAGGTGCTCTCCCGTGTCATTCCTGGATGCTCTACACTCCTTGCAAAACTTGACGACACTGTTGCTGGCCGTGAATCTAACGAAACGATCCAGTGGACAGATGACCTCACTGCATCATTCCACAACGCCCAGACAGCCCTATCCAATACCCGCACCATCTCCCTCCCCAGACCTGCAGACCAACTCTGGATAGTGACAGACGGAGCTGTTCGGAAACCTGGAATAGGCGCCACCCTATATGTCTCCCGTGATGGCAAGCTACGCGTGGCAGGATTTTTCAGCGCCAAACTACGCGGCTCCCAGACAGCGTGGCTACCATGTGAGGTGGAAGCTTTAGCTATCGCCGTTGCCACTAAACACTTCAGCCCTTACCTGATACAGTCTCATCATAAGGCCTGCATACTGACCGACAGCAAACCATGTGTACAGGCATATGAAAAACTTTGCCGAGGAGAGTTCTCAGCAAGCCCCCGTGTGTCTACCTTCCTGTCTACTGTGAGCCGATATCAGGCCTCTGTAAGACACGTATCCGGCTCTGCAATACTGCCGTCAGATTTCTCCAGCCGTAATGCTGCCCCGTGTGAAGATGAAGCCTGCCAGGTCTGCGCATTTACGAAACTCACCCAAGAATCAGTTGTCAGACACACATCTACTCAAGACATACTTCGTGGCACCAAGCACCTCCCATTCACCAGCCGCACCGCCTGGTTGACTACGCAGGCCGAATGCCCTGATTTACGACGCACTCGTGCACACCTACAACAGGGAACACGTCCTTCGAAAAAGCTAACGAACTTGAGGGATGTTAAGAGGTACCTCAACGTAGCAACCATCGCGAAGGATGGCTTGCTTGTTGTTAAGCGCAACGAGCCTCTCGCACCAACCCGCGAATGCATTATTGTCCCCCGACAAGTACTAGAGGGACTCCTAACCGCTTTACACATCCAACTCGGTCACCCATCCAGTCATCAACTCAAAGCTGTAACAAAGCGCTACCTGTATGCCCTGGACATAGACAAGGCCATTGACCGTGTGACTCAAGCCTGCCACCAATGTGCTGCCTTGCGCCAAACTCTGAAAATGCGAGAGGAGCAGTCATCTTCCCCTCCGCCTGACGCCGTTGGCGTATCGTTCGCTGCAGATGTTATCAAGCGCTCAAGACAGCTCATACTAGTGTTACGTGAGTGTGTGACCTCCTTCACAGCCACGACTCTGCTAGAGGATGAGCGACACAACACACTACGTGATGCCCTAATCCGCCTTTGTGTCCAAATGCGTCCGCTAGACGGCCCGTCAGCCGTCATACGCACTGACCCCGCATCAGGGTTCAAGGCACTAACAGAAGACCTACTACTGAAACACCACAGAATCAGCATAGAGATTGGAAATGCCAAGAATCGTAACAAGAACCCTGTCGCCGAGAGGGCCGTTCAAGAGGTTGAAAATGAGTTACTCCGATATGACCCGCTAGGCGGTCCTGTGTCCCCTGTGACCCTGTCAGTAGCAACAGCCACCCTTAACGCACGCATCCGCTCACGTGGCCTTTCTGCTAGGGAGATGTGGACACAGCGTGATCAATTCTCAAACCAGCAGATACCACTGCACGACCAAAACCTCATCGTTCAGCAACACGAACAACGTATTGCCAACCACCATCACAGCGAGAAGGCTAAGGCCCCCATCGCAAAGAACCGTCCAGCCGAGCACATCACCGTCGGTGACTTGGTCTACCTGTACTCAGACCGCAACAAGACAAGAGCGCGCGATCGCTATTTGGTTGTAGAAGTAACCGGATATTTCTGCAACATCAGAAAGTTTGTCGGCTCTCAGCTACGAAGCACATCTTACCGGGTGAAAACCTCAGATTGCTACCGGGTCCCATCTGAAGTAGCAGACTACCGACCATCCGCTTTTAACGATGATGTAGACTCGTCCTCCGATGAAGCCCCACCAGCACAGCCAGTGCGTTCCCCGCCATCTCCGCCTGTCATACCGAGTGCAATCTCAACACCTGCAACTCAAGATTTTCCTCATGACAGCCTTCCTGATGGTGGACAGGAGCCCTGCGAAGACAACCACCCCAATCCAGTAACAGACTCCCCCGCCAGTGACTCTGAAACCAGTCCCCCGCCCCGCAGATCCACACGTGTGCGACGTCCTCCAGCCCGTTACAATGACTTTGTTCTGGACTCGAACTAACTACAAAAAAAAACAGAGGCAGATAGAACAATTTATAGTTTTTGTTACAAGTTTAATACCCGTTCATGTTTGTAATTAGCACGTAGCTCTAAGGTTAGCTCGCTACACATTTGTAAAGTTTGAGGGAAGAAGAAAAGGAAGTTGCGCCAGTACCGGTCAGCGGTACGTTAGTAATAGGCATGCGTAGAAGCGTCCTTCTTTCTCGGTCCTCGTGTTGTCGTTCGTGTCAACTTGTTCTGTGATCGCTCAGGCTTATTAAAGGTTCCAGTTGTGTAACGAATCGTGTCATCGATCTACCTCTGCTTTATTTACTGGCGTAGTGTTTGAACTACACTAATGCGGTAGATTGTTTGGGAGGTGAAAAGTGCTAACGGGATAACGCTAGCTGTAAACAATTCCAAGCATACCATTCATTTCAAAAGATCGGCTTTCAAATAGCCTGCGTTGTTGCAGCCAGACGTGTCACCAAATCCTTACTGCCAGGCTACTTTAAAGAGATCGTGTATGATTGACCATGATTATATGCAAGATTTATTATTAGTGTAGTGTTTGAACTACACTCATGCGGTAGATTGTTTGTGAGGTGAAAAGTGCTACGGGGATAACGCTGGCTGTAAACAATTCCAAGCATGCCATTCATTTCAAAAGATCGGCTTTCAAATAGCCTGCGTCATGTTGCAGCCAGACGTGTCACCAAATCCTCGATATACTGCCAGGCTACTTTCAAGAGATCGTGTGTGATTGTATGCAAGATTTAAATCCTCGCGTTTCCAGGTATGAATTGCAAGACTTACTTGTCTTTTGCCGAAAAACTGAGAAAAAAAAAAACTGAGAAACAGCAAATACATGTCAAAAAGCAAGTTTCTTTGATTTGTCAAACATGCATGAAAGCGAATGTTTCCAAATTTATATTTAAGCAACATGACCTTTTCCCGACATTAACAATCTGTCACGCAAATTGAACATTTCTCAAGTATTTCCTTCCATGAATGAATTTTTTGTTTGAGAGCAGCATATTTTCTCGGAAGAAAGTTTTTAGACCGTCGGACATTATAAATTAACAAGTGTGCCGTATGAAATCTTCGTAGTGCAAAATAACAATACTTTCACTGCTGATTCCATCTGTTGAAAAAAAAAAAACATTTACCGCAATTTTCTGTTTTTTAACGTGGGAACTGTGGCTTCATTGTGAACTAAGGAACGGTTATATAGGTTTGGCTTCGTCTGTTGGAAGAGCTTAATCAAGCTTAAGGGCCGAAAATTTCGAAGTCCACTTTGACTGGTTTGTCAACTATTGTTATTCAACTGAAGAGAAATAGTTATTGATATATTGTATTGCCCATCTTTTCGATTTTCATTGTGATTTTCTTGTCTGTGACATTGTTTTGCTTTTGGATTTTCGGACGGTCTGTAGTCAACATAAGTTTGTAAGCGGAGGAAGGAAATAAGCGAAAATTTCGCATATTGTGATTATAACGAAAATTAAACTGAAATCACTACATTTCGAAATAAAACATGATGTAAATTTTATTGTCATCAACAGTAAGTAAATTTAACTTATCGTCGTGTCCAAGGGAGGAAAATGTTGTGTTTCATTTTTTTATGGTCTAAACGGTAACCGCTTCGGCTTGATAGAGGTGTCAATCTTAGTTGCTACATGTATTTCAAACACTACACTCTCCGATTGGAGCACTCGTTTATTCAAAACATGTTAAACAAATAATAGGCCCGTAGGCCCGGGCCTACAACTTTTTCGACCTGTTCGTATTTTGAAAATGTACGATAACAAAAATTCTGGCTGAAACGCTTTCAAGATGAAATAGAAAGCAGTTTGTAACGTTCCTTACAGGGCCGTACCTAGAGTTTTTTGTTTGTGGGGGCAAACTCCACAATAGCCACAAGAAATAGCCCAGCAAAATCAAACACTATGTTAGAAATTTAGTTTTCCTGGCGGGGGCAAATTTGGGAGCCTTCGACATACGCAAAATCGCATGCGCCGGAAAAGACGAGTACACGGTTTATTTTGGAATGAGTGAAAATTGGCGCAATTCCTTCCTATAAAATTTTATAGTTTAGTTGCTGTAAAATACACATCAGCACAAAATGAAGGAGAAGGCATTTTCGAGATTCTTGATCCAAAAACACTTCCTCGGTGGACCTCATCCGCCCCTAACATCTCGAAAATGAGCACTTAAGATTGACCAGTCCTACAACTATTCAACTATAAGCGCCCCCATTCTAATAAGCGCCCTCATTTTTTATAAGCGCCCCCATTCTAATAAGCGACCCCATTCTTATAAGCGCCCCTATTCTGATAAGCGCCCCTATTGTGGATAACTGCCCCTACTGAAGTCATCGGCATCGAATAGATAAACTCATTTATACCATGCAATAGAAAATACAGCCAATCAGAATTCTGGAAAGCCGTTGTATATTCGACGGTATTCAACTCAACTTTCCCATCGTGCGCTGCGATCTAATTCTCGAGGAAATTTTGTAAGCGTATTTTCTATGGCATGGTATAAAATAGTTACACAACACTTTCTCGTGGTATACTATAGAAAATCCCACTTTTCACTTGTATTTTCTTGGTATACACACTCGCCTAAAGGCTCGTGTGTATACCGAGAAAATACAAGTGACTCGTGGGATATTCCATAGTATACCACTCGAAAGCGTTGCATAACTAGTATGAACATCTACCGTACCGTACCGTACATATTTACTGCTAAAATGAACAAATATTTTAAACAATTTATTACTGTCACATTTTCTGTTATTGTTAGTTATTTTAATATTTATTTAAGTTTTGTTTTGAACATTTGGTCGTTTTTCAAAAAAATAAATAAGCGCCCTGTCCCAAATTAGTTTCCTGTCTTGAATAAGCGCCCTCCCTTGAGGTGCCAAAAGTAAATAAGCGCCCCTGGCGCTAAATCGAATCATTACGGTAAGGACGAATAAAGGTTAGGGATAGAGTTTTTGACAAAAGTGTTGCCCTAGTCCCTAGCTGGCGGGATTTGCGACTGACTGCGAGTGCTTTGTTTATGAGAGATGGAACCGTGAGGAAATTGGGGAGGAGGGCGATTTTTCTCGCCTCGCGCGTTCATCTCACTCCCCGCTAATTCCGCCAGTCACGCAGGCTATTCTGTTCACAGCCTTTCTAGTTATCAACGCAAAGAAGTGAGAAAATCGGGAGCGCAAAACGCAAGGGATGGTGTCGGGGAGCGAGAGAAGCTTGACTTCGGGGCGGAGCCTCCGGATCCCCGTATAAAATCGGCTTTTTTGTGGTATCCCCCCCCCCCCGGGTATAGCGATCCTGCAAACTTCTGTCGATATTTAATCCTGAAAATATCTGTAAACAGGAGCGAACACAACCTGTCCAAACATAGAGAAGCTGTGAACACACTGTAAGTAATGTAGTCCGGTTAAACGTTTTAGCAGCCAAAACAAGCACGCTTCCCGCGTGGGCGTGTGCGAGGCTCGCGTTTGCCGCTTGCTTGATTTGTGCTGTTCTGTTAGCCACGGAAAACGCAGAAATTCCGGGCACGATGGATGACAAGATGCCCATATATTAAAAAAAAAGACAAAGAGAAGCGTTATCTGCTCTAGCTAACAGCAACTTCCATTCACTGTCAAGGGAATTATCTCCACTTAGCCCGTGTAACTGACGATGTCTCGTGATGTCTCTTGGCCCGGATAGTCGCTGCTTAATCCACAAAACCACAGGATGATTATGCCATACGTAACTACTGCATTCGATCAATGCAAAAGTAAGTCGAAAAACAAACCATTTCCACTTACAAAGACAGCCGTAGTTTATTTTAGCCCGTAACCCTGTTGCAAAAGTTATAATTTGATTAGTAGTAAAACTACGACATGTACGATGTTGCAACTTCCTAAAATGTGTAAATATTATGAAAAACGTCCCAAAGCGTGGTTATCTTTTTTGTAATCTAGAATAAATGTACTGTTACAGTACAATCTTTTGAAAATCTTTTCATTTGTTTCATTTTAAATACCGTGACGGAAGGAAGTAACGTGACGACGCGGGGGTCAGTCGACAGGTCAATCCGATTTCTTCGCTCACGCAATTATAAACAAATAATTCTTCTAAAAGTCGTCAATCTATCGATGAAAAACTGATAAGTTTGCAGCTAGGAGTGCATAGTTTACCATGTTTTCAAAATACGTCTAAAGGGAGCGATGAAAACCGGGAAATCGGCGCCGCTCAGATGTCAATTTGTGGATATCAAATTTCCTGTTGTCGAGTTTATTGATAAGTGGCCTTTGGTTTACGCACATGTAAGTTCATCATCACCGGATACATTTCGCCAAAAGACTCAGCAGGACACTGGAAGTTGAAGTGATATCGTCAGCAAATGTTCAGCAGCATAAACACGGATAAGTAGCGGTGAGTCGTTCTTTCTTGTTAGTGATTTCATTGTGAAATGCATTTTAACCTTGTAATTTGCATAAAATCCAACTCGTTAATATGCCATGACATTTTATTTTACTGACGGAGAAATATTTGATTCCCAGAGCTGAAACTTTTCTGGTGTAAAGACCAATAACAAAGGTTTCTAAACATGTAAAGCCTCGATCAAACGGTCATGATAGTTGATGATAGTTCGCTGCTTCCAACTATCATTCACTATCATATTGACTATCATGTTTGCGATCAAACGCTCCATGATAGTTGACGATAGTTTATCGAAAATCACGCAATGTGCTCGCGCATTTCATTTTTTGTTTTTCTTGTTCTCAACTCTACTATCACTCGGTACAGAAATGTTTTCATGTGTTGTTTTCGATACTTTCACGCCATCTCTTGCTTCTGGCAGTGATATTTTTAGTGCTTTCTCGACGTTGTTTTTACTATTCTTCTCCCCACTCAGTTTCTCGTTTTCAGCTTCACTACCGTCTAAATATTAATCTAAATTTCGGTTTTCTTCTTCAGTGCTTCTTCACCGAACGATAGACATGGATAGAATTTCCTTTGCGGCAGCCATGAATCTTGGATTGAGCCCGTCTTTGACTGAACTACTGACCGATAAACTATCATGCACTATCATCCCCGCGATCAAACGGTAAAAACTATCATCAACTATCATGTCGAATTTGAGCACGTCCAAACTGCGTGATAGTTGATGATAGTGCATGATAGTTCGTGTTCAAACGCGCGTGATAGTTAGAACTCTCATCAACTCTCATCAACTATCATGACCGTTTGATCGGGGCTTAAATATTTTGACCAAATGATATATACCAGTGGCCATTTACAGTAGTCAAAGTTGGCCTTATTTTGTCCTTCGTCGGTGAGACACAAATGGCGACTGAATTAATACGCCCAGTATTGGGTAGCCACTTGGTTACAAAATTTCGTCTTTGGAAAAAAGTCTTCAGGGGAGGACATGTAAGGATGTTTGCATTCTCAGCCAAAATCACAAAGGTGTCAATCAAATTCCCCACTTCCCAGATTATTACGAGATCAAATGCCAAGCTAATGCCTGGGGTGGGGGCATCATACATTAATTATGCATACAATTTTGTAACTTTGGTTCTGTTCATGACTCGCGTGTGAAGGAATTTAGTTATATGGAATACCCCGGGTACTTGTGTGCATAATTACTGTATTATGCTCTGTGGAAATCATTCCAGTATCAGCTTGTAAAAGCCTCCAGCTTGCAGTCTTGACCAGGGGAGGGAGGGGGGCACTCCCATATATGAGCTATATAGCTATGTGCCGCTGTGAAGGGTATGGTTTTCAAGCAGTTTAGTCTGGGATAGGGTATAGAAATCAGAGTGTTTTGGTCTAGAAAAGGGTAGCACTTGCCGGAAAAATGATTTGTGGTATGACGAATTAAGTCCGGAATAGGAATAGAAACACAGACGGGAAAGAGGCTTTCTTAAACGTAAATAAAATCATCCCGGCATCGTTGTTGACAGATGGTTTTCATAATGCTGACAGTAATAGGGTAGGGATATCCGGTGTTTAGTGTAGTATAGGGTTGCAAAATCAGCTGAACATGGTCTGGTATAGAGTAAGGGCTTCAAATTCCCAGTGGCACACCCCCACCCAAATATATACAGGGTGCCCCAGGGCTCCCCCCCGGGAGTCTTGACCTCAAGCAGTCGAATTGAAAATGTATTTAATAGACTTGCCATAAGACAGAATCCTTCTATAAATCTTCTATGAATCCATCTAGTTTAAGCCTTATACAATCAGTTTACTGATCGCCATGAATTGACTTTGTACGATTCACTGACCTCATTGCTGCATTTTTGTCTCAAAATCTGTCAGGTTAACAGTTATATCTTGTCCATGGAACACTCACACGGTGCATAGCTTGGGCACAGTTACAGCCTGTGCGATCCACATCAATAAATTAGCTGTAAGTCGATGTTAAAATTTTTTGACCGTTTTCCGACGCCGAGCGAGCGCCATCTTGGATTGAGACGGGATTGAGGAACAGAGAAGGCTTGGGGCGGAGTGGCCTGATGCACCCCGACGAGACATCTCATGACATAATTATACCACGTAACACTAAGTTCATGTAATAAATATTTTATTAACCCTTAATATGCTGAAATTAGTCCAAAAAACGCGTTTTTTTAACCGTTAATCGATTTTCTTGGCTCCACGGTCCAAAAGTTCTTTAAATTTGCTAAAAATGCACTTTCTGACAATGCAGGAAGATTTTGATGTAATTTCCATGTAAAAATGTACAATATTTTACTTTGGCGCATGCGCATAAGCCAAAATTTGTTTTTTTTTTTTTTTTTTTTTTTTTTTTTGCTGAACCGTTCCGATTTTTTTCCTTGCTCCTTTCCTTTTCGTTTTTCTCTGCTTTCTTATTCTCTCTATCTTTTACTCTGTGCACTTCTTCTACTGGCATGAAAAGTTTTGATCTGAATCAATGGAAAACCCTGGAAAGGAGATCATGATCAAGTACGGGTATTTTGGCCTGTTTTAGCACCAATTTTACGCCAAAAACTGATCGCGTTTTTTTCGAGTAGCTCTGTCGGAATGCAGTCAATATTGAAGATGGACAGTCCTGTGGAAAGATCTATCCAAGCTCTATAAGATGCAAATCACAAAAATCTGCTGACGTGTAAATTGGTGACGTCATAAGTGGCAGAATGGCCATTCCTCCAAATCCCGGAATAATTCGGGCTTAGCATGTTAAGGGTTAACATTCACAGTGCGGTTTGGGAGCGAGGAGCGGGTTGGGGGGGGGGGGGGGGGGGGGTGTGGGGGCGGAGAGAAATATTGAAAAAACTTGTTTTTTGGGCCTAGAAAGATTAAATAAATTGTTTACAAACACGATATGTATAACAAAACATAGGTGGAATTTCGAAAAAAAAATGTTTGCATATACTGAAAAAAGTTTGCAGAGGAATAATTTTCATGCCTACTACAAGTATTTAACGAAAAAGGAAAATTCTTCAAAACTGTTGAACATGAGCTTTTGAGTTGTTCAAGTGGAATACAGCTAATACGAGAAAGGTTGTCGGAAAAAAGAACAAAAGTGTACGCGACAAGACCGAAAAGTAGTATGGGGAAAAGTAGAGAGCAACTGCACGTGCTAGATACTAATTACTACATGGCAACATGACAAACGCGAAATTGCACGTTTTCTTTCTCAGTTCAAACATGTGGAAACAGGGTACGCTAGATTTGAGAAGAATTTCGAAACTCAAAGATATGCGACAGTAAAAGTAAAGCCACAGAGAAAGTGAGAGGAAAAACAAAATCTTCACGTACAAAAATACAAGCTTGTACATGCAAAATTCAAATGAATACAAAGACCACCTTTCGGTCTTGTCGCGTGCACTTTTGTGCTTTTTTTTTTCCAACAACCTTTCTCAAATTAGCTCTATGCATTGGTAACGCGGGAAGGAGTTATGTAGGGGTCATGAATAAGATACTGTTGTTTAATCCAAACGGGGATTTTATTCAAGAGATTAGTTACAAGGGCTTACGAGGAAAATCAAGATAAAGGAGGAATCGCATCGGATAAACAGGGAAATATCATTTTCAGCTGTAAAGGTGGAGTGCACATTCTTTCACGAGAAGGTGAACTCCTAAAGAAACTAAGTAGAGATGGTCTCGTTCCATTCGATTGCTTGTACTATGAGAGAAAAATGTTTGTGTCTAACTGGGCCACGGACAAAATTGAAGTTTTTAATTGTGAAGGAAAGTTCCTTCGAGAAATTGGCAAACACGGCACTGGAAATAGAAAACTCCCGTCTACCTACAGGACTAGCAATCGACAAAGCAGGACACCTTGTAGTTGCTGATGAGAGCGGGCTGCAAGTATTTACTTTGGATGGAATGTTTGTTACTATGTTTGGAGGTGATGTACTCTCAGACCCTTATGGTGTGTCAGTGCTTAAAGACGGTCGTATTATTGTTACTGATGGTGACAAAGGTCGATTATTAGTTTTTGAATAATTCCAGTGTCAGAGACAGAAATCGGTATCTTGCATTGCTGAGCTAACAAACACATTTTACCTTTACTTTTTATTGCCCCCGCAGGGTTCCGGCCCAGAGGCCGGAACCCGAGGAGGCACCTTAGAAGTCCCCGCGTAGGTAGGTAAAATGTGTGCATTCAGTGAATGGTACCGGAAAAAATCTCGATTTTGGTCAAAGCGGCTCGCAAAGGATTGCCCAAATGCTCGCAAAGGATTGCCCTAATGCTCGCAAAGGATTGCCGGGACGCTCGTTAAGGAGCAACGGAAGTCAGAGCCGCAAACAACCGCAAAGGATAAAAATAGCCGTCGCACTGTGATCACAAAAACACATCTGTTGCTTGAAAAAAAAGCTAAAACGTATACCTGAAATTGAAATGATACCGAAAATGGCATGGAAAGCATGCCAGGCGTATCATCCAGGCACGAAGAGTTTCTTATCTTAGTCAGCGACTGAACATCGTGAAAACAAGTGGAAATCGCATACATTTTACGACGAGTAATAAACAAAAGCGTGAACTTTGTCATGCATTACAAGGTAATTCGTTTATCCAAAGAGTGGTTGGATAAGGATCAAAAATTGTATTCTCGAATCTTTGAATTTGCCACTCATATTTTGTTACTCGTGGAATTGCTAGGCTTTATGGCCTGGAAATTATTGTAAGTTCATTTTGAATGTCATAAGCCCGGGAATAAGCCTGCGTGTTATCACCACGAACAATGTGTTATGTGTTATTTCCGCTAGGTAATATATATTCGTCTTGAACTTGTGAATTTTTTTTAGGATGCAACGATGTCACACGACAAGCAATTCCGCAGAAAATAATGTAGTTTCGTACATTGCACAATAAAAAAGAAGCCTAATTGTGTAATCCATCGGCATCAATAATTTAAGGCGGAAAAAAGACTCCCCTAATCTTAGAATATTGCTGTATAACAAAATATGAAAAGGCGGGGGCAGCTTCATAGTGAGAACTATTACTAGTTAATAATTTATAAATGCTAATATTCATTTTGATTTAATTTGATTTAAGAATGTGGCAGCTTACATTTCCATCAATTTCAGACAATTAAAATTCTCATGCAGCGTTTTCTACGAGTTCTTTATGCGATGAATGAAATATTGAGGGCGATGGACTTTCCACAGGCAAAAGGAAATTCAAGATAAAATTGAATTTTGTCATAATGTTGACCCATAAAACGGTTAATCGCGGGGCTAATGAAGTGGAATAAAAACTCTCACCTAAACGTCATCACCGGGACGTCATCCCTCATTAACTCGTGTTCTCTCCTGTTGTCCTATGTTTAGGCTTTAAAGTTGATTGAATTAACCGTTCACAGCCTCACTAATTTCCTTACCAGCCCCCCCCCCCCCCCCTCCCCTCACCCGTAGCCTCCGCTAGCTTTTGCACAGATCCAGCTCTAGCGATTCCTTCTCCATTTTCCGCATACAACGGGTCGAAGACTGTTAATGTGAGAAAATGGAGGGTGGTGAACAGTTCATTTATTCAAAATTGAGTTGTGTTACATGCTTCATTATAACGATATCAATGGTGTTTACATGACTGTATAAAAAAGTCCACGTTGATTTAGCAATTTTTTCTGTATCTTTAGCCTATTCTTCATGTTTTCTAACAGTAGTGCTTAAAGATACATGCCTTTACACTAACAATGTGGTTTTCTTGTTGCATGACAAAGTTAAACTGTGAAGAACATCTCGGTTTTTAGTCCAATGTAGGCTCTACTTTTTATTTATTTATTTAGGACTATTAAAGGCACGACTTGTTGAAAAACTGTAACGTGTAACTTCGGCTAATTACTTAGGGGGGTATAGTGCTGTCTCTGAAGGAGGTGGTGCTGAGGGGTAGGGTGCGGCACCTCCAGGTGATGGCTGCTCAGGTGGGTAGGGTGGCATCCCTTCAGCTTGTCCAGGGGGGTAGGGTGGTGCTGCAAAATCAAAATCGCAAAATTGAAGTGTCGCGAAATTTCCGATCTCAGAAATCGTGAAATAAGCGTGTTGTTAAAATTTCATGTAATAAGGTTACCAGTAATTATTACTTTACAGCGGTTTTCACTTGAGTGTCGAAAGCTAAGAATATGCGTTTCCTTTGGTTTTACATGGCTTCGCTTAGTGATTGGTTAAAAAATCTCGCCCCACTTCCTTATCCGAAGAGAACTAAAACCAAAACCAATCGCGTCTTGCTCGCGCACGTTCTCCCGTCCTTTATGTCGGCTACATGTATTTGCTTCGAGTTTTGATTGGTTCGCTGGGTTTTCTATGTCCTTTGCAGGTGAGTGGCCAGAGTAATACCTTTGCTTTTGGTTTTACGGCACGTTAATTGAAAACTGCTCTTTCGCAAACAAAGGAATTTAAAAAAAAATGAATTTGGTTGAAATGATCAAAATCAAATTACACAAAACATGGTTTTAACCTGCTTACCTTGTCGCTGATAAGGTGTTCCTGCAACCTGGCTATATGGCGGTGGCGGTGAAACATAGTCTGGTTGATGTGGTGGCACGTTGACGTAGCCCGTTTGATGTGGTGGCACATAGCCTGGTTGTGAACGAGGTGCGTGTCCTTGCTGAGGAACAGGTGCAAAGCTTTGCTGAGGAGCAGGTGCATAGCTCTGCTGAGAAGCAGGTGCATAGCTTTGCTGAGGAGGATGTGCGTAGCCTTGCTGAGGTGGAGGTGCGTAGCCTGGTTGAGGAGGTGGAACGTTACCCTGCTGAGGAGCAGCTGCATAGCTTTGGTGAGGGGGAGGTGCGTACCCTGCTGGTTGAGGTGGTGGAGGAGGGTGATGTACATTTACATTCACTTGTTGTGATGGTACAGGAACATGTGCTACTACACCAGCTTGTTGCTGCTGCTGCATCCTGGCTACTCTCCGTCTGTAAACAAACACAAAGGAAATGCAGCCAACAATAACAAGCACAACAAAGATGCCGGACACAATTCCAGCCGCAGAACTGCCCCCTGATTCTGAAGTTGCTGTTGAAATAAGAAAAAGAAAGCTTTAGATTCCTCCAAATGGCTACCTTCTTGCTCCCTTGATTAGCTGTCAATTCACACGTGTACATGTACAATATTATGACCAAAAACCATAACTTTGAAAAGAAAGCGTTAAAATAGATAAGTAATTTATAGAAGCACGTGAGATGAGAGCAAAGAAGTAGAAGAAGGGAAATGTAGAAAAATTAGATAGGACACAGTGTAAGCCAGCGAGGCAAGTGAGCCATCATGATGCAAGCCATGAAAATCTGAATGCTCAAATGCCAATAAAAGGCTAGCCAGAAGCTACCGTAAACGTACTGTAAGCTAACTAGAGTGCTACTTAAGCTAACCGAATTTAAAATAAATCTTGTCTCCTTGAAATGTAAATTTCTCAAACTTCCCGATTTTTTGAAACAGTGTTTATTTTCCTTGGAGCTTCGAAAAATCCGGATTCCACTTGACATAATATCCCCACGATGAAAAAGAGACAATTTTGCTGCATATACATCTTTGTCCTTTGAATAAAGTGTTCAAGAAATTGCACATTGTTTGAGGAAAATGTAATGTTAATCAGGATTTACCATTTACACTAAAGTTACATGTAATACATTCCTACATGTACTTGTAGGTGCTGTTTACACGTGACCGTATGAGCCATAGTGGTTAAGGTGGTTAAGTTGTAGAAACAGAATTATTGTTCAATTACACACAAAAATAAATTATCAATCTGCTTGCTTACCCTGTATTATTTTATTTTATTTTAAAGCTCAACTGACAATGATTTCCATCAAGGCAGTTAATACCAATGTACTGAGTAAGTGTTTAAACAGCAAAGATATGTAAAAAAGACGGAGCACTTACATGTATCATACATGACATAGCCAGCAATAAACCCTCGATTAGCATTGAAACTATGCATGTTAGATTTGAACCTGATCCAGATTCGCTCCTTTGTTGAAGTAAAGTAAAATGGATTCTTGTTGCCACACATTGAATCCTTTATGGTGTTGGATCCATCATATGAATCACTACTATATCCCCCTACAAAGGCAATTAATAAGCCACTTATTGAATATAATAAATATATACAGTCGACTCCCGCGTTGCGGTGAGGATATCTCGTTATTACGGACACCCCGTTTTTACGGACAGAAGCTGAGATCACGCCAATAAGAATTACTAAACATAACTCCCAGTACTATGGACTTTCTCTATTACGGACACCAAATTGTTGTCCCGAAGGTGTCCGTTATAGTGACGGTATAACGAGAATTAATTTTGGCCTCCATTATGATC
Organism: Oculina patagonica; assembly: GCF_052425735.1. Taxonomy (NCBI): domain Eukaryota; kingdom Metazoa; phylum Cnidaria; class Anthozoa; order Scleractinia; family Oculinidae; genus Oculina; species Oculina patagonica. The sequence continues at coordinate 29,643,172 of NC_135762.1, forward strand.
AACTTTCACAATTCCAGAGCTTATAAAACCACTGGTAGCAGTTATTATACCATGCCCGACAACATGGTTGCCAATGAGATCTTCCACTCGGCAAGTACTAAACCCAAAACAGTAACGAAACAAAACCACCGAAAACGAAACCACCGAAACCGCCGAAACGGCGGAAACGAGCAAAACGAAACGAAATCGCTCCTTTCGACCGTTTCGGCTGTTACGTTTCGGTCATTTCGGTGGTTTTGCTCGTTTCGGTCGTTTCGTTGCGCGCGGTAGTCTCGTTTCGTTGTTTCGGGTTTTAGTAAATGCCCTTCCACTCCAGTTCTTTTTTTCACAAAATAAAACATTTAGCAAGAGGTGGGTTGTGTATTTTTGATCTACACGGGTGTAGGTCATCTAATTCGTTCACTAACTTTACTTAACTAATTAATTGCTTTTCATTTAGCGTAGCAGCAGAACTATTTTTGACTGTCCGCGAGGGGCCTGGGCGCTTTATATAGGCGACACACTCGATTTGACTTGTTCGCTGGCGATGATTTTGAGTACATGCAGTACGTATGATCAGCGGCATGTAAAATGTGGAAGCTGCGTTTGTCGTTTGCGATGTCCTTCTTCGCTAAAGAGCAAAAAGTTAAATTTTAAAGCGTTGCCGCTTGCGCTTCTGTTCAGTACTTTATTATTCTTATAGCTTATACTTCTCAGCACGTTACTTGCTGTCAGCAACTCCTAGTTAATTAACAATTATGACAACAAAAAAGCATTTACCATTTTTTCATTTACACTTTTAGTACTGTACGCTGCGCAAGTATTTTCAATCTTTATTACAATAAGGATGGCGTATGATTGACCCCCTACCTTTTATTTTCACTTCATCATCGTCGCAGCCAAAATCATGCTCTAAATCAAAATCCATGAAAGCAATCTTAATGTTTTTTTGGCTTGGAACGTCAATCCTCCAATAACAGTCTCTCAAAGTTGGATAATCACGTGGCCAATTTGGAGAACCGATGGTTTCGGCAGATGAAGAAAGGGTCTTGGGGTACCTCTCAGAGTATGCTAAACATTCACCTGTTTATAAAAATAAAAATGTCAGTGAAGAATATTCCATGTAAGTAAACATATGGCTCTTTTCATACCCTTAAATTTCGTTCTCCACTTTGCTATTTATTTACCTAAGATTAAAAGTTCACCTAGTAAAAGGTTCCACTGTCTCATCTTACTCATCAGGCTCATTTGAAGTCTATGCTCAACACCACGTTTTCCCAAGCCTAGCATTATTTTTTTAGCTATCCTAACACTTCAGCAGTAAAATATCGCTTGTCTCGTAAAAGAAACAACTATACATCGAGATCAGTTATTATAATATGACGTTAACTAGCTGAGTTTGTGCAGATCCACAAAGAAACAAAAGAGAAATTACCGTGGTATAGGTATAGAGTGGTTTTCACGTGAGTGTCGAAAGTATTTTGCGTTTGCATTGGTTTCGCATTACTACGCTTTGTGATTGGTTTAAAACTCTCGCGCCACTTTCTCAGCCAATCAGAAGTAGACCCGAAACCAATCGTGACTTGCTTGCGCACGTTTTCCCGCGCTTCGTGCCGGCTACATGTATTTACTTCGAGTTTTGATTGGTTAAAACTCTCGCGCCACTTTCTCAGCCAATCAGAAGTAGACCCGAAACCAATCGTGACTCGCTTGCGCATGTTTTCCCGCGCTTCGTGCCGGCTACATGTATTTACTTCGAATTTTGATTGGTTTAATGGATTGTCTATGTTTTTGTGATTGGCCAGCGTGATTACTTTGGTTTTGGTTTTACGACACTCAATTGAAAACCGCTCTAACTTGATCACTTACCCCCAACATTAAATCTTGTACCTGAGAATAAAAAAAAGGTAACACATAATAAGATTGATAAATTAAAAAAAAAAAACGTTCTCTGAAAAAAGTTTACAAGCTTTCAATTGCCAGTCGGTAATCTTTGACAGGCGAAATAAAAAATCAAACTGGTTTAAAACGTACATGTTTAACTTGTTGTAGGTATGGAGCATTAATTTTGGTACGCGATGTCAAAGTAATATCATTACTAAGTGACAGTGGATGGTCTATTATAATTATAAATGTTTCATCGAATAATAATAATAATTGTCGTCTTCATCGTCATCGTCATCGTCATCATCGTCATCATCATCATCATCATCATCATTATCATGTTTAAACAGGAGGCTTAGTTTACTGAAGTGGTTTTCAGGGAGGTCGATCCTTTCTTAATTTGATTAGTGCAACAAGCATTCATTTTTGTAAGTTTCCTTTAATTCAAGGTTAAGTAAGGAAATGATGATGATGATCTTCTTGTTGTTGATAATGATGATGATGATGATGATGATGATGATGATGATGATGATGATGATGATGATGATGATGATGATCAAACTGACACATGTAATTACCCTGTCCCTAATTTACCGGCAACACGTTGTACCAATTGTCAACTTTCACATACACAAGTGTAATGTACCATAGCTAATATATGTAAAACTGAACAATATTGCAAACTCATGAAAATTACCAGTGTTCAGAGCAAACGAGTAATATCTGGCTTCAAACCCAGTTCTAGCGTCAGAACTGTCAGAATGGAACATTAAACGCAAGCAGTTGTCCGGGGAGTACACTGAAAAAGGCTGGTCTCCGACACCAATGTTATCAGAGCAGTACTTTCCAACTGAGTGTCTTTGACTTCCAATGTATATCTCTACATAATCTTCATAACAATTTGGCATTTCACCCATGATGTCAAACGTTGTCCAATGCAGCTCGATTCCAGATCCAAAATCAACTTGGATGTCGTACTGACAGTCCAGATTGTTGTCATAATTAGAAGTCGTAGAAAAGGATGGCGATGAGACAATTCCACTAGAAGAATTATATGTTTGGTCACAAAAAGCTGTAGTTGGATAAAGAACACAAATAGTTAATCTTTTAATCAAAACTATAACAAAATTCTTGAACGTGATTGGTTATCAGCATATCGAACCAAAGTAAGAACAAATATTTCGAGGCTAAAAATACATTATCATACGAAATTTTAAATGTGTTTATTAAGTTTGTTTTATGAAAAGATCGACGTTTGTCCCACAGTTTGACCCACAATCGATCTTACCTCCAAGCGCAACTTTATACAATGACAGCCCTGTCAAAACAGGAAAAAAAATGGCTTTAGTTATTTTTAGTGGTGCCGCGCTCTATAGGGAAAACAACTGTCTAAATGCACGCGCAAAATGACGAATTTTGTTGCGCGACCAAAAACTGTCTAAATGCGATCAAAATGTTTCAATCTTGTGTGCTTGTGGTTAGTTCCACTCCAGTTTGCTTGAGGTTAGTTTCACTCCGGTTTGCTTGCAGTTACCTTTTATTCATTAGTAAGCGCATAGGACTTCTTTTGTTTACGCCATTTTGTGCGTGCATTTAGACAGTTGTTTTCCCTATATAGCGCGGCTCACTAAAAGTAAAAAAGTATAATAAAGCTCTCACTAAATGAGTTGAAAGTGCCTTTAAAAATACAAGTTCCAGACGTTTCGGGCTTAGCCCTTCATCAGTGGAAAGTCAGGATTTCAGTTAAAAACGCTGGCTTGCGCCACGAAAACAAATTTGAGTTCAAAGGCGCGCGCGCGATAAGAGCGCGCGACAACCTAAAGATATCAAAAATCTGAATTCAGACCATGTGGTTGACTGGTGCCCAGTTTGAAAATAAGGCGCATTTCCTGGCGTTTGCGTAGTTTATTTCCGCCGCAGAGCATGACCCCTCGGACTTGTGCGCCTTGCAGGGTGTGTCGTTTGCATTAAAATACTCTGCGACAGGAAATCCCGGCAGGTTCTTCTCAATGCTGCGGAGATGTTCACCGAAGCGTTCTCTTAATGTCCGGCCTGTCTCGCCGATGTAGACGGCGGAGCAACGGCGGCAAAAGATGGCATATACCAAGCCAGATGATTGACAGGTGAACGCATCCTTGATGTTAAATGAGCATTGGGGACCCTGTAGGGTGCTGTCACGAGAAATGTAACTGCAAGTGCGACAGCGGTTGTGGGTGCAAGGAGTGGTTCCCACGTGAGGGCCAGGTTGATTTCGGTCGGCGGTGTGCACTAATGTGTCTCGGACGTTGCGATCGCGGCGATACGCTACCAGCGGCGGCTGAGAAAAGATTTCTTTCGTCTGTGGATCGCCAGATAGAATGCTGAAGTTGCTCACGAGGATCCACTTGATTCTTTCACTTAAAGGGTGGAATGTGAGAACCAAGGGAATTTGACTGTTGTCTCTACTTTCGGAGTCTTGATGTTGGATGATGTTATCACGGTTGACCTGTTGAATTGCGTCCAGTTCACGCTGTAGAGAGGAGGCACAGTACCCACGTTGAACGAAAAAAGAAATCATTTCCTTGCCTTTCTCGAGAAAATCGGAGTCGTCAGAGCACAGACGCCGAAGTCTAAGAAGTTGACCACGGGGGAGACCATCCTTGCAGTGCCGAGGATGCGAAGATTGTTTGTGTAGATAGCTGTGCGTGTCTGTGGCCTTGTAGTGGATGGAAGTGCTGATGTGATCATTTGTAATGCGAAGATTAATGTCCAGGAAGGAGATGTCAGAAGCAGAAAATGTGTGCGTAAACTGAAGGGCAGGGTGGAAGTTGGACACAAAGTTGATGTAGTTGTAGTTGTCAAGCTCTAAGCGGCTACAACAAGCAACTCCAACTGACATCTGACATGCCGCTAACTGATGATGAGAGATCGGTTCTTAGTAAAGGACTTAGTTTTGTCCCTGTTAAGAAAGGCGTTGACGAATATCAGACCAAAGCCGGTCGTTCGGTCGGTCGGTCGGTTGGTTCAATCAATCAATCAATCAATCAATCAATTAAAAGGTATGCTTTCAAAACCTTCGAAAGAAAATAATCTTACCTGTTAGTAGCTGAAGAAACATTGTGCTTCTGACTGGAGAGCACTAAACTGCCGCCGTGAATGATATCTGTATATTAAAAGTTAAGAGATCAAACGAACCACTTTTATAAGCTCAAATTATCCAATCAGTCATATCAAATTAAATTAAGCTTCAAAATAAATACACTAGGATGCTAAAGTTTATCTAATAATAATTCGCACCGAGCCTTCGGAGTATAAAACTAAAGATATGACTGTCAGTTTATTTATAAAGTATTCAGAACAGCTATTCTATTATTCTATTCTATTATTTTTTTTGTGACTCTAAAGTGTTGCCTAGCTGCTGCTGTTAACAAACAATGAAAACAAACCAAAATAAATGCAAAAAGCATTTTGTTTGAAATCGATCTTCACAAAGGAGAAACAAGTTGGCTTAGGCAAACTTTCAGGAATCGTGCTTGAAGCACATAAAACGTTTACTGCTATGCAATGTTTCCTCACTACTGCTTACACGTGTAGATGAATTTTTACTCACCGCGATCGTTGAATTACACTGCTTGGGTAATCCTCCAACGCTGTCTTTTCTTTCAGTGCAACTTTTACCCGAACACAAATTAGGAAAAACTGTATAGCACATGTATGGAGTGAACAAAGTTGATGTCCATAAAGTTCTCGGACGTTTCGAGACTTCTGCCTCTTCATCAGCGTAAAAAAGCCGTTAAACAGCACGCGCTTGTTCATTTAAAATAGTAAAATGCGTCTTCGACATAAGCGCGCGCTATATGAAACTCCTGGACCACCGGGTGGATTATCAGTGGAATGAAATGCAGTCAATGATGCGTGACACTCTGGATCATAGTAAAGAAATTTGAGAAAAAACTCGAGTTGCGCCAAACAAACAAAAACAAACGGCTCGCGCGGATTATTATACGGCAGTGAACTCTGAATCTCTGACAATGACATGAAGGGAGGGAAAAATTGAAAACTTGATTCTATATTTAACAATTAGACTACGAGCCCGAGTTTTCTATGAACAATTATAGTTCACCACTAAATTTTCTCCGTTTCTGATTGGTTTAAATTGAACACGTGACGCGATAGTGCCCGTCCGCCGGAGGGCACTATCAGCCCATAGTGCCCGCCGAAGAAAAATGCCCGGATCGATAGTGCCCGCCCGTGACTTTTTTTTGTAAACAAGCCAGCCTGCAGACAAAATAACCCAACCAAATTCACTGCATTTAGTGGGTTTCTCTTCTGGTTTTGTTTCGTTTGTTATATTTCGGCTTTTAATCGAGTTTTTTATCCTGAAAAGTACAAATAATTCACGATGCTCGTTTTTGTATGTGCGCGCGGAAGAAAATTTAGCGGTGAACAATAAAGACAATAGAGTGTTTCTGTCTCGGAACTATCGGTCTGATAGTTGCCCCTTGGAAATTTGATGTTCTTAAAACTAGCATATTAGCCCTCGAAGCTACGCTTCTCGGGCTAATGTTTGTTTTAAGAACATCAAATTTCCGCGGGGCAACTATCAGCCGATAGTTCCTCGACAGAACACTCTATTGTTAAAATAGTCAACGAGGCGCAGAGTTGACTATCGCTCATAGAAAACTCGGGCGAGTAGTCTAATTGTTTTAGTAGAAACTCTAAAGGATTGCAGTCCAAAACATACAATATTGTGCACTTTGAAGACAAAAATCAAGAAAATTGACTGCTTAACGAGCTACGCGCGCGCGACTGTTTTCTATCGGCGATTATAGTTCACCACTAAATTTTCTCCGATTCCGATTGGTTTAAATTGAACACGTGACGCGATAGTGCCCGTCCGCTGGAGGGCACTATCAGCCCATAGTGCCCTCCTGCGAAAAATGCCCGGATCGATAGTGCCCGCCCGTGACTGTTTTTTGTAAACAAGCTGCCTGCAGACAAAAAAACCCAACTAAATTCACTGCATTTAGTGGGTTTCTTGTCTGGTTTCGTTTCGTTTGTTAAATTTCGGCTTTCAATCGAGTTTTTTATCCTGAAAAGTAAAAATAATTCACGATGCTCGTTTTTGTATGTGCGCGCGGAAGAAAATTTAGTGGTGAACAATAAAAACAATAGAGTGTTTCTGTCTCGGAATTATCGGTCTGATAGTTGCCCCTTGGAAATTTGATGTTCTTAAAACTAGCATATTTGCCCTCGAAGCTACGCTTCTCGGGCTAATATTTGTTTTAAGAACATCAAATTTCCACGGGGCAACTATCAGCCAATAACGGTGCCAACAGGCACTGCAAAGTGGCTTATCGAAAACGCTTTGCCGGCTATAACCTGAAATATGGCTTAATCAAGTAACACAAAAAGGGCTTGTTAATCATGACGATACATATTTGGTTAAACTCGTATCGGTGGTTGCTTCAAATTCACCAGTCGCAGACGGATTCGACAAGCGGCATGCGAACTGAACGGGAAGCCATTGAAGAAATGACAGGAAAAAACGTATTGCATGGGACAGGATATCATAATCAAGCAAAGGTGAACATATTTATTATGATTTATGCCTTGGTATTGCTAGTGTTGCGACTAAATTGATTTAAAGAACAAATACGGTGGTAATACTTTTGGTCAAGCATTCGAAAGCTTGCGCGATTTTGTGTCGTTTTTGTACGATTTTGAATAATTTTTTGACAAGTGCTTAATCATTTACCCAGACAAAACTTTAAATATTTTGAAAGTATCATCCTTCTACAGTTGAAATATATTTATCTCAAGGAATTCTGAGATAAGCCACATAGTGAAAATGACGATTCTTTTGACCGACCGACTTTCATTTCGCGTGAGAATAGTCTGGTTTTGTTTACCGTAAAATAATTAGATTAAACCAAAACTCTTGAAACTATGCTTATTTAGACAAGGAAGAGTCATGCAATAGACCGGTTGTATTTATTCTTTTCTGCGCGTGATGGTTTTGACATACGAATCGATTGAAAATGGTCAATTTTCAACCCAATTTGTACCCTCTCAATCGAGTCTAGACGAGTCTAGATGTCAAATCGAAAATTTCGTTTTTCTCGGAAAAATAAAACTATTTGAAGAAAAAAAACAACATAACGTTTTTAGTTTTACACTCCTTCTTATGAAAGCGTGAACACTAAAAAATATGTCTGGAATGTTTGTGTTTAGCCAATCACATGCGAGAACTTCAGACCGCAGAAACCACAAACAGTAAATGGGTTTCCATCGGTCACGGAGCAACTTTAGTTCTTATTTTGTTTCAGGATACACGCTCTGTCTTTTTTAAGAATTTAAAGAACTGCTATTCTTTCGTATCGAGGGCCACATCCAGAACATGGTTTCAGGGATTTTTGAAAGAAAAAAAGGACAGTTTCTCTAGCGACGATATACGACATGGTTCAGTGCATGCAGTATGTTGTAGACATGTCTAGACATAAGATGTAAACACGATAAACCGAATATAAAATACAAAATTGTGGAGTTTTCGTTACTGATTGTAAATCTTTTCGGTAGAACAAGGGATTCGATTTATTTCGGCAAACGATTTCAACCCTTAGGCAATTAGAGGTTCCGTGATCGTAAGACTGCAAACTGCAAAGGCTCCAGACGAAAATTATTCAAAATGTTGGCGTGATTGGTGCAAAGTAAACACCTCAATCGCTCAATCGTTTGATTTTCGCTTTTCCTTCCCGCTATCGTTTCGCTGTTATCGAAGAAACAAACCTTCCTTCTATCAGTGTTTAGGTCTGCTACAATAGTTGGGGTGAGATAAAAACCGGAAAATGCAAGCTTACCTCAGTACAAATTGTAACATGCCATCAGGCGAACGGTAACTGCAGATACGAATTCGTTACAATTTTTGAAAATTGGCGGCAACTGGGGCAAATCGTAGCGTCGGGCGCATCGGTTTTTCAATTTTTTCTATAAAAAAAATCACTCAAACCTATTCTTCAGTGGAGCAGTGAATGTTCTCAAAAAGGAAGGAATTACAATTAGTGTGTTTACTTGTAAATTGGAGCGAAACGAGAACCAAATATTGTTCCGTGACCGATGGAAACCCATGTGGTTTCTGCGGTCTGAAGTTCTCGCATGTGATTGGTTAAAAGACAAAGAACATTCCAGACATATTTTAAGTGTTCACGCTTTAATAAGAAGCGGTGTAATAAGGACTACCTTCATGCAGAAGATGAGCGAAATCCCTGTATTTTAAGAATTGCCGCAAAAAAAAATTTTGTTCGATTCTTCTACAAACTTGCTCTTAAACTCTTAACATTATTAACTTAACTGAATAGCTCCGGTATTCTCCATCAATTTAATAAACGTTTTAATGACACAGTAGTAAAGTTATTATTATCATCATCATCGTTATCATCATCATCATGATCATCAGCATCAGCATCAGAAATGACTTCGTTTGCCTACTCATTCAAATTGCAAGGTCTATCTGCGGAAGATCAGTTTGCAGCACGTCCTTTTCGTGTTTCTTGTGCAAACTGCCGCTTCCTTGATAATACTATGGGTATTGTGAAAAGCGTGCGGTATCCAATTCATGTAGAACTGAGCATCGATAACACCATCTTCAATTAACGCTACTCTGAGAATAGAGTGGGTGTGATCCAGGCAATTACTGCGAAGGTAAAGAGTTTGACACAACCAAGGTTAATCCCTTCGATAACTCAAATAAAATATTGGTGTACCACCAAAAATACAAGAATATAACAGAAAAATTAACAATTTTAATCGGCAAGCAATAATACATGCATGCACTTAAAAAAACTGGAATGAAGACGTTGTGCAAGAAATACAGCAGAATCCCGATTTCTCGAACTCTTGGCTTTTCGAAACTCCCGTTTTATCGAACCAATTTTCGTTTCCATTGGATAGTACTTCTCTATAATTTTATTCACGATAATTCGAACCTCCCGCTTTCTCTAAGCAATGATTTTCGTCTCCCTTGTAGGTTCGATAAATCAAGATTAGATTCCACTGCAATACAAATGATGCCTCTCTATCCATTATTTTCAGACCTGTTTAGCATATGAAATTCTCATCCGTTTATCACTTTATCTGTCCAAACGACCGCTACAAGCGTAGTGATAACAAAATGAACTTAACTGAAAATATCCGTTAGATTATAATTCAACTTAATTTGCGATTATCTTGTCCAAGTTCAAAACAGCCCAGACAAACGGACTTGCAAGTGCACGCAAAATACCATAAAAGCTATTTTAAGAAGAACAAAACCAAAATACCTCAACTTGAGTTGGGTGATCAAACGATGAAAACATGCGCCGACTTAGGTGGAAATTTGATATCAACTAAAGCGAGCGCAAGTCATCATCCCAAATAAACACAAGTGCACGTAATTCCTGATCAAAGAGAAACCCAAATGTTTAATTTGCATCTTGCATTCATCGCAGAATGAAAGCAAGAGCGTCCAAGATCTGGCTAAACGGAGTGACAAGTAGACGCAAGCTTTTGACTTTAAGACTCCGTTAGGCCAGGTCTTAAAACAACTTCATAGTAACTGACTTAAGAGTCATCATCATTGTTTTGTTCAACACTTTCCAAAAGAGGCTCTCTCAGCGGGTCCATGAGCCATGGATAGGAAGGAAACTGCAAGCAGGCATGATAGCATTTCTTGACTAGAAACACCAGGAGCCTTGTCAGCTGGGACAGGATTGCGAAAGTGACCAACAGGGTCACTAATGCTGGGACAAATGCTAAGGCGCAGACTTCAAACCATTCCAGAGTTTCAAAAAAAGGTATGTCGGGTCCATCATTGCTGATGCCAAATGAAATCAAGATCGCTTTTGCCAGGTTGATTACAGCAATCATAGATAAAGCGGCAAGGGACAATGTTTCAGCTTTGTTTGCCAGTGGATCTCGAAAGGGCTTCTTTAAAACATGATGAATAGTTATTAGAAAGCATGCGGCAACCATGCAAACCATACGCAACATCAAATTTGTTATGAACGATTGACATGCAAGGAGGATGAATCTTCGACCAATCAGCACGCTCTCCCAGTACAGTGTCCCTTTATCTTCATTGCTTGGTTTACGGAAAGGACCATGAAGTATTTCCAAAACATCTCTGTTGACAACTTGCACACCCGTAGAATCGCCTCTTCTTCTTGCCAACATGTCTTTAACCAACCAGTAGACGAGAAATGGCAATGGAATCATGCAAGCAGTGAGGAATTCCCTTGCAGTTATTGAAGCCCTGTAAAGCTTGGAGGATCCGTAGAAAAGGACGATAATAAAGGGAACCACGAACACTGCAATATAAGCAAGAAGAATATACTGCCACCACTGCATACATGGAACATTTGCATCGATGAACAACCTCTTTCCAGATCCAATCGAGACGCAGTGCATTAGCGTCAGGGACGTTTCTGCCAGCCGTTCGTATCCCAGCAGCAACACTTCCATAACAACAGCCATGTAATGAATGAGGGGTGGTTTTTCTTTTCCCCTAATCATGTTTATGACAGCATGGACACCGTAAACGATGATAACTTCAGACATTGTCACGAACACTGTGCCTGACAACAGCAACTGCTTTGTCACAGCCGTTAGCCCTACAAAAGGACATCCAATCCCTCTGTTGATTGTTCGAACCTGGAAGTTAAAAGCAGCAACCACGAAGTATATAAACGGTATCTTTTGAAGACATTCCTCTGAAGATCCGACCATCAGGAGCTCAGCAGCTTGGTAGAAATAAAATGTAATTTTGATATAACCACTATCTGAGTGTTCACGATCCTCAACAAGGCCCAAGTCATCTCTTGAATGATTCTCTACTCTTTTGTTAAACCAGAGGATCTGAGTTCCAAGGAAACTTAGGATCGGAGGCTTTTTCAAAAGATAAAGTACGAGTGCAAATGTTAGCAATATTGTCAGAATCCACACAGTATAGTTGTTGCATTTTGTAGATTTGCAGCATTCAGCTGAGAAAAGTGTTTCGGTGAATCCGTCTGCGCATTTTCCACAGACGGTGCCGTTTCTGTTACCGTGACAACTGTTGTAATCTGCTGACTCAACAGATGGACAGTAGTGTTCTGGACAGGCAATAAATTCCAGTTTTGGTGGATTGTTTGAAGATTGATAACCCCAGAAATTTGGTTTCGCAGCTATGTTACTTCGAATACAGCTTGATCCAAAAGGACAAGGTAGACAGAGAACAGACGTGGCTACAGTTAAACCTCGTGTAGCTCCCTTTTGGAGGCTGTAATAACCCGAAGAACAGGATCTGCAAGAATACCTCAAGACGGTCACATTAAGTCGGCAAAAGCTTTTGTTTTTTTCAGTGAATGCAATGTGTGTGGCATTTTCAAATAAAAGTTCTTGTCCTTCGCTACACTGCAAATTCGTTGTTTCGTCCATCTCAACATATCCTCCGCTAGAGATGTCAAGCAAGGCCGGATTGGAATTCCTGTCAAAATACAGCGAGGTCATAGATGTGTTTTTAAGCTTTAAAGGTCCTCCACTTTCGGTATATAGGAACGTGGGATTATTAAATGTAGAAATGTTAGGAAATTCCATGCTTTCCTTTGTTCTCGAAAATCGACAATCTTCGAAATCTACTCGACCAGTTCCATACGCGGAGTACACATGCCCAGTGCTGCGAATGCCAAAATTGTCACGAAAGGTGCATCGTCGAAATTTTGTGAAACCATTACTGACATAAACAGCCCCAGCAGCCAAACCGACGTTTTCCACAAAGATGGTATCCTCAAATACCACGTAACTGTCGTAGTGCCATGATGGGTGGATCTCGTGGGTGGCGTTTGACGGAACGCAGCCCAATTGCAGAGATTTGTCTGGCTTTGTCAAAATCGAAATGGCACCAGTAGCGGTCTCGTAAAAAAACTGACTCCCTTTACTCACAGACCACTTATATCGATGGACATTGATGCAATTCCGAAATAGAGTTCGTCGTATTGTGACGTTTTTATCTCCTTCGAAGAAAAGAGCAAAATTACTGGAAGGTCTTGAGATGAATGTATTATTGTCAAGTTCTATGACGGCCTTTGAAGAGTTGATCTGTTTAAGTGACGGAATATTGATGCGAACAGCATAGCTTTTGCCGTTATTTTCCACAGTTTCCTTACTATTGCTGGTAAAATTCGTGTTTGTGATGACTACTTGGACGGATGTTGGATCGTAAATAGTCAACAACATGTCATATACGTTATTAATAAAAGTGCAGTTATCAATGTAGATATTGACTAGAAATGAGCTATTTTTTGGACGTGATGATACTACTTGAAATCCGTAACGAAACTGGATCAATGTGATGTTCACCAGTTTTATTATATATTTTGGACTTATAAAGAGGGCTTCCTTTTTCTTGGTTTTGCTCATTATCAAGCTGTCTGCAAAAGTCACAATTCCTGCATTACCGTTTCCCGCCACTATATCAATAAATCTGAGTCCTTTCCTTACTTTTACGGCGTTGTCTATGAAACTGCATTTTGAAACGGTTACTTTAGTTTTTCCTCCAGTGGTAACCACGCGCAAAGCACCTCCAACTATTGTTCTGGTATTCTTGTGAAACCTTGACTCCTCCGCTGTAATTTTCCCGCCTTTTAGCAAAACGTAGACAGCTGTGCATTTGGACCATTTTCCCTTCCAACGCTCAATGGTCACATTTCTGAGGTTAAAATATAGTTTTTGTGGACTTGATTTATTGTGATGTCCAACCCATAAGGGTTTTCCAACTGTTATTGCACAACCGTACTTCCTTGCGCTGCTTCTACTGAATGTAACGTTGGTAAGGTTGATGTACAAAAACCCATCGGGGCTATCAACGAAAAGCGATCCGCCGAAGTCAGCTTCATTTTGCTGGAAATTAGTGTTAAAAATTCTTAATGACGCACCAATAAAGGCCTCCAGAGATAAGCACGAGCCGGCTCTTCTCATCGTAGACTGCTTGTGGAAATAGGAGTCTTGAATATCTATTTCTGCCTCGTCGGACTGAACTTTGATGCAATGCACCGACGGATTATTATTGCACTTCAAGTTGACGAACTTTGCGCGGGTTTTTCCCGCATGCGAGAAGTACAAACTTGGCACAGTCAGCTTAGGTTTTCTATCTAATGAATTCTTCCAGGAAGGTAACCTGTTAAAACTCAGCTCCACATCTTTGTACGTCTCGTTTGTAACCGCCGTTGAAACGTTGACATTAATGAAAGGACCTCGGTTTTTGACGCACTTGACCTTCTCGCAGAAAATCTGAATATTTACTTGTTTTAAAGCTTTATCCTCTTTGGAAGCTATCTTCATTACTCCTCTTTCAGAACGCTGCACACCATAAAACCCATTTTGTTTGAAATGTGTACCACTGATACTAATCGTAACAGAGCGACTTTTACTTCTGATATTATCAAGGAAAAGGAGGTGGATGCAGTGGGAATTATTGTGAAAGGATGAAAATCCTTGAATATCCAGCCGAAAAGTTGTCATGTTCTGTATTGTAATGTGCAAAGCCCTTGGAGCGTTGTGGAAAGAGCAGTTGACAATTTTGACATGATGACAGTTTTGAAATGTAAGAGGCGTTTGCCAAAAAGCGATCCCTGAAAACTCGAACCTTAATGTTTGTTGTTCGTCATTTGGTTGCTGAAAATGAAACCCTTCCACACAGAACACGTGAGGCGTCAAATACAAGCCCTTCATAGTCAAGTTCTTGTTGATGTTAACGCCTAGATAATAGGCCTGTTCAGGAGGACTGCGTTTACAGTCGAAAGGTTGTTGTTCGGTTCCACTACCATTGAGAAAAATTATTCCGCCCGTGTCCACTTGACGAACAGCTTGAGAAATGGACCTACAGGGGTGATCCTGCGAACCGCAATAATTACAGTCTTGTCCATAAATTGAGACATAAACACTCTCAAGTTGAGAGCTTTCTGCACCTAAAATTTTGAAATTTAATTAGTGAAGACCTGAAAAATGATATGGTCGTACTTGTCTTGATGCTTAAGCGTCTCCTTTCATGAACTGGCAAAAACCCTGTAAAAACCAAAACAATTTATTTTTTTCGTTCAGTAAAGCTATCCCAGTGAATCAACTAAGGGCTTGTGTCATACAAATTACATATGAAATGACAAACATTTTTTTTTTCGATTTCGCATAGAGAGCCTTTACAGTTGGGTGCTGTTTCGAAATTAGGGCAAACACGGCACGAAATGGAAAACACGTTCCACAAGTCACAGTGAGCAGCAAAATTTACATAGAAAAAAACAGAAACTGAAAGGGCGAGTTATTGCTCTCCAAGTAGCTGCATCTTTTAAGTTTTCAGCCAGATTTCTTTACAGTATAGACCGCTGATATATAGTATGTCAGAAGCATAACATTACCTCAGTGAGGATATGACATGAAAAACTGAAATTTTTTACACTGGATAAACATTTCTGCTCAGTAAAAAAGGAGCAATTTGTATATTTGTGTCATAGGGCGGTTTTCACTTAAGTGTCGAAAGTAATTTGCGTTTGCTTTGGTTTTGCATTACTACGCTCAGTGATTGGTTTAAAAATCTCGCGCCACTTTCTCGACCAATCAGAACTAAAACTAAAACCACTCGTGACTTGCTCGCACGTTTTCCCGCGCTTCGCGTCAACTACATGTTTTTGCTTCGAGTTTTGATTGGTTCACTGGATTGTCAATGTCGTTTCTGATTGGCCAGAGTAATTACTTTGGTTTTGGTTTTACGACACTCAATTGAAAACTGCTCTAAACACTGTATTTTACGCTTGTATTGCCCAGCTTTTATAATCGCGGCGATGACCCAGAACTATTTGATTTAAAGAAACTCTATAAGGCTGCCAGGGGTGTCTCTTTTTCCTTGTTTATGTACGGAATATTAATTTATTTATTTATCTTTTTTGGTTTGTTTTTTTCCCACTCTGAAAATATCGTGAAAAAAATGGCAATTTAACGGAACTTTGATAAAGCGATTTTTCTTCCTTAGTTAAATTTCAGTAACTGAATTCACCAAGTAAAACTGCGCCTATACCGCCTCAAGAGAGCAAAAACGTTAACTCGGGGCTTCTGCTGAAATCATTTCTCGAATATATTTCACTTTCCAAGGGAATTTGTACTTTTTGAAACGTTCATTTGATGTGCTGTTTAAAGCAAGAAATACAGTACTGTAAAATTAAAGGCCGTTTTCTTGTGTTTTCCTTTAAGTTGTCTTGAATTAGTGCCTTACACAAATTAGGTTTTGGTTTCGATTTGTTTAAGTTTATGACAAAAATATAACGGCACTCTTAGTTGACTGAGTAAAACAACGTCTTACTTAAAATAATAAAAAAATTGCCCAATCCTAGACTAGACTAGACTTGACTAAACTAGATTACCTGGCGCTGAAATGTTATCAGAAACATATTCAAGTTTTTCGGTTTCAATAATCAAATAACTGTATGATTTAATATATCAGTGATACGGAAGCCAAAACAATGGCGACAAATGGAACATTATCTTCTAATGTTTGATAAGAGACATTGACGGGGAGCAGGAATGGCGCAGTGGTGAGAGCGCTCGCCTCGCACCATTGAGGCCATATGTGGGTTGAGTTTGTTGTTGGTTCTCGTCCTTGCTCCGAGGGTTTTTCTCCGGGTCTCTTGTTTTCCTCCCTCCTCAAAAACCAACACTTTTAAATTCCAATTCGATCGGGAATCCGAGGGCCACAGGTTTGTCTGTCGCAAGTAATGAATGATACGTGCAACCCTCGTAAAATAACGCCAATTTATTTATGAGAAAAGTTCAAAAATCGAAAAAAATATGCAAAACAAATTGGATAAAGTAGTTAGCCACACCCTGAAAGAAAAGATCACGTCAAACACATGCGATGGCTTTTGCTTTGATGAAATAACAGGAAATCCGGGCAGTAGAGCTATTGTCATTAAAACATTGTCTAACAAAATATTTCTACAATATACTAGGCTGTTCTTTTTCTTTATAATTACCTGATTTGTTACTTGACAGCATCAAACTGAGGAGAACCGCTATAAAAATCCGCAAATACGCCATTGTAAAAGCTTCAAGGAACTCAGTGCAATCAGATCGAATTACTCCCGTTTACCTTTACATAACGTTTGATTTCTTCCTTGGTTAGAATAAGGAAGTGAAGATGTGATTTAAAAGCGTTTGAACCAGTTTGAAGGGCGAAGCTGTTAGCAGCGATGACCAAATGAACTGGCGTGCTCGGAAAACGGACAGCCATCAGTTTGCCCTTTTTTTAAATAAATATTCTTATTCCTCAAACAATGACAGTTTTATTTTCTGCCATATTTCATTTTCGAGAAGTTTGTTTTAAGCTTTACAACTTGGCTGAGCGAAAGCAGGTTTATCAACGATCATACAAAATCTGCGGCCTTTGCCGATCATTCTTCGCCGGTCGAACGTTTGAGATTATAAGGCGCTAAACAAACTTCAAAAGTAGTAATTCAGGGGTGGATTTAGAGGGGGCCCGAGGGGGGGCCCCTTTTTCTCTGTAAGCAACATTTGAATTTTTCATTGTGGGGAGGGGGGGGGGGCCCCCCCGCCACAACCCGGCTGTTTTTCGGAATTTTCTGGATGACCCTGGTAATTTACTTGTAAATAAATGATGAGCAGTTCTGCTTTTTAATATTACAAAGTTTCTGTTTCCGTCAAACATCACGCACTAATGACTTGTTTCCTATTTTTACAAAACCGAATGAAACCAACAAGGAGACGGGAAAAAATTGACAGGAATAAGCTTTTATTTAAAAATACTTTATTATAGAGAATTAACGCTCCTGCAAATTAAGGTCTATGAAATTAACGCCACTTAAGAATTGGTAGGAAAATTATTTGAACAAAGGAAATTCACGCGAAAAAGGCGGGCAAATTTTCAAAATGAAGAAAATTAACGCGATTGTTGAAGTACAAAACTGAAATAAAGGATGTCCGAACCACTCTTGTAAAAGCAAGAATGAATTAGAAATATTGCAGATGGCATGCCTTTAATGCTTTTACATTGTAAAAGATTAAAAATCAGAAAAGAGAAGGTTATTGTTTTCTAGTTGTTATATGTGTTCGGACAGTATCCAGAATTTGGGGTGAAATTAACGTCTCGGAAAATAACGCTCCACTTAGATAATGTCGCGGATATTAACGGTCACAAAACTTAACTCGACTTGAATTAACGGAATTTTGAGAATTCGCGTTAATTTCATTGAGCGGTTATTTCCTATAATAAGGTTATCGCTAATTTAAAAACAAGGCAAAAATTAAATGCTTCCTTGTCGACCTTGTGATACAATTAGAAGCGCTATGACAGCGGTCGAGTGAAACACTTTGTTGAGTATCAATCTGTACAGTCATTAACTAAATTAAAAGCCGTGGCAAATTAAAAAAAAAGAAAAATGACTATTTGAATGTTACACCATCTTCTTAACGTTTAACAATTGGTTCATGCTTTAGCGTGCACTTTCGAGTTATGATGCACGCGGGAAGTTTGGAGAGCACGAAAGAAGCGTAAGAGTTCCTCTCGAGGCAATAGCCGAGAGCAACTCTAGCTTCTTGAGTAAGCGGCAAGGGACAATTTTTCAACTTTGTCAGACAGTGGATCACGATACAGATTCTTCACAATTTGGTGGATGGTTAGGGAAGGTACCTTTGTCTTGGGGGGAGAGGGGAGGGCTGGGGAATTTTTTTTTTTTTCAAAAAAGGGTTGGCCCTCCCCTGCGTTTTAATAAAAAAATAAACTCGTGACCCCCCCCCCCCCCCCCCCCCCCCCCCACCTTTAAGTGACTGACAAAAGTGCGACCCTATCCTCACTACTGCCTGGTACATGTATGTTCCATGCCGTAGAAACATCAGAACATTTCGCTTGGCAACTACGGCAAAATGTTTGAATATGAATACATCTCGACATTGAATGTTTGTGCGCTGAAACAAGAAAATGCGAACATGAACAATCAGTGTGGGATACAGTCAACTCTCTCTAAAACGGACATCGTCGGGACCGGCTCCAACTGTCCGTCTTAGAGAGGTGACCGTCTTATAGGGAGTTTAGTTAGAGTAAAATGACTGAAAAATGTCAGGGATGGGATTAACACCAGGTGTCCGTCTTATGGAGGTGTCCGTTAAGAGAGAGTTGAATGTATTTACGTTTTATAGGGTAAAGCGCAGAACTAAACGATTCAGGAGATCAGGCAGCGGTTAGTCAACAGCAAGAAGCTGAACAAACGACACTTAAGTGTAGTACCTCTGGATACGGACGGGAAAGAACACGAGTACTCCGAGAAAACTATGTGCCATGGCATAATATACATGTAGAAATGTATCCTAGTACCTATAATAAAACACCAAATTAAATCAAAGTAGGTGAAAAGAAAAACCTAATCTGTTAAAGAAAAATGAAACGCAACATCACAAAAATTTATGAAATGAAACGTTTTTAAGCCGATCTGTTTTTTTTATAAACTAAATTTTCGGCGACTACTGCTCACCTTCATCAGAGTTCAAAAGTTCGTTAACAAATTCACAAAAAATTCTCGTTAACAAATTCTGGAAAAGATGTGTGACCCCCGCCTTGAATTCCCCTTAAATAGCTCACAAAGAGGTACGGCCCTCTCCTTTTGGTGCTCGCTTTCACTGATGACCCTACCCTCTGAGGCCCCAGCCCCCCCCCCCCCCCCAAAGAAAAAACGTACCTTCCCTATCACAAAGCATGCACCAATCATGCAAACCATTCGCAACATCAAATTTGTTATGAATGATTGACATGCAAGGAGGATGAATCTTCGACCAATCAGCACGCTCTCCCAGTGTAGTGTTGCTGTATCTTCATTGCTTGGTTTATGAAAAGGATCATGGAGTATTTCTAAACCATCTCTGTTAACAACTGGCATATTTGTAGATTCTTCTCTTCTCCTTTTTAGCTTTTCGTTATAAAATCAGTAGATGAGAAATGGCAGTGCATGTGGCAACGTAAATAACGACTGCAAATGTGACTTAATCGCATCACATATATAGTCCGGGCGTATTGGAGGTGAACAATCTAGTGGGGTCGTTCTATTGTATCGTCTCACATATCTCACATGTCATGTGATTTGTTGTAGTGTTTACAATAAAAAAGCCAAAACTGATTTTCGAACGAACGAAATGCGAAAGAAATATAAGAGTCAATGGAAAATGCGATTGACGCAGAATCTGAAGTTCATCGCTGTAATTCGGAGAATCACAGGCTCGTATAAATTAAAAGTTTAGTAAAAATAGGCCAGAAATATAAGGAAAAATTCGAATTGCTCAACTAACCTTCATTGCAGTGAAACTGTTCACAAAATTTTTCGCTAAAAAACGCAACTTCTTAATCTCAAGGACAGCCATAGCAATTTTGTAATTCCACATGTGAAATTATAAACCAACGCTGCAACTTTGCGCCAAAATAGAGGAGTAGTTTGTCACCAATTATATTAGCAGGTAAATAACGCAGTTTACAAGCCAAACATAAAGAACACCTGCTATCCTTTTCTTATTCACAACTTAGCAATAATGGAAATGTCTGTCGTTTATGAATTTTAAACCAATAGAGGTCACAATATGCAAAATAATGTAACATTGAAATTGCTGTCAAAAACAGAAAGGGGACTTCTATTTTATCCCGTCAAAAAAAAGAGGACTTTTTAATTTCTCGCCAACAAAAAGGACGCTTACATTGCAGAACGTGTCAAGTTCACTAAAAACAAAATTCAATTCAATATTTGGCGCTTAAAAAGTATATTGACTGTAAAGCTTTGACCGTATATCAGCACTGGTAATACAAAATATTATTAACGCCTTGCCGTTAAGGTACAGACATTTTGCTAGGAGTTAGGTTCGTCACATTTACATAAGAACAAGACAAAACAAACTGCCTTTCAACCCGTCGCCCACTGAGGCATTCACAACAATGAAGTATTTTTAATCATTAAACCAATCCTATTTTATGAGCTGTATTTTGAGCTATTTTAAATATCAATATGAAATTAACCATACCATCCAAACTGGCACGTAAGATTTGCAGAAACACTATTCAAATTATTCGGTCGACGTAAAACATCTGGATGTTTAAACGAGCAAATAAAGAAGCAACAAATTACAACCGTTATCTAACATTAGCCCTAAACCATCGTATGCTTAGTTTTGGCACAAACAACAATAAAAAAAAAAAATTCATTCGTAGTCAAATGATCTAGATAGACGTACAGCAACGCCAGTGGCCAGCAGAAGAAACCGACTTTTACTACTCTTGTTGTTTTACTTGAAACAACAGGTCATGCAAATGCAACTAGCTACCTTTAAATAAAAGTCAGCGCATAACACTCTGCCCACCTGCAGTAGACGTCAAAAGCTGAACAGATATCTATAAGTGAATCTCTATGACACTAACAGGTATTTTAACAACAAATTTTACACATCCCACCGACAAATTAGCTGCACACAATGAATGCTGTTCGAAGCACGAACATCCCCACTTGTTTTTACACATTTTATCAGCCAAATGATTGACGTACAATTTTAAATTAAACAACAAAAAAGGAAAGAGACAGTTAATATCACACAGAAAAATCCTGCTAATCGTTTAAACTGAATCGCTGAGCGCCTTAAATTTCAAGCGGACCATCCTTTGAAAAGGAATACCCTATAGCATCATCTACATATCAGCCCATGTTGAGCTCATTTCAAATACGGAAAGTAATGAACCAATATGGTTTTATCACAGTGCTTCGCATTTGTTTGTTTTTGGTGCTACGCTGTTGTTCAAGCCCCATATAAAGAAGGAGATGTTATGTTAGGTGGACTATTCAGTGTTCGCCAGTTGCAAGAAACGTCGGAGGACCAATGCGGGGAGATTACCAAGGAACTGGCAAGCGCTGAGGCCATGATCTTCGCCATTGATAAGATAAACAACGACTCAAATCTACTTCCAAACATTTCTATTGGATATAAGATACAGGATGATTGTGAAAGCATCACGGAAGCAACGCGAATCACCTATGAAATGTTTCAAAATAAGTGTTTTACAAACACAACACATAGAAAAGTGGGAAGGAGATCCATTTTGGCTTTAATTGGCCCAACCTTCTCAAGTACAGCTCTTGTTATCGGCGGATTTCTTCAAATGCTTAATGTTCCAGCCTTAAGCGGGACAACAACGAGTCCTGAACTGAGTTCATATACCTACAAACATTTGCATCGAACAGTGCCTTCAGATACATTTTTAGCAAAAGCTGTGGCTGACATCATAGATCACTTCAACTGGACCTATGTAGCTGCTGTTGGAGTCGATGATTCGTTTGGACGAAATGGAGTTTGGTCAGTCATCAAAGAAGCCGAAAACAAAAATGGCTCATATTGTGTTGCTGTCACAGAATTTATACCCCACAATACGCAGAAATCAAGCATTAGACACATTGTTACAAAGCTAAGGCGACACAAAAACATACATGTTATCATTTTGTGGATTTCTGGTGTCATTGTAAGGAATTTTTTTAAGGAAGTCAAGAGACAAAACCTCTCTGGGCGAGTTTGGGTTCTTAGCGACATAGCCTTTACTTTAACTGTAAATGGTTTTCTCCCTTCTGACCTTTCGCCGCTTCATGGATCAATAGCATTCCAACCTCATAATTTCCAAGACGAAGGATTTAAAGAACACATGAAAGCGTTGCTATATAATGAGGAAAATAGGCAGGACCTTCCAGAATGGTGGGGCGATATCAGGAAGCTGAATAGGAACTGCTCGGGCAGTAAGGACAATGCTACTCACAAGGAACGATGCGTACACAATATTGTTCATGACATGTACAACTCATATGTCCCATATGTCATTGATGCTGTATATTCCGTGGCATATGCCTTAGACATCTCCACTCAAGAAACCAACCTAACTGATAGTGATTATGACATGCAAAGGCTACTTTCCAAAGTTAATTTTGTGGGACTTACAGGACAAATCTTATATGATCAGTTTGGCGATAGGCTATCCGCGTTCTATGATATTGTCAATTTCCAACAAGTACAAGAAGCTGATGCCAAGGGACTAAAACAAGTTATAGTCGGAAAATGGGACGCGACAGAGCGGTTACACTTAAACGATAATATTCGTTGGAACAGCCGAGACGGACGGTTTCCAAAAACTGAATGCCTGGAGCAATGCTCAGCGGGAACAAGGAGATCAACTACGTCGCCTTGCTGTTGGCAATGTGTCCCGTGTCCTCGCGGTACGGTCAACCCAGTTCCTGGTGCTCAAAGCTGCATCTCTTGCCCAAGAGGGAAACGTTCCAGTGAAGACAGGACAGTCTGTTTAAATTTACCTTTGGCCAATTTGAGTTATACTAGTGCAGGAGGGATCGCTGTTCTCGCATTTGCCGTTTTGGGTATCATTGCTACACTCTTTCCACTTGCTGTAATGTGTAGATTTTGGAACACTCCTATTGTTAGAGCATGCAACAGGAAACTAAGCCTCGCTCTATTAGGAATTATTCTCTTGCTGCTGTCCCTAGTGTTATTGAATCTCTTTACACCTACAGATACAATTTGCAAGATCTTTTACCCATGGCGTTACATTACTTACAACCTGTGTCTCTCCCTTCTACTGGTAAAAGCCTTGCGCATTTCCAGTGCTTTCCAAGTTCCAATGGTAACCAGTTCAACGATAACCTCTCTTACTAATAGATTGCAATCAGTGATAATTATAAGTCTGCAAGCGTTCCTGATGATTGCGTTGCTACCTTGGTTGCTTGTAGATCCACCAGTCGTGGTCAAATTTATCTACCCAGAACGGTATACTTTTGTTAAATGCAAAGCATACAATACGTTAGTTGGAAAATCTATGTTCTTGCTAATATGTTCCTTCATTTTCTTTCAACTGTTAATTTCTGCATTCTGTTTCTTTAAAGTAAGAAGTATTCCAGAAAACTTTAGCGAGGCCAAGCGAATGGGATTTTCAATGTATGTATATTTTATTTCTTTACTCGCTTATCATACGGTAGAGTTCTCTATGGATGAAAAGTATGTGGTGGTTGTGGACTGTGTTACAACACTATTGAGTGCTTACGGTTTTGTTTGTTGTGTTTTCTTGCCAAAAATATATATCATCCTATTTAACCCTATTCAGACCGGGCTTTTTTGGACCTTCTCAGACCGGGGGGGGGCTTCGGAAGCCCCCCCTATGTAACTTCCAGAATATTTAACCAATCACCATGAAACTTATAGGATGTATTGTACGTCCGAAACTCTTTCTTTTGGTATACGTCACGTGGGATAGTGACGTCACATCACGTGACAATTACATCATGATGTCAAAACAGCCGCCATCTTGGATCCGCCATCTTGGATTTCAAAATTTTTCCAAAATGCGAAAAAACCACCCAAAATCACTGCAAAGTACTCAAAATGAATAAAAATGTGCTTTAAACCAGTAAAAATGTAAAAATAATTCCATTTAAGTTGATTTTTATTAACAGAAACACGCAAAATTACAAATTTGGGAAAACATGCCTGTCAAAATGCCGTTGCCATGGTGATGTCAAGTTCCTGACACATCATCCAACCCTACCAAATTGTTGCCAGATAAATTTTAGGAAAACTCAGAAAGTTTGGCAGCGTTTGGTTAAATCTTAAAAAAGTTATAAAAGTTCAAAGTCAGCGCGGGCCTCAAAAGCCCCCCCCCCCGGTCTGAATAGGGTTAAGCCGGAGCTGAACACCTCAGCTAGCGTAGGTCAGGAAGTAACTCAGTTCTCGTTTGGATCAAGCTCCGTACGTGTGAATCCCGCATTTGATAGCTCCATCCAGCAAGGCCGAACTTAATACGTTTATTTCACAAGGACGAAAGGTCCTTTTGATTGTGGTATTTGAGAAACTGTAGATCATATAAATAACGAGTTCAGGGGAGACAAGAAAACGACAACTCGAGTTGTTGTTTTTTGTCTTGTTTTTATTTCAGGGTAATTTTTATCCAGTTGCCAAAGCTTATCTCGGTTCTACTTGTGAAAATTCAGTAAGCTGGTGTTTAATTAGTAAATTTGTAGGTTATTGCAACTTGGTTGAACCTGTAGATAATTAATACTCACAATAAAATGAACACAATATACCATATACAATATACTAACACATTATTCATCTTTGCTTTTCTGAGTTGTCTTTTTTTTTATCTTGCGGCGATTTTGTTTTACTGCCAAAGGCATGAATCGTCAATAAAACTAGAATCATAATTCACGCGCGCGCGTACAAGGACTCAGCGTAAGTTTCTATCGTCAAAATAATTCAAGTTAGCTTTAATTAATTTGAAATATATTTCTTTCTTTAAAATAAGGTTTCCAAGTAAATGTTAAATGAAAAGATATCCATGTTATTGATATTATTCCAGCCCGGTGAAAGCGGAATTAACTATTTACTGTGTTCCTTCTTAGTAAGTAAAGTAAAACCTTAATTTCAGTGCCAACGTGTTAAGCCCGCGTAGGCCAATTGAAGTCTGTTGTTGGTTCCTGCCTTGCTCCGAGGGTTTTTTCTCTTGGGTTCTCCGGTTTTCCTCCATCCTCAAAATCCAACCCTTCTAAATTCCAATTCGATCAGGAATCCCAGGGCCACAAGTTTGTCAGTCGTAAGTACTGTTACGTGCAACCCTCGTAAAATAACGCCAATTTATTAATCATGAGAAAAATTCAAGAATCGGGTAAAATATGAGAAACATTAACGTGAATAAAGTAGTTGTTTGATTTAAAAACCACACCCTGAAAGCAAAGATCGCGTTAAACACATGCGGTGGCTTTTGCTTTGATGAAATAACAGGACATCCGGACGGTAAAGTTACTGTCTTTAAAACATTGTCCAATAAAATATTTCTACAATATAATAGGCTGTTCTATATTTCTTTATAATTACCTGATTTGTTGCTCGACAACATCAAACTGAGGAGAACCGCTATAAAAATCCGCAAATACGCCATTGTAAAAGTTTCAAGGAACTCAGTGCAACCAGATCGAATTACTTCCGTTTACATTTACATAACGTCTGATTTCTTCCTTGGCTGGAATAAGGCAATGTTGGCGTGATTTTAAAGTGATCGAGCCGGTTCGAAGATCGAAGCTGTCAGCAGCGAAGACCAAGACCTGACTTGCTCGGAAAACGGAATGCTACAGCAATTAGTTTGCCCTTTTTTAATAATTATTTTCATATTTAATTCTCAAAGAATGACATCTGCCATTGACAGTTTTATTTTCTCCCATTTTATTTTAAGCTTTACAACTTGGCTGAGCGAAAGCAGGTTTATCAACGATCATACAAAATCTGCGGCTTTCCGATCATTCTTCGCAGGTCACAAACGCGTGAGATTATAAGGCGCTAAACAAACTTCAAAAGTAGTAATTCAGGGGTGGATTTAGAGGGGAGGCGACCTTTTTCTTAGCCTGCGAGCAGGCTCTCTATTTGGGGGCAACGTGAATATTGCACTCTTCGAGCGCCGAAGGCGCGATCCCGCGAGTGCCGAAGGCGCGAGTCGGCGAGCGAAGCGAGCCCGCGATTAAAATTGAGAGCCTGCACGCACGCCATTGAATTTTAAATCCGGCGCGTTCGTCCACGAACGCAGCACTCTGATTGGTCAAAAATGACAGGCTCAATTAAGGTGGCTCGACCCAGTTTTTTTCTAGCGATACCTATCAACTTTGAAACCCTCATACTTAAAGGGATTAATGTCAATGACATATCTACTATATCATATGGATTATACATAGACTGAACTACAATATGATATAATTTTTTGGGAGATCGGAATGAATATCACGTGACAATGACGTCACACAGGGTTTTGCTCAGAATCGAATTTTAGCCCTTAACCGCATTTTCTCTCGAGATCCACCACGCTACGTATACCTTGGGTATTTGCCTTCAGCTCTGCTGAGTTTCATCGAAATCTACAAGAGGAAGGTAGCCAAGCGTGGTCATTTCACGCGTGGTGCACAGGAATTCGATGTTGTGCTCAACTCAAAACAATAGGAAATCCCAGAACACAAAATTATTCAAAACTACATCAGATCGCTTCAATATTTACTCAATTTTTCGTTTATGTTAGACAACCTTAGAAGTTTTCAATGAGCATCAAATTCAGGGATTGTGTAGTGCACTGATCAATTGCCACCCTGAAAAATTTTGGGGAAAATTTATGAAAGAGTTTTGAAATAATCGCGTTTTTTGCGAAAGTAGGCGTAAAATTGGTAAATAGAACTAAACATTGAGCTTCACTATCATTCATATATCTCATATTTATACCTAATCGTACCTTTTTGGTACGCTTCGGCGGCATATCAGGCGAGTTTGGTCGAGCCATGGTTCGTATTTTGGCGAGACGCAGTCGAGCCAAAATACCCATGGCGAGACCAAACGAGCCTGATATGCCGCCGAAGCGTACCAAAAAGGTACTATTAGGTATTTACCGTACCCAAAATGAAATTTAGCCAAAAATCCGGTGATATTATTTGCTCTGTTGAAGCCATGCTTGCCAGACACGTAGTGCGAAATGTGTTGACCTGCTTGTATTGATACTTTTTTAGTCTTCAACACTTTTAGTCTTCTCACATTTTTTTACTCGTTTGTTTGGAGTTTCATTTCCTAAATTTTCAAAATCCAAATTTAGCGAAAAATTTGGAAACTCCGACTCCATTGTTTCAGTGTGAATGTTTCAGTACTCGTCGGTAAACATCGCGCAATTGGCGAGCGCGCTCAAGTTTAGTTTTGGCGGGAAAGTTTTTCTCATTTTACGACCGGTAAGCACCAGCTAATTTAAAATACTCGTTTCTGTTTTATTGGTAAAACCTCTTTTCAATTCATCGTACGGAAACACTACTTTAATTCAAAGTGACCGTGATATGGTGGCATATCAGGTCAGTGACTTGATATCGTAGGATATCAGGACAGTAGATCGCGCTTCTGATTGGCTACTTGCGAATTTGGGTACGGTAATTTTCGAAATTGCGCAAGTCTACCTACTTTTTAAGGTTTGGATATCGGATATGGCACATTTTTAAAAAGGAATGAGGGCTAAAGCCTCCCATTAAACAAAAAAAAGAAGCAAATTTCTTTATATGAAGTCTTGTCTTTATTTTACGCATAAATTATACCATCTAAAAACAAATTCCAAGATATTTCAAAATTCCTGTTGTAGATTTCGATGAAACTCAGCAGAGCTGAAGGCAAACACCCAAGGTATACGTAGCGTGGAGGATCTCGAGAGAAAATGCAGTTACGGGCTAAAATTCGATTCAGAGCAAAAACCTGTGTGACGTCATTGTCACGTGATATTCATTCTGATCTCCCAAAAATTTATATCATATTGTAGTTCAGTCTATGTGTAATCGATGTGATATAGTGGATATTTCATTGACATTAATCCCTTAAAAGTATGAGGGTTTCAAAGTTGATAGGTATCGCTAGAAGAAAACTGGGTCGAGCCACCTTAATGTGAGAAAAACCAGCGTCCACATCAAAGCCAAATCAACTACGGCCGGCGTCCGTGAATAGGCACGCGAGTTCGTTCAGCAGTGTTCATGAAGCATTTTGGAAACTTTTGCTTGATTCTAGCGATCTCCTTAACTTAAAACAAGAACAGGAAGATGCGGTAAATTATCTTCTAGAAGGACGAGATGTTTTTGCGGTTATCCAAACCGGTTACGGCAATTGCTTCATACATGTATTTCAACTCTTTGCAGTGGCAATGGTGGAGAAGAAAGTTTACGAGCGACTCTCTGATACTATCGTTTTAGTAATATGCCCACTTTCCAGCATAATTGAAGATCAGGTGCCCGGGAACAGGTGAAGGAAGGACAATCGATAGGGTGAACTTGAACTGTGTTGCTTTGCGAGATTTAACCGGCGCTACGAGCGTCAATTCGCAGTTAATATTTGCATCGGCTGAGAAGTCCGCGACAGTCGGACGAAACGCGCAGGAGAATAAAGCAGCTTTACAAATGCCGTTCGCAGAGTGATGCTCACTAGTTAAGTTCGATTTTCTAATTTTGTTGGGGACAGGAATCGAACACACGGCTGGACAAACTAGACAATATTGCGAATTGTTTTTCAATTTGTTCGTACATCTGTCGTCACTTGTCCGCGGCTCCCATCGCGATTTGACGCTTCAAATAAATTTTCCGTTTACATGCGAACCGATTTACCAGTTCCATATTTTACCAAAAATGTACACTTGCATATACAGTAGCATTCACTCTCTTTGTTTACAACTTTTTTTGAAATAAACGCGCGAGCGTTCGATCGATATATTGACACCGGAAGCGTAGCGAGTTGTCAAAAAGTTGTCACATTTCGAGGGGCCGGATTTGAAATTCAATGGCGCGCGTGCAGGCTCTCCCTCGGCGTGCCCGCTTCGCCCACGCACTCGCGCCTTCGGCACTCGCGGGATCGCGCCTTCGGCGCTCGCGGCGCTCGAGCAGTTCAATATTCACGTTGCCCCCGAATAGAGAGCCTGCTCGCAGGCTACCTTTTTCTCTGTAAGCAACATTTGGGGGGGGGGGGGGGCTTTTTTCGGAATTTTCTGGATGACCCTGGTAATTTACTTGTAAATAAATGATGAGCAGTTCTGCTTTTTAATATTACAAGGTTTCTGTTTCCGTCAAACATCACGTACTAATGATCGATGACTTGTTTCTTATTTTTACCAAACTGAACGAAACCAACAAGAGAGACAGCAACAAATTTGCGGGATTAACCCTATTCAGACCGGGGGGGGGGGGCTTTTGAGGCCCGCGCTGACTTTGAACTTTTATAACTTTTTTAAGATTTAACCAAACGCTGCCAAACTTTCTGAGTTTTCCTAAAATTAATCTGGCAACAATTTGGTAGGGTTGGATGATGTGTCAGGAACTTGACATCACCATGGCAACGGCATTTTGACAGGCATGTTTTTCCAAATTTGTAATTTTGCGTGTTTCTGTTAATAAAAATCTACTTAAATGGATTTATTTTTACATTTTTACGGGTTTAAAGCACATTTTTATTTATTTTGAGTACTTTGCAGTGATTTTGGGTGGTTTTCTGGCATTTTGGAAAAATTTTGAAATCCAAGATGGCGGATCCAAGATGGCGGCTGTTTTGACATCATGATGTAATTGTCACGTGATGTGACGTCACCATCCCACGTGACGTATACCAAAAGAAAGAGTTTCGGACATACAATACATCCTATAAGTTTCATGGTGATTGCATAAATATTCTGGAAGTTACATAGGGGGGGCTTCCCGAAGCCCCCCTCCCCCCGGTCTGAGAAGGTCCAAAAAAGCCCGGTCTGAATAGGGTTAAGCTTTTATTTAAAATATTTTATTGTAGGGAGTTGACGCTCCTGTTAATTAAGGTCTACGAAATTAACGCCACTTAAGAATTGGAAGGAAAATTATTTTGAAAAAAGGAAATTCATGCGAGAAAGAGGGGGGGGGGGGGCAAAATGTTCAAAATGAAGACAATTAACGCGGGTATTGAAGTACAAAACTGAAATAAAGGATGTCCGAACCACTCTTGTGAAAGCAAGAATGAATTAGAAATGTTGCAGATGACATGCCTTTACATTGTAAAAGATTAAAAATAGTGTACAGAAAAGAGGTTATTGTTCCTAGCAGAAACCCATAAGGGTTGAAACGTGTAACGCGCGCGCACAGCGTTTGAATATTCATTTTGCTAAGTCAGAAACCCATAAGGGTTGAAATGTGTAACGCGCGCGCACAGCGTTTCAATATTCATTTTGCTAAGTCAGAAACCCATAAGGGTTGAAACGTGGAACTCCCTATGATTTGCATTGTACAAAGCGTTTGCACATTCGATTACACAAAGTACCATATTTGGAAAATCACGAGAAACATTTAACCAATTGTGCAATTGCAATGCAACATACGGTAGAGTCCTCAATGGATCAAAAGTATGTGGTTGTTGTGCACTGTGTTACAACGCTATTGAGTGCTTACGGTTTGTTTTCTCTGTTTTCATGCCAGACGTTTATTTCATCCTCTGTAGGCCGGGCCTCAACACCTCAGCTAGCGTAGGTCAGGAAGTAAACTCAGTTCTCGTTTGGGTCAAGCTCCGTACGTGTGAATCCCGCATTTAATAGTTCCAACCAGCAAGACCGAACATTAATACCTTTATCTAGCAAGGACAAAAGGTCTTTTCGATTGTGGTACTTGACAAACTGTAGATCGTATAAATAACGAGATCAGGGGAGACAGTAGTTAAATGACAACTTCTAGTTGTTGTTTTTTGTCTTGCTTTTATTTCAGCGTGATTTTTATCCAGTTTCTATTTTTTCTTTCATCCAGTTTCTAATTTTTATCCAGTTGCTCATCTCAGTTCTGCTTGTGAAAATTTAGTTAGCTGGTGTTTATTTAGTAAATTTGCAGGCTATTGCAACTTGGTTGAAACTGTAGTTAATTAATTATACTCAAAATAAAATGATGAACATAATATACCATGTAGAATATACTAACACATTATTTATCTTTGCCTTTCTGAGTTGTCTTTTTTTTATCTTGCGGCGGTTTTGTTTTCGACTAGCTTTTGGCATATACTACTACGAAAAGGCATGAAACGTCTATAAAACTAGAATCATAATTCACGCGCGCGCGTACAAGGACTCATCGTAAGTTTCTACCGTCAAAAGTTAGCTTCAATTTAAAGTATATTCTTGTTTCTTCAAAATAAGGTTTCCGAGTAAATGTTGAATGAAAAGATATCCATGTTATTAATATAATTCCAGCCTTGTGAAAAGAGGAACTGTTTACTGTGTTCCTTCTCAGTAAGTAAAGTAAAACCTTTATTTCAGTGCCAACGTGTTAAGCCCGCGTGGGCTAATTGGGCATTCTAATAGGGCCTGTTTATATGAAGGAGAGTTGTCCCTGGTAAGAGGGTTACCCTCCATACCCAGCCATTCCGGGCAAGAAAGCTTTTCATACGTTTCTTTATAAATAGCTGCGAGCTGTTTACATGAGAAATTGCAAAGTTGGCTCGGCGGGGGGGGGGGGGGGGGGGGGGGGGGAGAACCTGGGTGGAGGGTCACTCGCTTCGAAGGTAGGGAGACCATGGGTAGCGAACCAACTTTTTCTCCATATAAACAGTTTGTTTATTTTTTCCTAGCCTACCAGGGACAAGTTGACACATACGGAGCATGCGCAAACGCTATATAATGGCAAAACAAAGCTGCAGATAAATTGAAATCGAAGTCGGCGGTGAATTTGTCCAAAAAATGATCTTGGGCGATGTTTCAGCGTTCCTAAATTTAGAAAAGGCAGCCATAATACATGTTTTAAAACAACTCTCGCCAGTCTTTTGAGCCGAGAGGGCCTAGTTTTGGCTTGGCCAACAAGGTCAGCTTTGTCATATAAACGCTCGGCAAAAGATGGCTCGGGGGAAAGGGTATCCCTCCTACCAGGGACAACTCTCCTCCATATAAACAGGCCCTAACCCGTCGCCCAATAGGGCATTTTTCACGCCAATCAATTTCCGCTGTTAAACTAATATTTTAAACGAGTTAGATTATATTATCTTTAGACGAAGGTGTAACCTTGGAATCGCCATTTTCTTTTTCGATTTTTTCTTTAGTTTATGAACTTCAAATTGATACTCAACAATGTTTCGCTCGACGTCCGCCATCAAAGCGCAATCATTTATGTGCACATTAATATTAAAGAGAGAAGGGCTTCTAATCACAAGGTTCACTAGGAAGCGTATGACTTTTGCCATTGTTTTCAAATAAGCGACTATTTTAAATTAAAGCTTAATCCTGAAAATTTGTTGCTGTCTCCCTGTTTGGTTTTGTTCAGATTTGTAAAAATAAGAAACGAGTCATTAGTGCGTGATGTTTAACGGAAACAGAAACTTTTTTTGTTAATCACAGCTGCTCAGAATTTAATTATAAGCAAATTACTACTTAAGAAGTTTGTTGGGTCCCTTATACTTCCAAACGGCGAAGGTTAAAAGGGAAGCCGCAGATTTCCTTATGATCGAAAGCTATTTGCTTCTAAAGCCCAGGCCAAACGTCGAACTTCACATGAGTCGAACCTGATGCAAATTAGTAAATGCTATTGTTTTTGTTCATTTGCATTAGGTCGTGAAGTTCGACGTTTGGCCTGGGCCTATAAGCGTGCTTTCGCTCAGCCAATTGTCAAGCTTAAAAACGAATTTCTCGAAAATGAAAGATGCCAGAAAATAAAACTGTCAATGATTGATGTCATTCTTTGAGAATAAAGTATTAATATAGTTATTAAAAAGGGCAGATTCATTGCTGTTTTATTAACTTTTCCGACCAAGTCAGTTTATTTGGTCTTCCCTGCTGACTTCGAACTGGTTCGAAGGGATGAAATCAAACGTTATGTGAAGATCAACGGAAGAAATTCGATCTGGTTGCTCCGCGTTCCTTGAAGCATTTTACGATGGTGTGTTTGCGGATTTTTATAGCGGTTCTCCTCAGTTTGATGATATCAAGCAACAAATCAGGTGAGAATAAAGAATTAGGCCATTCTATCATATTGTAGAAATAGTTTATTGAATCATCTTTATAAGACAGTAGCTTTACTGCCCGAATGTCCCGTTATTTCAACAAAGCAAAAGCTGTCAGCAGTATTTGACGTGATCTTTGCTTTCAAGGTGTGGTTTTAAAACAAACATCTACTTCATTCAAGTTATCCAATTTACTTCGGCTATTTTATTCGGTACTTGAATATTTCTTATATTTTTCTTATCAAAGTTACTAGATAAGGTATAATTTGTGGCTATTGTTTTGACTGCCGTATCACTGATACATTGCATCGTACAATTATTTGATTATCAAAACCGAAAGCTTTCTTACTCACTCGGCGGATATAGGATATAGGAAAGGTTGAATGTTATGTTAACTAATGACATTTCAGCGCAGGTAGACGACATGACTAGTCAATTTTTCATTTTATTTTAAATAAGCCGTAGTGGACTCAATAAACTATAAGAGGGTCGATTAGTACGTTCTATTTAAAAGAAATCCGAATACCAAGACCTCAATTTATGTAACAAGCTAAGAGAAATATTGATACTTTCGCACGATTGATACTTTTACACGATAAATAGGCTTCCAAAAGGGGCGACAGTTTCATTTGTAGTCGAAATCAGTCTATGATTTTACAGTAAAGGATTTCCTGCTTTTAGCTAGCCTGCGTGTCCGGCGTTCAAAGGGGAAGGAGAAGGGGAGTTCGAGCGCGAAGCGCGAGGTGCGGCTCTCCTCGTTCCTCGCACTTCACGCTCGAACTCCCCTTTTCCTTCCCCTTTGAACGCCGGACACGCAGGCTAGCTTTTAGCAGTACATCAAATGAAAACTTCAAAGTACGTATTTCTTGTCATCTTGCTGACACAGAAAAGTGAAATGTTCTTTTAGAAATGAATTCAGCGGTAGCCCCGAGTTGACGTTCTTGCTTTTAAAAACTATTTACTGAAAGCAGCTACTGGTATTTAAAGCCGGCGACACACTTGGCGATTTTATTCGCCGATTGCGGCGATCGGCGAAAATCGCCAAGTGTGCCCGGTGCAGCGATTACGATTTTCGCCGATCGCCGCGACCGGCGTATAAAATCGCCAATATCTGGCATGTCAGATATCGGCGATTTTATTCGCCGATCGCTGGCGATCAAATTCGCCGCGATCGGCGAATAAAATCGCCTAGTGTGTCACCGGCTTAAGGGGAAAAAATCGCTTTATTCAATTTTCGTTGACAGGTAAAGTTGCCGGTTGTGGGGTAAAGAGTATTGTTTCTGAGTACAATTTTTCTAATATGGCTAACAATGCATGTTAAACACGTAAATTTCATTTTCATGTTGACAGGAAATAAGAATACCCCAAAGCTCAAAAGAAATATCTTAAGATAACTTCACATGTAAAATAATAAATCTGTGCTATGGCCTTTAATCAGGTTCAAAACGGCTAGAATAAGCAAGTAAAGACAAGAAGATCATTCGATGAGAAGTTCAAGCAAACCCAAATCCGGAATAAAAAATGCCATTTGTTGTCCACCACTAAAAGGCAAACAAACAAGTACTCTGTCTTCGCTTTATCGGTATTCTCAGAGTGAGATAAAATTACGGCCATCGCCCCGATCATAACAGTTGGGCAATCCTAGCATGAAATGCAGCTTTCATGCTACAAATATACATATTAGAGTGAATTCGTGTAACCCGCTTTTTATATGCTAATGAGCCGCATATTATGCTAATGTTTTGCAAAATAAAACAACACACGTGCGGTCAGAAAATCTCAAAGCAATCACTTTAATTGTTGTACAAAACCGGACTTACAACTCATTTTAATATGAACCATTAAACCTAGTCGGTTTTTTTAGTGTCCAAATATTTCTCCACCTTCTGGAGGAGGTTGTTTACATTGTCCATGGTTTGTAAAGCTTTTTCACACATTTTTGTGTGCGCGTTCTGGGCTTCTTTTGCGCAATCCAACTTTCTCTTCTTTCGCTTGTTCCCTTCTTCTTCCGTTTCTGAGGAATTAGGCGACGAGTCAACGAACTGGTTGCTCATCCTTGTCTCCTATAGAGACACGCTTTCTTTGGGTTTTTCCTGTAAAGAAAATTATTTGAACATCAGAAAGGAAAAATTGATGCACTTTGTGTTTACTTTAAACAAGTCGGAGTCGAAGACACTGGTAAAAAAGAAAACAAAATGGAAAAACGGTTACGTATATACCTGTAGTTGCTTCTGTGTCATTTTCTCGCTCCATTTTCGGCCGAGAAAACCGCGCGCTTGATAAATCCAGCTCAACAAAATATAAAGGCCTCTGACGCTACGATGTCCCTACACGAGTGATGCACGATGGAATGCAGGGGACGGTTCAAAAACAAAACGTAATTATATGATCAACGAGTCAAAACCAAAACGTAATTATCTGAGCAAAGAGTATTCCGCGGCAAAAGACCATGGAGGTATATGAATTACGTATAGTACTTTTGAACATAATTGCTTTGCTGATGCTTTTTGTGAGTTTTCCTACCACCGCCACAAGAAAACTATTACCCTCTGCAGCATCGCTTGTTTCCGAATTTTCAAGGTGAAGTATTCAGCGGGCGAGACGTGTTTTCATTGATATTAGGACAGGCGCATTTGTTCTGGAGAAACACCGGTGAAACTCCAGCGTCCTTCCTGCAGTTAGCAACCGACATGCTTCCAACACTCTTTCATCTAACGCTAGATGGAACTCCACGCAGACGACAAAGGCGTCAGAAAATAAATATTACCAATCAAATTTTACTAGTGATGATATGGTTGCGGAAGTACCCTCACGTGGATACACTGGCACTCTGGTTCGATGTCGATCCAACCTCTGTTATTCGCATTATCTACAGAACACTACCAGAACTTTGGCGATACTTCCAGAACCAAATCAGATGGCCAAACCTTTTGGAATGGGGAAACTTGATGGTAAACTGGCCCGAATTCCCTAATGTCATCGGCGCGATTGATAGCACCCCTCATGAGATCTACTGTCCCCTTTCGGAGCCACAAAGACCGTTTTATAGTGGACACAGGCATTACCACTGCATGAATACTCAGTTGGTCATAGACAACGAAGGAAATATTCGATTTCTTCAAGCGGGTTTCTTGGGCAGTACACACGATGCCACGTCATATAGGCTGATGGAGCCCATCGGACCAGGACGAAATTTGGACATCCCGCCGAATGCGATTCTACTGGCTGACCGAGGTTACCCCGATGGCGGATCGTTATTAACACCCGTTCGAGCAGGACAGATGCATTTGCTTAATAATAGGCAGAGGAGGCGGGCACGAAAATTCAATCGGGCATTAGCGAAGAGAAGGGTGAAAGTCGAACATGTTATCAAAGAGGTTAAGACTTTCAAGGCCGTAGGGCAGATCTGGAGGCATCCTCGTTGGCTATTGCCTGTTTGCATCGAGCTGGCAACATTCTTGGCTGAGAGACGCTTGCGTTTATTTCACAGAATTCGATAACAGGAGAGAGAAAACTTGACAAATTTAACGTTTAATTTTTGTTTTCCCCTATGCGAGCTTGAATTTAAAGTTTTTGTAAAATTTGTACAACAAAACAAAAACAACAACAAAAAGTTTATTTGAACTGTAAAATTACAAAAAGAAATGTTTAAACAATAAATAAATTAAAAATACATACAGTTGCTGGTCACCCAAAATAACTAAAAAGCTAAACTAGTTGGGTGACCACCATTTATTAATTTTAAAATAAAATAAATCAAGCCATGATAAATTCTTTGCCCCGTTTTTTTAACGTCACTTTCACATGCAAATGTTCTCAAATACTTACTACACTACAGCTCATTAGAATATTACACGGCCGCATTAGCATGTAAAAAGCGGGTTACACGAATTCACTCTATTAGAGTGAATTCGTGTAACCCGTTTTTCATATGCTAATGTGCTGTGTAATATTCTAAAAAAAACACAGAAAACAGAAAATTACGGACAAATCGTCAAGCTTTTATCAACATGTAAAAAAAACCTATTCTCCCAGAGGAGACAGAGGATTAAGAAGAAAAACCGAAACAGATAACAGGACTTAATATTTGTTATTCCTTGATTTGTTTTGCGATTTTCGATAAACATTTCATTTTCAAAATCGCGTTAGGAAAACAAAAATTAAACTTGACTGTAACACAATTCTGTGCGGAGTTTAAGCAAACCACGATGGCAATCAACTTTTGTTTCGCAAACAAAAGGTTCAATGAGAAGGAAAATAGCTGTGCACGTGTTCTTTGCAAATTTGTTTGCCGTCTTCTGATAAACAACAAGGAGAAAATATTTCACAGAATTTAAAAATTCTGTGTGTTTTGAACCGGACCGATAATCTTTTATTTTTTTTTTTTTGTTTCAAACTTAACTTTCGCTTTATTTCGATTTAGGTTTATAAAGTGTTCAAAGAAGGAGAAAACACTTCCTGTCTATTTTCTATAAAACAATTAAACTGATTGCTTTGAGGTTTTCTGACCACTCGTGTATTGTTTTATGGTACACAAACATTGGAATATTTTGCGGCTCATTAAGGTCGCGCAGGACCCTTGCTCATTAATAAATTCATTAGCCAAATTTCTTGACGGGGTGCTATCTTGTGAGGCTTTAATTCGCTACATTTTGAACATCGATCCCTTTAAAATTTATCAAGGATATTAAGGGATGATGGAATTACATCATGATTGTCCTTTTACTGAGAGATGACCATTTACTGTAATGTTACAGGCTCTTAAAAGTTTAACTGCAGATAAAAAGGTTTTGTGTCCAAGTTTTCGGCTACAACAGCGCACCGAATTAAATGATTATATAACCTAGTGATAAATCATAACCTCTTTTGTGTTATGACAAGAACGAAATTTTCGATTTCAAAAACTGCTAGAAGTTATCTGCTTCTAAGAGAGTAAAAATGTGAAATCTAAACTTTGAAACGTGCTTTCTTCATTTTGAAAACGAAATTTCAAAATTTGCTCTTGTCATAACACAATAGAGTGCACCAAGTTCATGTTCATCGCGAATCAACTCCTGAAATTCTATATCGGCGAAGAAAACTTGGACACAAAATTGCAGGATTTTCCGCTTCCGAAGACCTTCCGAGTCAATGTTTACAACCGACTTGTGCTATATTCGCAGCCGTGAATCTAAATATGATAATTCGCTTTGTTTCAGCGCACGGTACGCTAAGCTGAGAACAATACCGTCTAATTATTTGTACAAAGAATTTTAAGAAAAACATTGTCATGAATATTTCGTTTGTTGTCGGCTTCAGTCGTCGCAGTTCGTGCATACTTTTTAAATAAATGCATACATAATGATTTCAAGGGTCCTTCGCGACCTTAATCGGCCACAAGGGCGATTCGTGTTTTACCCTTTTGGCGTCGTGGTCGATAGTTTCCTATCGGCCAAAAACGACGGGGATAGCCTGGGCCTGCTACTGAAACCGCTACGGGTGACGAATATCGCAATCGGTTTCATTTCAGTTTTGACAGTAAATCGTTGTAGGCACACTGAGTCGACTTTTGGTGGCAAACTAGACGCTTTGCTGGCTTCTACAAATAGCGGTGTGATCTGGCGGTACATTTTTTGAGGCGGACTCCACTTGAAAAACTATTTTTTTTTTTTTAGCAAGAAGTGTGTCGATTTTCATTTCCGTACAGTTGGCCGTCAAAGTCGCCTGTCGCAAAGAGTAGAATGTTTGCACAGCATGTTTTGGAAATATTTTAGATCTGGTTAATAAGACACTTTTGAAGACTTCAGCAAAACATTGGCAATGTACAGTATTGTTTGGAACTTGAATGGAATTTTTCACAAGATGGGTAAATCTATCAATTGAAAACATGGACTTCAAAATGGAAACTTTGAATAATTAAATGTTATTAAATTGGATGTTGTTTTAATTAACTTTTATCGCGGCTTGGATGCACAATGTCACGGCTTTGAAAGTCTTCAAATAATTCAAAAGGTTCCTTCCTTCCTTCTGATCTGATTGTTATTTTTCATGTATTAATTATTTGAAAGTGGTTCTCATTGATAAGAAGAAAACGGGTTTTTATTCAACTACTTGAAGTATTTATAGACGTGAAAATATTGGCTTAATCAAATTACATTGTGCACGAAATATTTTCTATCCTTGTCCCTTAGGCAAATTTCCCTTATTCTCTAATTGCTTGGTACAGATTAGTACGTCTACTAACGAAAAACCAAGAAAAAAGGATACTAAAACGGGCAGCAAATGTATACAAACATTGAATGAAAAATGCCGAAAATAGCATTCCCATCTATTGCTGGTTTTCACTGTCACGCCAGTAACGCTACTGTCACGCGCTACTAAAAAATAAATCCAAAGCTATTGAGTCCAAAACATTAAGAATATTACTGGTTATAGAAAATTACTAGATAGTCAAGGTGTCCAAGTCTCAGGTCTGTACGGTATTCCGTACTTGAGTTATATATTATCCGTCAAAATGTTCCACAAAATTAGAGAGCACAGTATGGAAACGCCATGTTTTAGTCTGTGTGAAGGGGCTCCAACATGGCCGCCGGAAATCAATGAAAACATCTGGCATTTACTTCTGCCAAAAAAGCGGTCAGTTCACCTTCATGAACACGTAAACATTCTCATAAACACTTCTCGTAAAACCTCAACTGCAGTGGAACCCCGATATAACGATATACCAAAGGAGTAGTAAAATTATATCGTTTTAGTATAATTTCAGAGGTGATTATAAGAATTGAAGCATTCTGATTGGTCGAGAAGCTCAGCTTATGAGGCTATATTCACCCCGCGCGAGGTGATTTTTGCTTTGAAGGCTTGGTTACTTAGCCATGCCCCCTTTGACATCCAGGCAAGTAAACATGGCCGCTTTTGCTGAATGAAAATTTCTTTGATTTGAAAGAAACCAGTCCAAGACATGGGTTTTTAAAACGTTGGGAATTTTGAAAAATGACTACCAAGGCTTTTGGATTGAAAATAGTTTCAAGAGATGGTTCTCAAGGCATTAGAAATGATCGTAAACACGGCGGTTTTGGCGATCGATGAGAAACTCAGTCAGATCGATTGAGCAAACATTATCTAGTTCTCTTCTCACCGGAGCTACTCATTTTCAAGAGGATTCGCACATTCGCTTAGAAGTCATCAAGAATCATACAAAGGTACCGGACATCTATCTTTCTCATAGTGTTTGTTTTGTTCCGTTTTATTGCTTTAACTAAGCTTAAATAAATTCTGATTGCAATCGATGAATTATGAACTGGTTTACACCGTATGCAAGCATACACTTGGGCTTGCTGTTTTCTTGTTTGCTATCGTTATTTTTTTAGTTCTTGATGATCACCTCTAAAAATTATACTAAAACAATTATTCGCCTCAGGCTCAGTGATTATTGTTGAATAATCCCCTCGACTTCGTCTCGGGGATTATTCAACAATAATCACTTCGCCTTCGGCGAATAATTGTTAAATATCGAGGAATCGTTATATCGAAACTCCCGATATAACGATATGGCCGTAAAATAACCGAAAATATCGTTATATCGGCGTAAACCTATCATATACATTTTTACGGGATAAAGAGACTTCGTATCATTTTCGTATATCATCGTATAAAGCTGTTGTCAGAAACGTTAGGGATTACTCAATCACTGTTATGTTATTGTATTAAATTCAATGTTTTGCTTAAATTGTGACTGTGTTCTGATAATATCGTTATATCGGGGAAGATTTTACGTTCGGTCCTCTAAATTCTCATCGTTATATCGGGAATATCATTACATCGAAGATCGTTATTTCGGGGTTCTGTCCCATACATTTTACTGTAACTTTGCAGAATATTCACCGTTATACCGGGAACATTTTTATATCGAGGATTGCTATATCGGGGTTCCACTGTGTTTAGATTGTTAAAAATACCCGGCGTATCCAATCGAACAAATTCGAACTAAAAATCAATCGAACCCAAGCGAACACCAATCGTTCGATTGGGTTCGATAATCGAACAAAATCGAACATCTATTTTGCTGTGAGTTCGATTTTCGAACCAGTCGAACTCAATCCGACTCTATTTTTTGGAATCCGTCTCTTGATAAATTAATCACGTAGGACTAATGAGGGAGAGGGTGCACCGTCCAAATGTCCGCGATATAAACAAACAGGAGTTCGGTTGTCGAATGTTCAATTGAGTACGATTGTCGACTGTTCGGTAATCGAACGTTCGATTTTGTTCCATTGTCAACTGTTCGGTAATCGAACGTTCGATTTTGTTCGATTGACCAAATTTTATTGTGAGTTCGATTAAGTTCGATTACCGAACCCAATCGAACGATTGGTGTTCGATTGGGTTCGATTACCGAACGTTCGATTGGATACGCCGGGAAAATAACAGGATGAGGCATTTTCTTTAAGCATACGTGACAGCCTTCAGGCGGCCATTTTGATGTCGTGTGGCGCGAAACTCCAAAATTCAAAATGTTATATCTTAAAGACGGCGGATGCTATCGAGCTGAAAACCTTCAATAAGATATATATTAAGGACGTCAAGTATCACGAGATTCTGGATTTTAGAATTTTGATGTCGTCATGTCAATTTTTCTGGTGGGGGCAAGGCAACCTATAGCTAGGGGACTCGCGCCTTTGGCGCTCGAAAAGTACCGTGCCGCCTACTTTCCAAGTCAGGACGTCTACTTGAAAACTTATTGACAGCCCTGATTTGCAATTTGTGAAAGGTTTAACGCTTCTTTATTATATACAGGTAGGGTCAAAGGCTAAGGAGGGGAAAAGGGAGGGAAAATCAACCTCGTTCCTAGGGTCTCCCTCTCCCCGCCCACAAGACCTCGTTCGCGTTTCAAGGAATCCAAGAAAGCTTCACTCATTCCATATATCTATGTATTGAGGTATTTTGTACATTTTTGCGTCATTTTTGGGGATGTTTGAGAGGCGATAGTTTTCTCAAAGGTTTGGTAAAATTTAGACAATAAGAAATATTGAAAATTTAATGTGATTTTAAAATTAGAATTTGAAGTTGGTAGACAACCAGGAGTGCTCTTGCATGGGGGTCAACTGTCTTAAAATTTTACTTAAATTTAGGTAGGACCCATCTTTAGGTGGCTTATAATGGGTTTCAGTATTTCTCAGTCCTTATACTTTGGGTCAGTACTACAATTCTTCATCAATTGCTATTACAGTAATGGTATGAAACAAATGTCCAATCAATGGTCAACAAGTTGTGATCATTTTCTTGACAATAGTAGTTACCCGATAAAGAGTTGTAGGCTGTCTCATCAAAGTGTAATGGCTGGAAAATACCGAAAAGCGTACGGCCTTCAGGTGAAACCCCGCCTTAAAGTATTGCTAAGTGTTAAAAATTTATATTTTCTAGTCGTCTAGTGCAATCGTTTATTTGTATTGTGTGACAGTACATTTTTAAATTGAGACCATTATGTCATTAAGTAATAATGCAGTCTTGACAACATTCTAGATATTATGTTATGCACACTAATATAGCTCATGCAAACCGTGTGACTTACGCAAACTCAGTCGGACTGACTTTTACTTAAGTAACTGCTTCGTGGTTTTTGCTGTACTGAACCCTGCCTTTCAAGTCAATTAAGCGGATAGTTAATTATTAACTCGCCGATTTTAAGCTTCTCATGCTTCTTGTTAGCATTTAAAAAACCGGTTACACGAATTCGCTCTAATATGAGGCTAATGCAGGGGTTTCAGGGAACAAGGGAAGATAGCCGTTAACTTTTTGGGAACATGAGAACAAATGAAAAGGAAAACTGGGAACACGGGCACAAAAGTATATTTTAGGGAACAAGGAACACCAAAATCGAAAAAATACGTTCGGGGAATACGGGATCACAAGGAAAATTTTGTTGGGAACAAGGGAACATGATAATAATGATAATTTTTCAGGTCTACACTTAATTAATTAATTTTCAAAATTTCAGGTGCAGAAAGCTCTCAACTTGAAAGTGTTTATGTCTCACTTTATGGGCAAGACTGTAATTATTGCGGTTCGCAGGGTCACCCCTGTAAGTCCATTGCTCAAGCTGTTCGTCAAGTGCACGCGGGCGGAATAATTTTTCTCGACGGAAGTGGAACAGACAAGCATCCTTTCAACTGTGCAAGCAGTCTTCCTGATCAGGGCTTTCATCCAGGCGTTAACATCAACAAGAATTTGACTATGAAGGGCTTGTACTCCACGCCTCACGTTTTCTGTGTGGAAGGATTTCATTTTCAGAAAACAAATGACGAACAGCAAACATTAAGGTTCGAGTTGTCAGGGATCGCTTTTTGGCAAACAAATCTCACTTTTGAAAATTGCAGCCATGTCAAAATTGTCAACTGTTCTTTCCATAACACTCCAAGAGCTTTGAGCATTCGAATAGAAAGCATGACAACTTTTCGGCTGGATATTCAAGGATTTTCAACTTTTTACAATAATTCCCACTGTATCCACCTCCTTTTACTCGATAATGTCGGGAAAAAAAGTCGTCGCTTTGTTGGCATTAATATCAGTGGTACACATTTCAAACAGAATGGATTGTATAGCGTAAAGCGCTTTGAAAGAGGAGTTTTAAAGATAGTATCCAGCAAGCATAAAGTTTTAAAACAGATAGATATTCGTGTGTCCTGCGAGAAAGTCAAGTGCGTCAAAAACCAAGGTCCTTTCATGAATCTCAAAGCTATAACTGCGGTTACAAATGAGACGTACAAAGATATGGAGCTGAATTTTAACAGGTTACCTTCCTGGAAGAATTCATTGAATAAAAAACAGAAGCACACTGTGCCAAGTTTGTATTTCTCACAAGCGAGAAAAACCCGCGCAAAGTTCGTCAACTTGAAGTGCAATAATAATCCGTCTGTGCAGTGCATCAAAGTTCAGTCTGTTGAGGCAAATATAGATATTCAAGACTCCTATTTCTACAAGCAGTCTGCGATGAAAATAGCCAGCTCGTGCTTGTCAGTCGAGGCCTTTATTGGTGCGTCATTA
This sequence comes from Oculina patagonica, assembly GCF_052425735.1. Lineage (NCBI taxonomy): Eukaryota > Metazoa > Cnidaria > Anthozoa > Scleractinia > Oculinidae > Oculina > Oculina patagonica. The sequence goes on from NC_135762.1 coordinate 29,687,596, forward strand.
AGAATTTTAAACACTACGTTCTCGAATAATGAAGCTGACTTCAGCGGATCGCTTTTCGTTGATAGCCCCGGTGGGATTTTGTATATCAACCTTACGAACGTTAGATTTAGTAAATGCAGCGCAAACAGGTACGGGTGTGCAATAACAGTTGGAAAACCCTCGTGGGCTGGACATCATAAAGAATCGTGGCCGGAAAAGTTATTCTTTAACCTACAAAATGTAACGATTGAGCACTGGGGAGGAAAATCCAAATGGACCAAATGCGCAGCTATTCATATTTTGCTAAAAGGCGGAAAAGTAACAGCAGAGGAGACCAAGTTTCATAATAAAACACAAAAAACACTCGGCGCTTTGCGAGTGCTTAACACTGGAGGGAAAACTAAGGTAACCGTTTCAAAATGCAGTTTCATAGACAACGCTGCAAAAGCATTCCCAAAGAACAGATTCAAATTTATTCAGATAGTGGCATTCAACAGTAATGCAGGAATTGTGACGCTTGCAGACAGCTTGATAGTCAGCAAACCAAAAAATAAGGAAGGTTTATTTATAAGTCCTAAATATCGCTTTAAACTGGTTAACATTACATTGATCGGGTTTAGTTACGGTCTCCATGTAAAGTCATCATCACCCAAAAATACTTCATTTCCAGTCGATATCTTAATTGATAATTGCACTTTTAAAAATAACGTTTATGACATGTTGTTGACTATTTGTAATCCAACATCTGTCCAAGTTATCATCAGAAACACAAATTTTACCAGCAGTAGTAAGGAAATTGTGGAAAATAACGGCAGAGGCTATGCTGTTCGCCTCCATATTCCACCACTAACACACATCACTTCTTCAAAGGCCGACATCGAACTTGACAATAACATATTTAACTCAAGACCTTCCAGTCATTTTGCTCTTTTCTTCGAAGGAGAAAAAAACGTCACAATACGACGCACGCAATTTCGGAACTGTGTCAATGCCCATCGATTTTGGTGGTTTGCCGGGAATGCATATTTTTACGAGACTGCCACTGGTGCCATTTCGATTTTAACAAACCCAGACAAATCGTGGCAACTGGGCTGCGTTCGGCCAAACGCCACCCATGAGATTCACCCATCATGGAATTACGACACTTTCGTGGTATTTGAGGATACCACCTTTGTGGAAAACGTAGGGTTGGCTGCTGGAGCTGTCTATGTTAGTAACGGTTTCACCAAGTTTCGAAGATGCACCTTTCACGACAATTTTGGTACTTACCGGACTGGACATGTCTATTCCGCGTATGGAACTGGTCGAGTGGATTTTGAAGATTGTTCATTCTCGAGAACAAAGAAAAACGTGAAATTTTCTAACACAACATTTAATAATCCCACGTTTCTTTATTCCGAAAGTGGAGGACCTTTAAAGCTCAAAAACACATCTTTGACCTCGCTGTATTTTGACAGGAATTCCAATCCGGCCTTGCTTGACATCTCTAGCGGAGGATATGTTGAGATGGACGAGACATCGAAGTTGCAGTGTAGCGAAGGGCAAGAACTGTTATTCGAAAATGCCACACACATTATATACACTGAGAAAAACAACAGCGTTTGCCAAATAAATGTGACTGTCTTGAGGTATTCTTGCAGATCCTGCTACCCGGGTTATTACAGCCTCCAAAAGGGAGCTTCACGGGGTTTAACTGTAGCTACCGCTGTCCTCTGCCTGCCATGTCCTTTTGGATCAACCTGCATTCAAAGTAACATAGCTGCGAAACCAAATTTCTGGGGTTATCAATCTTCAAACCATCCACCTAAAGTGGAGTTTATTGCCTGTCCAGAACACTACTGTCCATCCGTTGAGTCAGCAAATTACAACAGTTGTAATGGTAACAGAAACGGCACCCTCTGTGGAAAATGCGCAGACGGATTCACCGAAACACTTTTCTCCGCCGAGTGCTGCCAATCTACAGAATGTAACAATTATACTGTGTGGATTTTGACAATATTGTTAACATTTGCACTGGTACTTTACCTTTTGAAAAAGCCTCCAATACTAAGTTTCCTTGGAACTCAGATTCTTTGGTTTAACAAAAGAGTAGAGAATCATTCAAGAGATGAGTTGGGCCTTGTTGAGGATTGTGAACATTCAGATAGTGGTTATATCAAAATTACCTTTTATTTCTACCAAGCTGCTGAGCTCCTGATGGTCGGATCTATAGAAGACTGTCTTCACAAAATACCGTTTATCTACATTGTTATTGCTGCTTTTAACTTCCAGGTTCGAACAATCAACAGAGGGATTGGATGTCCTTTTGTAGGGCTAACGGCTGTGACAAAGCAGTTGCTGTTGTCTGGTACAGTGGTTGTGACAATGACCGAAGTTGTCATCGTGTATGGTGTCCATGTCGTCATAAACATGATAAGAGGAAAAGAAAAACCAACCCTCATTCATTACATGGCTGTTGTTATGGAAGTGTTGCTCCTGGGATACGAACGGTTGGCAGAAACGTCCCTGACGCTAATGCACTGCGTCTCGATTGGATCTGGAAAGTGGCTGTTCATCGATGCAAACGTTCCATGTATGCAGTGGTGGCAGTATATTCTTCTTGCCTACATCATAGTGTTCGTTGGACCCTTCATCATTGTCCTTTACTATGGATCCTCCAAGCTTTACAGGGCTTCAATAACTACAAGTGAATTCCTCACTGCTTGCATGATTCCATTGCCATTTCTCATCTACTGGTTGGTTAAAGACATGTTGGCAAGAAGAAGAGGCGTTTCCACGAGTGTGCAAGTTGTCAACAAAGATGTTTTGGAAATACTTCATGGTCCTTTTCGTAAACCAAACGGTGATGATGAAGGAACACTCTACTGGGAGAGCGTGCTGATTGGTCGAAGATTCCTCCTCCTTGCATGTCAATCGTTCATAACGAATTTGATGTTGCGTATGGTTTGCATGGTTGCCGCATGCATTCTGATGACCATTCATCATGTTTTGATGAAGCCCTTTCGAAATCCATTGGCCAACAAAGCTGAAACTTTGTCCCTCACCGCTTTATCTATGATTGCTGTAATCAACCTGGCAAAGGCGACCCTGATCTCATTTGGGATCAGCATTGATGGACCCGAAATACCTTACTTTGAAACTCTGGAATGGTTTGAAGTCGTCGCCCTAGCATTTGTTCCAGCATTAGTGTCTCTTTTGGTCACTTTTGCGATCCTGTCCCAGCTGGCAAGGCTCCTGGTGTTTCTAGTCAAGAAATGCTATCATTCCTGCTGGAAGTTTCCTTCCCATTTATGGCTCATGGACCCTCTGAGGGAGCCTCTTTTGGACAGTGCTGAACAGAACAATGATGATGAGCCTTAAGACAGTTATTATGAAGTTGTTATAAGACCTGGCCAAACGTAGTCGAAAATGGACTCGAGTCAAAAACCTACGTTTTCTTTTCACTCCGTTTAGCTAGGACTCGTGCTCACTTTGGTTTGTTTCAAATTTGCAGGCGGCACATTATTCCATGTTTGACCTCGTACCCAATAAAAGTCAACTTAAGTTGATGAATCGTTCGTTTGGCCTTTATGCATTTGGGTAAAAAATATCGCTTAATTAAGTAAGTTGAACTGAAACCCAACGTATATTTTTAATCAAATTCTTTTTTGTTACCCCTACGCTTTTAGCGGTCGTTTGGAAAAATTAAGTGATAAAAGGATGAAGAAATAAATAAGCTAAGTAGGTCTCAGAATAGTGGTAAGAGAATTATCATCATAAGTATTATTTCTCGCACAAAGTCTTTAGAAGTGATTCCAGTTTTTTTTTAGTGCTTGACTGTATATTTGCTTGCCGATTAAAATTGTTATTTTTCCGTTAGTATTCTTGTATTCTTGGCTCTGCAACGAGATTTTATTCAAGTTATCGAAGGGAGTTAATTTGGATGTCTTAAACTCTTGTCCTACTTCGCATTCAACACTGTACAAACTCCTCAAGGAAATCCATATATAGGCCGGACTCATTGAAGGTCTTCAATCTAGCAGGGTTATTCTATTAGATGGTCTCACATATCTCACATGTCATTTGGTTTGTGTCATGATATTTTGTTAATTAAATCACGTAGGTTTAGGGGGTCCAAAATGTATACAATCTGTTTAAATGAAATTATTAAAATAATTAAAACCCTTTCTTTGAAAATATAGTCGAAACGACAACAAACGGGGCCATCAACGAAGGAAGGGGAAATTTACAAACAGAAATTAACAGTTCTTCAGCTCACCCATATCGTTTAAGCTGGGATATTCCTGACATACCCTCGTCTTTGTTGCGACCGCCAACAGCCGGACAGAAAACTTCGCTTGCCGTGACTTCAGAGTCGAGCGCTCATTTGCCGTTTTCTTCTGCTGCCGGGAATACAAGAAGTGGTCATGGTATGAAGAATGGCTCTGTTATATCGATTTGTGCGAAATGATTTTGTGGGATTTAATGTTTACACAATGATGGTGAATTGTATATATACATTAAGTTGTAGGAGAAAAGTGTAGGTTTATTAAGCAAAGGTTTTCCTTTATTGCTTTTGACAGAGTCATATATCAGATGGTGATCCGGCATTTGTTAGAGAAAATACAGTAAAAGAATAAAACAGTGAATATAATGATACACACGGCCTAGTTTAAATGCATACATTATGTAGTTCCGAAAATAACTTTACTGATGATTCGTTGCAATATCCCTCGACCTACTTTCGATCAGCGTACCCTAAAACTGAAAGGTTCGATAAAATAAATCTGTCGATCACATCGAGAATTGCAACAAATGTTATAATTTATACAAGAGGCGGGGAAATTAATTGTTGCTGTATTTAGTCGGTTTCAAACCAAGTTCCTTTCGTCTTCTGAATGGAATAACGATCACTTATTAATCGTTACTACTCTTCATAATTCTAAACAGGGAAGAAATCGAATCTAATTTGAAAAACTGAAGAAATTGGTGTCACTCGGTCGCAGTTTGTTGACGTGATTTATGTTTCAAGATGGCGTATTCGCCATTTTTTTTAGCGGTTCTGCTCGGCTTGATGCTGCCAAACAGGAATTCAGGTAAGTATAAAATAAAAGCTGAACGAGCTTAATTTATACAGCAGTAAGTTCAATTTCTTGATTCCACAATCTGTTTTATGGCAACTTTATTTCCGAATGTTCTGTCATTTTTTCAAATCAAAAGGCAACATCATTCTTAAAATGGAAGCTATCCCTTTCAGGATATGGTTCCTGAAGTCAGCAGCGATGTCTCTGGTCTTCTGATATCTTCAGCATATGATTCTATACAACACTGAAATTCTATTTTATATTTTTCTTATCATAGTTCACGGATAAGCTTAATTTGTCGAATTGATAGTTTTACTGCCTCAGCACCGATAAATTTAATTGTATTAACATGTCATTTATGAATATCCATTCGTGGGAAAGGATACGGAAATCATTTTATTAAATTTGATGGCGATGGTTTTTCTTGATCAGCTTTAATTTGAAAAAGGCCGAACTGAACTAAATATTTTAATTGTGCCGTTAAACTTCCTCAAACTGTTTATGTATAAGGCTCTTTGTGTTATTTAATTAAAACTGAAAGTTTTAAACACGTGGTGCTTAAACTAGTACAATAAATAAACTTTTCAAGTTCTGTGTTTTCTGACAGAAGTGTGACAATTCAACCTGCAGTTGCGTGACAGTGCTCCTAGAAATCCCCATTTGCTTTTAAAAGATTTCTTGCTGTTTCTATAGACCAAACAAACGGGATAAAAAAATATTAGTGTATTACTATTATTATGTTGGGGAAAGAGATTCTGAAACCGAAATATTAATCTGAAATCTTTCTGTAAATTGAATAATGCAACAGTTAACCCGTGCAAAATTTTAACTCTGCGTGTAACTTCAAACTTATTCAGGGAAAATTGACTAAATATTTGTGACCTTTGTCCTGAATTCACAGGTTATCGAAAGATATTTGACAACTAGTTTGTTGATAAACCTCTTTGCGTTCTTTGTGTTCGTCAGTGCTTCATCGAGTCTTACTGAATATCCTCAAGATCAAACTTGAGATCTGAATGAAGATGAGAGTCGATAAGAATTTGAATACAGTAGCTAGGTTCCCGATTTGCCGTAGCTCAAGGGAAAATAAAAATTAATTCAAGAAATCGGGGGTGGGGGGGGGGGGGGGGGGGGGGAGGGCGGAATTGCAGTGTTTGACTAAGAGAAGGGAAAACACTTTTGATTCAAGTTATGACGTGTTTCAAGAAATTGGGCTACGTCACGGAGAACGCATCTTGAAAAAACTGGCAAGTTTTTTCAAGTTGGTCGGTCGTAATCTGTCTTAATCTTTAAAAGTTCAAACCATTCTTGGATATTTTTACGTTTTCATTACTCCTTTGTTGTTTTTCTTCATTAGAAAAACCCTAATTTAAGGTTCCTTTATTCTGGAAGTCATCAGAAAAATGACTTTAATATCGTGACATTGCTCCTTTAAAAAAAACTAACAGGATTTGTTTGGAAACGTCGTTAATCAAAAATGTACTAAGTACAATTTTACAAAGATTCGTGCAAACTTCCATGTTCACTTTTACTTGAAAATGTGGATTATTGGCCTTATTGTTAAACTTTGTTTCCATTTCCGACAGTCCCACTCGCCAGAATGTTCTGCATTTTATTTTCTTAAGTATGAGTAGGCAATGCAAAGAGGCCTATGGAATAGGTGATAAGGAAATAGGAAGGCTCTTAGTCAGGAAAATAAATCGAACATAAAAAATTTCTTTCAGCCCCGATCATTGCTAGTTAACCAATTTGTTCAGGAATTCAACGTTGTTGTTCTTATTTCAGCTGCGCAAAACCGTAGCCGCACATCCATTTATGTTTCCCTGAGCGGGAGAGATTCCGAAAGCTGTGGTACAGCCTCTCAACCATGTAAGACCATCGCTAAAGCAGTTCATAAAGTGGACTGGGACGGACACATTTATCTTGATGGCACTGGGACCGAAAAAAACCCTTACCACTGTAACCTTGCAATGGCCCCTGAGCAACAGCCAGGAATTGTCGTTCGGAAAAGTGTGATTATGGAAGGTATGAAACACACACCATACATCGTCTGCACAAGTGGGTTCCTTTTTGCAAAGTCCACTAGTCAGGCACCAATGATTGTTTTATCTGGTATTATTTTTCTGAGGACGCCGCTCATGTTTCAAGATTGTGATTTAAAGATGTTCAACTGTTCTTTTCAAGATGCGTCCACGGCACTTAGTGTTCACATAACAAATAATGCAAGTAGGAATTTAAATATTCATAGGTCTTCGTTCATCAAGAACAACGTCTTATGTGTAGAAATTATTTTGCACAAGAATGTTCGGGGCCAGGATCAGTTTCTTATCATCAATATTAGCGAGACGAAGTTTTTGAATAACGGGTTCCCCAGACAACGGTTTGCAAGAGGTGTAGTAACAATCCGATCGGACGCCACGCTGCCTTACAGCACACATGTCCAAATATCTTGCTCTAACATCACATCCATCAGAAACTATGGTCACTTTATAAATCTCGATTTGCCAGTAGCCGTCACAAGTGAGGTGTACAATGATGTTATATTGCTCAACAATACTGTCTGTAATTTGGTCAAGGCATCGTCTTGTAAAGAGGCGCATAATGTGGTGAACAGTTTGTACAATTCCAATACAAAGAAAACGCGTGTTAAGTTCAGCAACCTAAGATGTTCTCACAACTGTTTATTGCGATGTATAAAAATTCATTCTGAAGAAGCCCAAGTAGAAATTCAGAACTTGTCGTTTATTGGACAGCGTCTTAAAAACGAAAGAGGGGGAGCAATATTCTTTAACGCAACAGTACGAGGGACTGTAGTTATATTCAGCTGCAGGTTTCGCAGGAACATAGCAAAAGGCGGAGGGGCTTTGTTTGCTCATAGGAAAGAGGGAACTTTAACTCTTAACTTTACGAAGGTTAACTTCACTGAATGTGCGGCGGAAACTTACGGGTGTGCTATTCTGGTTGGAGACTTGAAGTCAGCAGAAAGAGAAAACGGATCAGCGACGTACAAGTTAATTACCAACTTCAGAGATATTAGAGTAAGTGATTGCTTCTACTTCAAAGGTAGATGCTACAGCATCAGGCTAGAGTTATGTAATGGAAAAGTGACCATTTGTGATTCTTCATGGAAAAACAGCATAGCTTCAATAGCTAGAGTTTTAAATGCAAATGCCCATGGTAACACGGACATAACTATTTCTGGCTGTACATTTGTCGTCAACTTTGGCGCTGCAGTAGGCGGCGTTGTTAGAATTATGCAACGAAACAGAAAAGCTACAGGAAGCGTCACAATTGTAAACAGTGTTATATCAAATCAACAGATCGGATTTGTAGGTGCCTTCGTGATAACTCCGAAGTTTTCCATAAAAATGATAAACGTTGTATTAGCCTGGTTTACATACGCACTCCTAATACTAGAAGGTCGACAAACTCCGAAAAAACCGTCTGACGCTACTCCCTGTTACGTTTCCATCACAAACTGTAGCTTCCTTGATAATACTGTTGATATGGTGGCACATGTACGCGATGCAACTCATGTGGAACTGAGCATTGAGAACACCATTTTCAAGAGCAGGCATACGTCACCAATCAAAGTTGGACTTAATGTCATAGTAAGGCCTTTGAAAGTACTAGATTATTCAAGCGCATTTATTAAAATGCATAATGTCACATTTGAATCGAAAGCATGCAGCATTTTAGAATTGCATTTCAAGGCAACAAAACTTTGAAAATACAAAGATCAGTATTCCGAAAATGTTTATGTTCCCAGCGATATTCGTGGGACGGAAATGTCTACGAGACATCGGCTGGCGCAATAACGGTTATCACAACTCCTGATAAAATCCTTACTCCAGGCTGTGTCAAAAAAGGAACAAGGAAAGAGATTCATCCTGTGTGGAGTTATCGGACTCACACCTTATTTAAAGATAATATTTTTGAGGGAAACATGGGGTTAGTCGCTGGCGCGGCATACATTAGCAATGGCTATACAACTTTCCAAAATTGCACTTTCTTAAATAACTTTGCCGTTGAAAATTCTGGGCATGTTTATTCAGCATATGGAACTGGCCAAGTGGACTTTAAAAACTGTTTCTTCTCTTCAGAAAAGGTGAACATAACAATTAACAATACTACGTTCCACAAATCAGTCTTCTTCCAGTCAGAAAGCGGAGGACCTATAAATTTTCAGAATACATCTATGGTGTCATTTGCTGCTACAAGGAATCCCTATCCCGTATTGGACATTTCCAACGGAGGTTACGTACACATTGATGATAATTCGACAATCCAATGCCCTATCGGAAGCCAGCTTTTATTGGACAATACAACACGTTATTTATATACAGAACAAAACAATAGCTTATGCCGAATAAATGTCACTGTTGTAAAATACTCTTGCCAGTTGTGTCCCCCTGGTTTTTACAGTATTCAAAAAGGGACTTCACGTGGTCTAATTGTGAACAGCACAGTTAAATGTCTGGAATGTCCCTTTGGTGCCAGTTGTATTGAAAGGAACATAGCGGCCAAGCCAAACTTTTGGGGTTTTTTTCACATCGAGCTTTCCGCCATCACTGCGATTCATGGCCTGTCCGGAACATTACTGTCAACAACCAACATCAGAGTCACAAGGATACAACAGCTGTCAGGGAAACAGAACGGGCATTCTCTGCGGTAAATGTACACCAGGGTACAGTGAAACTCTTTTTTCAGCCAAATGTCGCCAAAATACGGAATGCAACAATTATTGGTATTGGATCTCGACCATTTTATTAACAACTGCACTGGCGCTGTACCTGTTAATAAAACCTCCGATCCTGGTTTTTCTGCGAAATCAGATATTATGGTTTCACAGACGAGAAGCGAATATCGACGAAGTCGATTTGGACGAAAACAATGAACACTCGGACAGTGGCTATTTAAAGATTACATTCTACTTTTATCAGGCTGCCGAGCTACTGATGGTAGGTTCTGTGGAAGACCTCCTTGAGAAGATACCATTCATTTACATAGTAATTGCCGCTTTTAATTTTCAAGTTCGAACCATCAACAAAGGTCTGGGATGTCCCTTCGTGGGACTAACAGCGGTAACAAAGGAGTTGCTTCTTTCTGGTACTGTTTTCTTGACAATGACTGAGATTGCACTCATCTATTGTGTCCATTCTTTCATCAACATGATAGGACGCAAGGAAAAACCACCCCTCATCCATTAAATGGCTGCTATCATGGACGTTTTGTTGCTGGGTTACGAACGACTAGCAGAAACATCCTTAAAACTGATGCACTGTGTCCCGATTGGATCTGAAAAGTGGCTGTTCATCGATGCAAATGTTCCATGTATGCAATGGTGGCAGTACATTCTTCTTGCTTACGTTGTTGTTTTTGTGGTTCCCTTTATGATTGTTCTTTATTGTGGATCATCCAAGCTATACAGGGCATCTATTACTGCAAGCGAGTTCCTTGCTGCTTGCATGATTCCACTGCCTTTTCTCATCTACTGGTTTTACAAGGAAATGCTAAGAAGGAGAAGAAGGGAATCAACAAGTATGCCAGTTGTCAACAATCTTCTTGTGAATATCCTCCATGGTCCGTTCCGTAAACCAAACAATGAAGATAAAGGAACACTCTACTGGGAGAGCGTGCTGATTGGTCGAAGATTCATCCTCCTTGCATGTCAATCGGTAATAACAAATTTGATGTTGCGTATGGTTTGCATGGTTGCTGCATGCTTCCTGATCACCATTCACCATGTTTTGAAGAATCCATATCGCGATCCACTGGCTAACAAAGCTGAAACATTGTCCCTTGCCGCTTGATCTATGATAGCCGTGATCAGTTTGACAAAAGCAACTCTGATCTCTTTTGGTACAGCTATCGATGGCCCAAACAGATCTTATCTGGAAACTCTGGACTGGCTAGTGGTGTGTGCCTTGGGATTTGTTCCAGTGTTGATGTCTATTTTGGTCACTCTCGCGATTCTGTCTCACCTGGCTAGGTTGGTGGTGTTCCTGATCAAACAAATTATTGGATGCTGGCGGCAGTTTAGTCGCAATTTTTGGCACAAAGACCAGGAGAGGAGACCTCTTCTGGATGTTTCTGGACAGAGCAATGTTGCTGAACAGAACAGTGATGCTGAATCTTAAGACTGGAAGGAAAACCTTGCAATTTGTTTTTAAAGCGTCAAACAATTAAATTTTCGTAGACAATGGTCTGTTTTTTTTTTTTCTCGAAAATAGCACTCTGTTACAGTGGAACCTCGATTTAACTATCCTCTATATAGCGAAGTCCTCGATATAACGAACGATTTTCTTCGCTCCAGTAATAGTAAAATGTATGAGAAAGTATCTCGATATAACGAAACCTCGTTATAGCGAACAAAATTTGGCAGTTCCTTGGGCCTTCGTTATATCGAGGCTCCACTGTACTAGCGAAATATAACTGAATCTAATCAAATTTGCTGTTCTGTTAAGACCACCTGAAAATGCAGTACCAAATAGAGGTAATATATTATAATAAAATAATGCTACATTGAATTTTTAAAACAACAACATAAGCTGCCCGTCGCCCCCACAAACTGCCCCTGGGTCTCCGAGGATGGCATGCAATGAGAATATATAGCACAAGTTTTACCTCTTCCTTTACAAGTCATGTTTGTGATAATAGTGTACTAATACAGCGTTCCATTAATTTTTATGTAAATAGGAACTAATTAGCTAATAGTGAAGATTAATATTTGAAGTCATGTCGAACTGAAAACTATGATCTTTGATGACATGAAAAACTTTCCATTATATTAAAGATGAATATAAGATCATCTGTATGATATTGTTTGCATGTGTTATAATAATGCGTTTATTAATCCTTTATGCCCAAATATCAAAACACAAATTCTCTTTGCTTATTTTCATACATTTTTCTATAGTATTAGTTGGAGAATTTGTCAAACAATCAAAGTACATTTTGAGTGATCATTTGTCAATACTTATAACCTGTTCTCTTGTTTATGTACTGATATTGTGAGGACAAATTTGATGTTGGCACTCTTGGAGCTTAAAGGGTTAACACAGCAGTATTATATCGTATTTGCCGACTATAAAGAGAACATCTCCTGGAAAGTGGGGAAACCTGGTAGAAGAAACCTTTGGCAATGAATACCATGTTCTGCTTGATGTGTAGTATTGATAAGAATTGAATTGTCACCCGTGTCTGAACATTGAGCCTTGCATTTAGTAAACATCGTGTCCTTATGCTTGTGCAATGATGTCGACGTTTGTTTTCACTTGGCACAAACTACTTATGCTTGTGCTCTCGCTTCTGCTTGCGTCGCTAGTGAAATATCAAGTCATATAACAACACGTGTTTTCATAACTCGATAGAAACACGGAAAATTGGTTTCTAACTCTTGTAGCTAGTAAACACTGTAAGTAAAAAAATGTAAAAATGTTATAAAAAAGTAAATTCCCTTTGCTCGCTCCGTTATTTCGTCAGCAGCTTGTGCTAGTCCTTTGTTTCTAGCTGCCAAGGAACAGTTTTGTTTTTAACGAGCTGGATTATATTATTTTAAGAAGATGGTGTAACATTCAAATCCTCGTATTTCTTTTTCGAATTTGCCGCCTTTTTTTTTTTTATGAACTACATATTAATAATCAAGCGCAAGCACTTATATAAATAAAAAATAAAAAAAGAGAGAGTTTAGGTCCACAAGGAAGCAATTGACTCTTGCCCTCGTTTTTAAATTAGCGAATAATTTGAATAAAAGCTTTATCCTGTCAATGTGTTGCTGTCTTTCATTTTGGTTTCGTTCGGTTTTGTAAAAATAAGAAACGAGTCATTAGTACGTGATGTTTAACGGTAACAGGAACTTTGTAATATTAGAAAGCACAGCTGTTCATCATTTAATTACAAGTAAATCACTACTTTTTAATTTTGTTTGGTGCCTTAAAATCCCAAACTTTTGTGGCTTGCGAAGGTTAAAACGGGAAGCAGCAGATTTTTTTTGTAAACCTTCTTAATTTATAATTATTTTACAAACCTGCTTTCAGCCAAGTTGAACAAATTTCTCGAAAATGAAAGATGCCAGAAAATAAAACTGTCAATGACAGATGTCATTCTTTGAGAATAAAATATGTAAATAGTTGTTAAAAAGGGCAAATTCATTGTTGTTCCACACAGCTTTTCGAACAAGTCAGTTCATTTGTTCTTCTACTGACAGCTTCACCTTTTGAACCGGTTCGATTGCATTCTAATTACGCCAACATTTCCTTATTCTAACCAAGGAAGAAATCAAACAATATGTGAAGATAAGAGGAAGAAATTCGTTCTGGTTGCTCCGTGTTCCTTGGGGCATTTTACAATGGCGTATTTTCGGATTTTTATAGCGGTTCTCCTCAGTTTGATGCTGCCAGGCAACAAATCAGGTGAGAATAAATAATTAAAGCATACTATTATATTGTTGAAATATTAAATTGATTAATTTTTATAAGAAAGTAACTCTACTGCCTGGATGTCCTGTTATTTTATCGAAGCAAAAGCTATCAGCAGTATTTGACGTGATCTTTGCTTATTTAGGGTGTGGTTTTTTTACACATTCACATCTGCTTCATTCAAGTTACCCAACTTATCGCAGATGCTTTACTTGCTTCTTGAATTTTCTCATATTTTTCCTATCAAACTCTTAACTTGTCGCTATTGTTTTGACCGCTGTACCACTGATATATTGAGTTGTGGAGTTGTTATTTGATTATTGAAACCGAAAAACTTGAATATGTACTGATAACATTTCAGCGAAGGTAGACTGAATGAATCAGGATTGAGCCATTTTTATTATACACACCGTATTTATTTGATTGAACACCACGCTGTTTATTGAATTTTCGTGATTTTAGTGCGACGTTAATTTAAAATTCAATTTCTTTCTTGGCAGCAATATTATCGTAACTTAACACTTGAATTTTAGAAAACAAATTAATTTTTTAGTGCTAATCTGAAATGTCATTTTCAATATTTTGAAACATTGTTACAATTGAGGAAAATAATCTTTTGTACTTGCTCAAACTTGATTATTACCGCGTTTGCTTTTTGAATTTTTTTTTAATAAACGCTGCATCATGATGCGGCGTTTATTCAAGGGCGGCGTTTATTAATATTTGTGGTTTGATGTGCGGTGTTAATTCGAGGGAGGCGTTTAATCAAAAAAAGCCGTAGCTAACTCAATCAACTAGGAGTGTCATTACAGTAATGTTATAAATATAAATACCAAAACCTTGATTTATCAGTTTTGTATAAGGTAAAGCGCATGATTCTTTCACACGATGATTTACAGTTTCTCCTGTTTATGCAATCCGTTCAAATGTTGATCAACTCAGCCTTTTATTATACAGTGAAGGATTTCTTGCTTTTATAACCAGCACATCAAATTGAAACTTGGAAAGTAAAAATGGTTCATTTAAGAAATGAATTCAGCAGTAGCCTCGAGTTACGTTCTCGCTTGGCTGAGGCGTATTTTAAGCGCAGTTTAATTAGTTAGGCAGTTTTTAAGATTGAAGGAATTTAAAAGAGTTCGCTTTAACCAATTTCCGTTGACACCCTTAACAGCCTGCCTCGTCCCCAGGCGTCCTTTTCCTTTGGCGTGCACGGTTCGCTTGGCGTTGTGGGACTGACGTGCACGGTGCCCTTGGCGTTCTGAGCTTCCGCGCTCCCTGTTTTCCCGCCATACCGCCTCAACGTCCAGCCGATCGGCGCCCGAGGACGAGGCAGTCTGACGGCAAAAGTTGCTGGTTCCAGGGTAAAGAGTTTTAGATCAAATCACACGTTTTCTAATCATGGAAAATACGTAATTTTCACTTTCAGGTTGACAGGAAATAAGAATACCCAAAACGGCCGCAAAAAGCGAAAAATGATAAAAATCTTACGAGATGAGAAGTTCGAGCAACACTAAATCCACAATGAAAATTACCATTTTTTTCACCACTGAGGGGCAAACAAATAAGTACTATGGTGTCATTTTAACTTAATGTTTAGGTGGATAAAATTACGTATAGTACGTAGTCAGGGAACAAGAAACAATCCTTGTAGCCCTTAAAGTTGCCTTATCGTCGAATCAATTACGGTCATTGCCACGATCATAATAGTTGGCAACCCAGCCACAAATACAGTATACAAAGTGCAAGTACGCAAAAGTGGTTTTTGTATTACATGTGTAATAGAAATATTTATCCACTGTAAAAAGTTCAGTTTTCATGTCATATGAACACTGAGGTTATGCTATACTTCTGACACAATTATCAAGTATCCAAATGTCCATATGAAAATATATCCAATACTATGTAAATATACCTGGCCAACGAAATTAAAAGATACAGCTTTGTAGGAATGTATTAGTTCGCCGTTTCAGTTTTTGAGCATTTCCATGTAAATTTTCCTATTTACTTTGATTCTATAAGAATGGAAACATGGAAACCAAAGCATTTTTTTTTTTAAAAAAAAGGAAACACAAAAATGGATTAAATGCATTAAGGGAATACAGGAAGAGAATTAAAATTTTGCTGGAAACATTGACTCCCACCCAACTACCCCCACCACCCCCCCCCCCTCCTCATTAATAGGTATTTAGTGCCGTGTTCGCCCTAGTTTCGAAACAGCGCCCACAAACGGTGAACGTCCTATGAGAAAACGAAAGAAAATGGTTTTGCAGCAGTTTATATGCAATTTGTATGACTCAAACAATTGGCCATGTAGTCGATTTACTGAGACAGTGATACTGACCAGGAAAAATTAAAATGCTGTTCATGGGAATACTAAGATGTTTTTGGTTTTAATCCGTTTATAAGAGAAAGTATCAATCGTCTGTATGAGAGACACAAGTACGATCAATCCCTCTTCTTGACCATATCTTTTTCAGATCTTCACTTCTTTTTTTAAAATTTTTAGGTGCCGAAAACTCGAAACTGGAAAGTGTTTATGTCTCATCCTATGGACAAGACTGTAATTATTGCGGTTCGCAGGATCACCCCTGTAAGTCCATTGCTCAAGCCGTTCGTCAAGTGGACACTGGTGGAACAATCTTTCTCAACGGAAGTGGAACCGAGCAGCGTCCTTTCGACTGTGCACGCAGTCTTCCTGATAAGGGCTTTCATCCAGGCGTTAACATCGACAAGAACTTGACTATGAAGGGCTTGTACTCAACACCTCACGTTTTCTGTGTGAAAGGGTTTCATTTTCAGAAAACAAATGACGAACAGCAAACATTGAGGTTCGAGTTATCAGGGATCGCTTTTTGGCAAACACCTCTTACTTTTGAAAACTGCCATCATGTCAAAATTGTCAATTGTTCTTTCTATAACACTCCAAGAGCTTTGAACATTGAAATACAGAACATGACAACTTTTCGACTGGACATTCAAGGATTTTCATCCTTTCACAATAATTCCAACTGCATCCAACTCCTTTTACGCGATAATGTCGGAAACAAAAGTCGTCGCTTTGTTGGTATTAATATCAATGGTACACATTTCAAACAAAATGGATTGCATGGCGAATGGCGTTCTAATAGAGGAGTTATAAAGGTAGTATCCAGCAAGCAAAAAGCTTTAAAACAAATAGACATTCATGTTTTCTGCGAGAAAGTCAAGTGCGTCAAAAACAAAGGTCCTTTCATAAATCTCAAGGCTTTGACGGCGGTTACAAACGAGACCTACAAAGATGTTGAGCTGAGTTTTAACAGTTTACTTTCGAGAAAGAATTCATTGAATAAAAGACTCAGGAGCACTGTGCCAAGTTTGTACTTCTCACAAGCGAAAAAAACCCGTGCAAAGTTCGTCAACTTGAAGTGCAATAATAATACGTCTGTGCAGTGCATCAAAGTTCAGTCTGATGAGGCAGAAATAGATATTCAAGACTCCTATTTCCACAATCAGTCTACGATGGAAAGAGCCGGCTCGTGCTTGTCTCTCGAAGCCTGTATTGGTGCGTCAATAAGAATTTTAAACACTACGTTCTGGAAAAATGAAGCTGACGCAGGCGGATCACTTTCAATTAATAGCCCCGGTGGGTTTTTATGCATCAACCTTACGAACGTTAGATTTAGTAAATGCAGCGCAAACAGGTTCGGGTGTGCAATAACAGTTGGAAAACACTCGTGTGCTGGACATCAGACTAAACCGAGTCCGGAAAAGTTATATTTTAACCTCAGAAATGTAACCATTGAGCACTGGGGAGGAAAATCCAGACATACCAAATGCGCAGCTATCTATATTTTGCTAAAAGGCGGAAAAGTAACAGCAGACAGAGTCCAAGTTTCATAATGAAACGCAAAAAACACTCGGCGCTTTGCGAGTGGTTACCTCTGGAGGAAAAACTAATGTAACCGTTTCAAAATGCAGTTTCATAGACAACGCTGCAAAAGCATCCCCAAAGAAGAGATTTAAATTTATTGAGATAGTGGCGGTAAACGGTAATGCAGGAATTGTGACGTTTACAGACAACTCGATAGTCAGCAATACAAAGAAATAAACTGGGTTTATTTCTAAGTCTTAAATATCGCATTAAACTGGTTAACATCACATTGATCGGGTTCCGTTTCGGTTTCCATGTAGGGTCATCCCCTCCCAAAAATAGTACATTTCCAGTCGATATCTTCATTGATAACTGCAATTTTATAAATAATGTTTATGACATGTTGTTGACTATTTATGAGCCAACATCTGTCCAAGTAATCATCAGAAACACCCTTTTTACTAGCAACAATAATGGAACTGTGGAAAATAACGGTACGAGTTTTGCTATTCGCCTCCATATTCCACCACACAAACGTGTCCTTTCTTCAAAGGCTGTCATCGAACTTGACAATAATACATTCAATTCTAGACCTTCCAGTCACTTGGCTCTTTTCTTCGAAGGAGAGAAAAACGTCACAATAAGACGCACGCTATTTCGGAATTGTATTAATACCCATCGGTTTAAGTGGCATGAAAGAATGCGTCAGTTTTTTACGAGACTGCCGCTGGTGCCATTACGATTTTGACAAAGCCAGACAAATCTCGTCAACTGGGCTGCGTTCGGCCAATCGCCACCCACGAGATTCACCCATCATGGAATTACGACACTTACGTGGTATTTGAGGATACTATCTTTGTGGAAAACGTAGGCTTGGATGCAGGAGCTGTTTATATCAGTAACGGTTTCACGAGGTTCCGAAGATGCACCTTTCGTGACAATTTTGGTACTTACCGCACTGGGCATGTCTATGCCGCGTATGGAACTGGTCGAGTAGATTTTGAAGAATGTTCCTTCTCGAGAACTAAGAAAAACATGGCTTTTTCTAACATCTCTACATTCAATATTCCCACGTTCTATTATTCCGAAAGTGGAGGACCTTTAAAGCTTAAAAACACATCTATGACCTCGCTGTATTTTGACAGGAATTCCAATCCGGCCTTGCTTGACATCTCCAGTGGAGGATATGTTGAGATGGACGAGACATCTATGTTACAGTGTAGCGAAGGGCAAGAACTTTTACTCGAAAATGCCACACACATTATATACACTGAGAAAAACAACAGCGTTTGCCAAATAAATGTGACTGTCTTGAGGTACTCTTGCAGATCCTGCTACCCGGGTTATTACAGCCTCCAAAAGGGAGTTTCAAGACGTTTAGATGTAGACACTGCAGTCCTTTGCCTGCTATGTCCTTTTGGAGCAAGCTGCATTCAAAGTAACATTGCTGCGAAACCAAATTTCTGGGGTTATCAAGCCACACACCATCCACCTAAATTGGAGTTTATTGCCTGTCCAGAACACTACTGTTCATCTGTTGAGTCAGCAGATTACAACAGTTGTCATGGTAACAGAAACGGCACACTCTGTGGACAATGTGCAGACGGATTCACCGAAACGCTTTTCTCACCTGAATGCTGCAAATCTACAAAATGCAACAATTATATTGTGTGGATTTTGACAATATTGCTACCATTTGCACTGGTTGTTTATCTTTTGAAAAAGCCTCCAATACTAAGTTTCCTTGGAACTCAGATCCTATGGTTTAAAAAAAGAGTAGAGGATCATACAAGAGATGAGTTGGGCCTTGTCGAGGACTGTGAACATTCAGATAGTGGCTATATCAAAATTACCTTTTATTTCTACCAAGCTGCTGAGCTCCTGATGGTCGGATCTATAGAAGACTGTCTTCACAAGATACCGTTTATTTACTTTGTTATTGCTGCTTTTAACTTCCAGGTTCGAACAATCAACAGAGGGATTGGATGTCCTTTTGTAGGGCTAACGGCTGTGACAAAGCAGTTACTGTTGTCTGGTACAGTGTTCGTGACAATGTCTGAAGTTATCATCGTTTATGGTGTCCATGCTGTCATAAACAAGATTACGAGAAAAGAAAAACCACCCCTCATTCATTACATGGCTGTTGTCATGGAAGTGTTGCTGCTGGGGTACGAACGGCTGGCAGAAACGTCCCTGACATTAATGCACTGCGTCTCGATTGGATCTGGAAAGTGGCTCTTCATCGATGCAAATGTTCCATGTATGCAGTGGTGGCAGTATGTTATTCTTGCCTATATCATAGTGTTCGTTGGACCCTTCATTATTGTCCTTTACTATGGATCCTCCAAGCTTTACAGGACTTCAATAACTGCAAGTGAATTCCTCACTGCTTGCATGATTCCATTGCCATTTCTCATCTACTGGTTGGTTAAAGACATGTTGGCAAGAAGAAGAGGCGATTCCACGAGTGTGCAAGTTGTCAACAAAGATGTTTTGGAAATACTTCATGGTCCTTTCCGTAAACCAAGCAATGAAGACAAAGGAACACTGTACTGGGAGAGCGTGCTGATTGGTCGAAGATTCCTCCTCCTTGCATGTCAATCGTTCATAACGAATTTGATGTTGCGTATGGTTTGCATGGTTGCAGCATGCTTTCTGATAACCATGCATCATGTTTTGATGAAGCCCTTTCGAAATCCACTGGCCAACAAAGCTGAAACATTGTCCCTCGGCGCTCTGTCTATGATTGCTGTAATCAACCTGGCAAAAGCGACCCTGATCTCATTTGGCATCAGCACAGATCGACCAGACATACCTTACTTTGAAACTCTGGAATGGTTTGAAGTCTGCGCCCTAGCATTTGTTCCAGCATTAGTGTCTCTGTTGGTCACTTTCGCGATCCTGTCCCAGCTGACAAGGCTCCTGGTGTTTCTAGTTAAGAAATGCTATCATGCCTGCTGGCAGCTTCCTTCCCATCCATGTTTCATGGACCCGCTGAGGGAGCCTATTTTGGAACATTCTGAACAGAGCAGTGATGATGACCCTTAAGACAGTTGTGATGAAGTTGTTATCAGACCTGGCCAAACGTAGTCGAAAAAAAAGTGGACGCAAGACAAAAACTTACGTTTACTTGCCACTCTGTTTAGATTCTTTAAAGGCCTTGGGCTCACTTTTTTTTGTACCATTTTTTAGTCGGTACAAGTTTTTTTAAACGTTTGACCAAGTAGCCAACAAAAGTCAACCCAAGTTGATGGCATGTCCGTTTGGCCCAGCCTTAAGGTTCATGGGGAAAAGTATCGCTAAATTATGTAACTGATTAATGAATTGAAACCCGGCGTATATTTTTAGTCAAAGTCTATTATGTTCCCACTACGGTTGTAGGGGTCGTTTGGACAAATTAAGTGATTAAAGGATGAAGAAATAAATAAGCTAAGTAGGTTTGAGAATTGTATTAAGAGAAGAATAATTTGTATTATTTCTCGCACAAAGTCTGTCGAAGTGGTTCCAGTATTTTTTTAAGTGCATAATGTATAATTGCATGCCGATTAAAATTGTTACTTTTCCTTTAGTATTGTTGTATTTTTTGCCCTGAATCGAGTTATCGAAGGGAGTTAATATTAATATTGTTCTTTTACTTTGTTGATGCTTTTGCCTGCTTTTCTTTGTCCGAGTCTTTTTCCTACCTGGAAAGTCTGTTTCTTTTAACGTTACATATCTTATTTGTCAGTGAACTCACGCTTGGGGTGTAACTCAGCTCGACATGGCAGCTTTTTCCAAAAAAAAGACCTCAAAAGTGGACCAAAAATGAACCCCGACCTGGCGAGTTGTTTTGTCCTCAGTGGTGGAATTTAGATGTGGGTGGCTCTAGTAGACTGTAACACATGCCTGACCACGGTTAGTTCCTTGTGTTAAGTGACCAATTCGGTGGGGTGGCCAGTGAAGCCCATTGGCCAAAAAATGCCGAACCCTTGTAAAAAAAGATGTATACGGCCCATACGTGTTGCAGGTACAGACCGGAAAACATACTGATGTTACTTTTCTTTCAAGGTCGTTTTGGCCAATTTTCAGCGGGGGCTAAACGGAGCTGGGTAGGCCTTTTATTACTGTGATTTCGTCGGCCCTTTTGTCGGCCTTGTTTCACCATCGCGTCTGTTGCCCGCCGTTCGACAAACTTTTTTCCCCCTATTCAGGGCAACGTGAGATACAGGGGGGGGGGGGGGGGGGGGCCCCCCCCCCCCCCCCCCCCCCCCCCCCCCCCCCCCCCCCCCCCCCCCCCCCCCCCCCCCCCCCCCCCCCCCCCCCCCCCCCCCCCCCCCCCCCCCCCCCCCCCCCCCCCCCCCCCCCCCCCCCCCCCCCCCCCCCCCCCCCCCCCCCCCCCCCCCCCCCCCCCCCCCCCCCCCCCCCCCCCCCCCCCCCCCCCCCCCCCCCCCCCCCCCCCCCCCCCCCCCCCCCCCCCCCCCCCCCCCCCCCCCCCCCCCCCCCCCCCCCCCCCCCCCCCCCCCCCCCCCCCCCCCCCCCCCCCCCCCCCCCCCCCCCCCCCCCCCCCCCCCCCCCCCCCCCCCCCCCCCCCCCCCCCCCCCCCCCCCCCCCCCCCCCCCCCCCCCCCCCCCCCCCCCCCCCCCCCCCCCCCCCCCCCCCCCCCCCCCCCCCCCCCCCCCCCCCCCCCCCCCCCCCCCCCCCCCCCCCCCCCCCCCCCCCCCCCCCCCCCCCCCCCCCCCCCCCCCCCCCCCCCCCCCCCCCCCCCCCCCCCCCCCCCCCCCCCCCCCCCCCCCCCCCCCCCCCCCCCCCCCCCCCCCCCCCCCCCCCCCCCCCCCCCCCCCCCCCCCCCCCCCCCCCCCCCCCCCCCCCCCCCCCCCCCCCCCCCCCCCCCCCCCCCCCCCCCCCCCCCCCCCCCCCCCCCCCCCCCCCCCCCCCCCCCCCCCCCCCCCCCCCCCCCCCCCCCCCCCCCCCCCCCCCCCCCCCCCCCCCCCCCCCCCCCCCCCCCCCCCCCCCCCCCCCCCCCCCCCCCCCCCCCCCCCCCCCCCCCCCCCCCCCCCCCCCCCCCCCCCCCCCCCCCCCCCCCCCCCCCCCCCCCCCCCCCCCCCCCCCCCCCCCCCCCCCCCCCCCCCCCCCCCCCCCCCCCCCCCCCTTTTTTTTTTTTTTTTTTTTTTTTTTTTTTTTTTTTTTTTTTTTTTTTTTTTTTTTTTTTTTTTTTTTTTTTTTTTTTTTTTTTTTTTTTTTTTTTTTTTTTTTTTTTTTTTTTTTTTTTTTTTTTTTTTTTTTTTTTTTAAAACCCCTTTGAACTCCTCGAGCGAAAGGGGCCCCCCCCCCCCCCCCCCCCCCCCCCCCCCCCCCCCCCCCCCCCCCCCCCCCCCCCCCCCCCCCCCCCCCCCCCCCCCCCCCCCCCCCCCCCCCCCCCCCCCCCCCCCCCCCCCCCCCCCCCCCCCCCCCCCCCCCCCCCCCCCCCCCCCCCCCCCCCCCCCCCCCCCCCCCCCCCCCCCCCCCCCCCCCCCCCCCCCCCCCCCCCCCCCCCCCCCCCCCCCCCCCCCCCCCCCCCCCCCCCCCCCCCCCCCCCCCCCCCCCCCCCCCCCCCCCCCCCCCCCCCCCCCCCCCCCCCCCCCCCCCCCCCCCCCCCCCCCCCCCCCCCCC